>NW_025335798.1:21120263-21275263 GCF_004798865.1 Varanus komodoensis
CTCACCAGGCCAGAGAAGGTGGCTTTAAGATGCCATGAGACTTTCTGTCACTTTTGGTGCAATAGACTAACATGGCTACCCTCTTAACATCCATATTCTGGGTCTGGATTTGGAAAAGCCATATGAATAAACAAATGAAGTTCTTCCTCTGAGAGAAGGTAACTGAGGGTGAAATTAATAACTTATCCTTGTTCTCTTATTTACATCTGTGTAGGCATGTGGGCCCCTGTTCTGGATTGGGGCCATTGCGCATAGGTGCAGGAGGTCTGAACCTTTCCTGCAAGCCATCAATTTTCTTTAAATTCATCATACTTCCCCGCACTGGAGCTAAAAAGTGGGAGAACATCCACTTATACCAATCAGTGGCATTTCTCTTTCTTCCTGCCGCATTCAAATTCGTTTAAGGCACTTCAGATTGTACCGTGGTTTCCTTTTATTTATTGTTTTAACTTGTACATAATTTTTAAAGTTGTTTTAACAATTCCTGATTTTATTTTTATGTTTAATTTGCTTTGAGAGCCCTATCAAATTGAAAAATGAGACATGAAGTCTCCAAATGAATAAATGAATGAATGAATATTAGTCATACCATGAGTTTGATCACTGATATTATCATTATCAAAATAAAGAGAATCATTGTAACATATTATTGACATTGGTAATCCTTGCAAGTGATCCAAGATTTCCCAGGGACGGAAATCGCTGCAGCTGCTGGACCAATGCACTCTTCCACTCCACAGCTACGAAATTTATTCCAAAGCCCCTTTCACCAAAGCTGTGGAATGCCCAATGAGGCCTTTAGCTGGGGTGATGTCATCTCCTTTTCCAGATCGTCTACTTTACACAGCCTAGTAGTCACCTATAGTAATCATGTTCAAGTTTGCTGCACTCACAATCAAACTTAAGGTCTCGGTGAGAAAGTCTTGGTGGGAAAGTGGGACCTGCCTCATTGTGTCAGTCAAGAGACCAAGAACCTTACACTATTACAGCCTGACTTATTTATGGCCTTCACGAGAAGATTGGTCAGTGCTCCGGGTGATGCAGAGCTAGGATTTTAATAGCCTCTACTTCCACCAATATTGATAAGGAGAAAGATGAAAATGTCGAGTTCAAATGATTTTCCCTTGACTGAAAATAGTAATGGGCCTATTAGCCAAGCAAGAAGGAAATAGGAACCAAACAGGGCTCAGATGTTTATGCAACCTTAGCCACAGAGGGAAGGCCAGAAATCAATGGGTAGTATTCCTTAGCTAGTTGCAGAGCCTCATAAGGCCACTATTCTTTTGTTTTCTTGCATCCGTCACTGAGTGCTTCTCTTGCAAATGTATTCATAGATTCAAGCCTGGCTCCATGGATTTTATTAATCCTGGAAATTAGAGAATGCATATTGAAATAATTTACTGCGGTGGCTTTCATACTTTTAATTTAAAGGACCTATTAACAGATGACTGTAGTCCATATCTAAGGTCCAGATTCAATGTTACCCTAAAGACCCTTATCCAGAGGTGTATGTTGAGCTCACCTCCCTCTTTGGTAGCATCTAGAAAGAATGACCTCATGGCATGAGGCCTCAACATTCCACACTTCCTTGTTCCTGCTTTGCAGCGGAAACTGTTGCCAGCAGAGGGTGGTCAGTGCAGGCTGTGGTGACATCATGGTGTACGTAAGTGCAGCAAAGAGCCGCTAGGATGGTGGCTGGTTTGCAGTGGAAGCCATATGAGGAGAGACGGAGGGGGCTGGGTCTTTTCAGCCTTGAGAGGAGGACACCCAAAGGGGTCTGTTAGCAACATACAGGTATGTGAGGAGATGCCATGCAGAGTTGGATCATGGCCTTTTTCCCCCCACAGTGGAGGGCAGGACGCATTCCAGTGGAGCGAAGCTCAAGGAACCGAGATTTAGGGTGGATGCCAGGAAGCACCTAGTACCCCAAGAGTATGGAATGGGCTTCCACAGGATGGGGTTGAAGCCCCATTGGTGAGGGTGTTTAAGGATAGCCTGGGCATGCACATGGTAGGCATGTCATGAGTGGCCAGCTGGAGCTGGGAGTCAGACTAGATGGCCCGCAAGGCCCCTTCTGGCTCACTTTGTTTCTATGTTTCTAAGTGTGACCAGAGGCAAACAGGAGGCAAGTGTCTATCTCATGCTTTGGTCTTCAGAACACCCTTTAAACTTCAGTCTCAGTTACACCTCCCTGAATTTGGGACTTCAGGCAGAAGAATGCAGCTTACCCACATTTGGAGGTTTATACAAGGTCAGCCCAAACTGCGAGTCCATTATCTTGAGGGAAAAAACGTGTGGCTAAATTATAGGCCACACTTGAGGATGTTTATGCAGCTGCTGGAGAACCGAATTTCACCACCACTTGCAGATCCCAGCAGTCCCTCAATGGCCATTTCCATTATTAGTATGTTGGTGCTGCTGCTAGTGTTAATTTTATTTTTCTACCATCCAATAGCTAAAGTTCTCTGGACACTTCGCAAAAATTTATCAAAATACATTTATTTTCATTTATCAAATAAAAATGGGTACAATAAAATACAGACATGGTGAAACAGTGAGAAAAGCAATATTCATAATCTAAAACAGCTTAAAAATCTAAAGCAATTTGAATAGATTTTATGTGATTAAAACAGCTGACATGTCCCATCTTTTGGCCACTGAATGCCTGGGCATAGAGAGCAGTTTTTACTTGATATTAAGATGGTGTTCAGCTACCAAGCAGGCCTCAAAGGGAATCATTCCATAAGGGCTGTTACCACAACTGCTGTAATGCTGAAGTCTAAGCCTTGGAGTATGGAATAGATGTTTTTTCCAAAAGAACGTAGCCAGTATATTGCAGCAGCTCCCAGAAGGGTCTTCAACATCTTAGGGTCAGCGTATACTTCATATATTTCCTCACTCTCAGCTCCAGAGTATACCATGGACCATGTGTTTTCTACTATAGAGAAGGTGCTCAGGAGCAATCATGTCAATTGCCCAAGTCATTGGCACCACTAAGCCATACCTTCTAGACAACCCCTAGATCCTTCTGGAAACCATCTGGATCCATTAGCTTCTGGGAATGGACCACCTTAGTAGCCCTTGTGAAGGGGAAAAGCCATCGCCAATCTAAACCATGACAAAGGGACTGAATCAGATCACCATTCCCACCCCTAGCTGGAGGAAACAGGTATAGAGTGTCCCTGCTATGTTCATGAGGCCAATAGCATGTTGGGATATCCCATGGTTGTCATAGAGTTGAGTGAAATCCTGAGCTGCCCCAGACAAGGTGCCCCCAACATGAATGTGGGCATCTCCTCAAATCAACAGCCTAGCTCATCTGGGCCCATTTCCAACAGCTCAGGCTGGGAGTCTCTTGAGCAGTAACATCCAGAGCTGTGGTCAGATGCACTGGGAGGCTGCAGGGATAAATCGGGCCCTTCTAGAGCATAGCCATCAAGTCTATCCTCAAGCTGAACCAAGCACCCCAGAGGACACAGCTACGAAAGACTAACTCCTCCCTCTTCATCCACTCAGGTCTTGGTTTTACATGCCGGTTTGGCTGCCTTCCTCACTATCTGATCATGAAGGAGGTAAGTCTTATCCCACACTGATCTGGCGCTTCATAGCAGCGCCCAGAGACCTGTGGGCATGCTGACAGGGCAGCCCGCAAATCCACCAGTTCAAGGAGGGTCAGAACAGAGAGGGAGCACCAGTGTGGTGCAGCTCGAGTGCTTAAGGCTGTGGGACCAGGGCTCAGGTGATCTGGATTCTAGCTCCGCTCAGGCATGTAGTTTACCAGGTACTGTGGGCCAATCACAGACTCACGGCCAGACCCAGGGTGGTTGTAAGTGAGGACAAGATTGAGAGAAGGAGGGAACTTATGTAACTTGAGTTTGAAGGAAAACAGTGAAATATAAATATAAGGACGGACGGACGGACTCAACATGCACAGTGTGTAATTGTCTAGGCAGCAGTCCCCTGTCCTGGCTAGCCCTTCCTCCAATACCATACTTTCCATTATCTGTCATTCTACTGATGTGGCTCCCCCCTTCCCCCACTTGGCCCATATCTTCTCTCCCTAGCACATAATCAGGAACTGACCTGGGAAATGATCTCCAGCAAGGGTCTGATTTCAAAGTCCTGCACTATTGGTGGGGGAAGCCGCAGGGCATCCACAAGGGAAAAGAGGATTGGGTGGTGTCATGATGCACCTCTGGAGCAGGTATGGAGGGTGTGTAGGTGGCTGCAGGAAGGAGGAGGAGAAAGTGAAGCCCCATTGTGTAAGAAGAAGGCTGGTGGCGTACCTCACATTCCTGTACAACCACACTGAATATCCAGATTTAAGGGAAAATTCTGGAGCAGTAGTCCTTTCATTCAGACATTAATATATGCTGGAAAATGTTATAAAATATCCTTTAGACAATTAAATTGTCCTAAGGCAACTCTTCCCTTCAGAACAAACATATCAGAGGGCAGAACAAGTCACAAATGAAGTTTACAACTCCCAGTGCAGTCCCTAAATAGGCTGATGAAACCTGTAATGTCTGGAAGAAACATCCTTTCCCTCTGAAATGCATTAAGGCCTAATAAATCCTGCAAACACTTAGGGACATGTTTGGCATTAAGCTGTTAGCAATATCTGTAAATAGAGATGAACAAAGCATTGTTCTTTAAATTTGCAAATCAAACGTGAGCATCCATTTCCTTTGCTAAATATTTGAATATAACTGTGCATCCTTTGACTTTGAATTATGTCCTTCAGCAACTCTGATATTGTTTAATCTGCTTTACTAACTCAGAATACAATCAAAGCATTCCATTTCTCCTGCTACAGCAGGGTGGTGGAAATGAAATTGGGTCCAGATTAAGATTGGTGAAATGTTTAACTTTTTAAAAGGTACATGCCGAGGACTGAAGCCTAGCTGGAAACACTGTTCCTTAATCCAAAGTGTGTGGAGGTTACTGATGGATTCTGCATAAATCCTGACTGTGCTCTGACATACTTTTTCTCTTATGTCGTATATTTAGGGACTCCATCTTCACATTGGAAAATAACCTGAGATTTAGTTTAAGAAGGTATGGGAAAAATTAAGCTCTGAATTACAGGGTGGCTGAGAGCAGTTTTATTTTTTACTACTGTGACCAAGATCTGTGTCTGTCTCCATGCACTCCAGCTTCCCACTTTCAGTCTAGTTAAAGGAATGTTTAAACGTCCCAGTGAGTTGCTTCTGCCCTGCCTTGCACATTGTCTTTGGTGGCTCTTTAGGGATGCTTTGGATGGGACAAGAGAATCATGTGCATTCCGCTTAAGGACACCTGGAGGTGGAACCTCTTGTGATTAATGGGGTCTTAACTGTTCCTTTGGACACTTCATGAGAAGGCAAGACTCACTGAAGAAGAGAATCATGCTAGGGAAAGTTGAAGGCAGAGGCAAAAAGAGAAGACCAAATGAGCTGCGGATTAACTCCATAAAGGAAGCCACAGCCTTGAATTTAGAATAACTAAGCAGGGATTTTGTGGATAGGATATTTTGGAGGGCTTCATTTGTAGGATCGCCATAAGTCAGAGACAACTTGATGGCACATAACAACAACAAGAAGAAGTGTTCCTTATCCATATTAGAGAGCCTTTGATGGAATTAGTTTCACTTGGTCTAATAGGAACTCAAGAATGTGGATGGATGGGATATTTTTGAAAGTTGTAATGACATCCTTAAATGATTTATTGCAGCATTTTTTTATGAATGCCCCATTAAGAAACTACTCTACCTGTCCTCATCCAATGCATTTATTTAGTCAGGGACAGGTTGAAAAATTCCCAGAACACCTCCCTATGTGAATTTTGTCATCGGTCTAGAACCATCTTGCTAGTTCTTGCTGGATGCTTCATGTATTTTGTTAGACACAGCCCAGGAGCTGCTCTACAGAGCTGCTGAAGATATAAACCAAGAACAGTGTTTGTTATGACCCAAAACTCTTACCACATAAGAGAAAGTGAATTATTGAAATGAATGGGAGGACTCGAAATAACTCAAAATTACTAAATACACAATGGTAAAAAAATACGCATCCCTAGTATTTCCCTGACCATTTTGTGAACAGGTTTTATATTTTTATATGCATGCCTTTGCATTTTATTTAACTTTTTGGTGAGTCACCATTAGAAGAACCCTTGAGGTTAGTCAGCAGAGCATCACACATCAGAAAGATGGAATGAAAAACCTATCAGTTCAACAACGCCGCAGCAGCTGTTTGCCTGCAGAGTACCTGCTAGAAGACAAGGGAAATCTCTGATGTGATGCTATGTTGGCAAACTGAGATCAGAGGACTCATCTCACCAAGAGATGGTAGTTGGGTGGTAGTTACAATAGTCTGTCGAGGCAGCAAAGTGGCACCTTAAATAACAGTAAATGGATTGTGGAACCATATTTTGTAGACTAGAGCACCCACAATATTCTTGAACAAATCTGATAGCAAGAATTCTATTTGCAAAAGCTTCTGCCGTGATACAGTATGTTTCTTCATCATTAGCATAGCATAGGACTTCTGGTTGTACCAACTAAAAACACACACCTAGGTAAAAATAAAATTCATTTGATTAGGCATGGACTTTAAAACTAGTAAAGTGCCAAAAGCACTAAGAACAGATGAAGAGTTGCCCTTTACAATTTAAACAAAAAGTGACATAGTTAATTGGCTTCTATGAATTTCAATAGAAGAACAAAACGAGTAAACAGTAAAGAGACGGAAACAGAAAAGGCACAAATGTGGATTTTATGCAAGTTGCTTTTCATTAAGCCTGGCCTTTAATGGCCATCCTCCTCCTCGTCGTCATCATCACAAGAATAAAGTTGCCACAAATAGCTTCTTCTGGACGATGAACTACACTAACACAACCTTGTTGACTAGGAGTTGAAGGTTAGCCAGTAGATATGAAATGCATATAACTCAGATGTCAAAGATAGTTTTGAAGTACTTGGGGAATAATTAAGTTTCCCTATTAGGAGAACACATCCTACTGAAAAACTCAGAACCCTTCACTGGCATACAAAAGTGCTAACAAAAGCTGAATTAAAGGTTATGTATCACCTAACAACCAGCTTTCGACAAATTACTGCGGGAAGGCACAGGGAAGCAATAACAATGGTATAAAACGTGGATAAACGAAGAAGTGGCTATTTATTCACTACACAGTCTATGCCACAGAATTAAACTTCGATATAATTCTACTAAAATATAAAAGAACAACTAGCTTTTTGCCGCTTTGTTAAATATGAAGGAACAAATATTTATTTATTGAAATTATTTTGTTTTTATTTAAACCACCCAATAACTTAAGTTCATACAATGCATTAAAAACATAAAACATAAACAATAAAATAATGAATAAAGGCAGTGCACAATTAAAGATAGAAGCAGCAACAGAGAATCAAATCACTTCAGCACCTGAAACTAAAGTCAAGTCAGCACTGATAAAAGAACAGCACTCCAAAAGAACTAAAGGTAGATCTTTAAATGTCTGGGAGAAGAAAAGGTCCATTGTCGGGTGTCAAAGAGGCAAAAACAGGTGCCAGGTGAGACCCTCTGGGGAAGGTGTTCTGTATAAAGGGTACCACTGCTGAACAGGACCTCCCTTTTGTAATAAGCTGACTTGCCTTATTTAGCTGGGGCACCTGGAGAAGGACCTCAAACAGGTAAACAATGGAGGTAAGCAATTATGTCCAGGTAAACAATGGAGATGCTATTTCAGGTAATGTCAAGCTATTTAGGTGAAAATGTGAAAATTGAATGTTCTACTGTACATTGTCAAAATGTCACACTCAGGCATGATTTTCTGTGAGAGATAAAAAAAAAACACTGAGCAGACTATTCAGACCTGACATCACTAAAGCCTGAGGAAATCAGGATTCTTATACAAACCACCAGTTGGACCCTGGGCAAGGAACAACACCACCCCAAGAACCTTCCATGGGCCCTGCAGAGCAGGAGTTTAACCCTTAAAGAGACCATCAGTACAGGTGGCAGGAGGGGGCTTGGCCAAGGATGTTGGGAGACCAAAGAACTGTGCCCTGAGTGGTTTATGTACAAAATACACACACTATTCCATCAAAACCTGTGTGAAAACAATATAAATAATAGATGCATTACAACAGTTGCCAGCAGATCAAGAGAGAGGAGCAATTCGTGGTGAAGTGATGGATGACTCATTTACGCAGCAAGCTGCCCAAGAATCCCCAAATAGCTTACATGACACCAGTCAGGTGCCCCGCAAATGTCACATATATGAGCCAGCAGAAGCTGTACAAATGTTTCCTGCATCTCCTACTCTGAGTTTCTAATGCAGGGTCAGAATTGGCAACCAAGGAATTTTGAATGCAAGGACTATTCTGTGAGCATCATTCCCCTGTGAGCGTTGAAAAAGGTGTGAATGGATAATATCGGAATCCGTGAGTCACTGGAACCTGGATGGGAAATGCTGACAGGCTGCATCACAAACATGAGTTATATTACAACTCAAGATACATACTCCCCTTCTTCCATTGTTTTATAGCTCATTTCTAGTTCTAACCACTGTTTTAGAGCAGCAAGATGAATAAATATTTAGCCTATACCTAATTACCCTCTATAATACCAGATATGCAAATTTCAGTGTATTTGAAATTTGCTCTAAGAGACTTGGCAAGTATAAATTATTCTTGCACTCCAGACTCCTAGCTTCTGCAGAAAGCTCATCAACAGTTGGTCTTTAATGACAGTAACTTTATTATTAACAATCAATAACAAGTTTTAAAACATTAATACACTAAAGCAATGTTAATGCAATTATATTTCATTAAACAAAATTAATGCTTAAAATGCACACATAATTGGGCTGTTAAGTCGTAGCATCTGTACAAAACGCTGTTCTTAAAAGTTCTTTGTCTCTCTGTCTCCTTCTCTCTGTCTGTCTGTGCCTGCTCCCTCGCTCTCTCTCTCTTTCACTCTCTTTGACAAGAAAAAAGAGGAGATGATGTTATTCCTGATAATGATGAAAGGAATTTAATCACTAATTTCTTTGAAATTACAGAGTGGCATTTATAAAATGCTGGGGGGATGTCAAATATGAACATTCCTGCCAATAAGGTTTATAAGAGGAGGAGGAAATACCCAGATGAACTTTTAAGAAAGCCTATCCTAAAGAAAAGAAAAAAATCAGAAAACTTGTCAGAAACAGCACCTCCTTCACAGCAGCACTAGGTGCAAACATAATGTGTGGCCATGTTTCTCTGAGGAGTCTTCAAAGCAAGGAAAATGACCACCTCAGACAGGAGCTCCTGAACTCTGCAAGAGCCATTTGCTTTGCCAAGAGTAGCAGCTGCTTTTGCTAGCAGGAAGGTCTGGCAGGCGTCTAGTCACAAGGTCACTGCTTTGGGGGTTTACCCACGAGATGTGTTGGACAGCCAGCAATACTGGCATGGAACTCGGAGGACATGTTGTCCCTGATGAGCTGGAAAGAAAAGGCTATTTAGGTCATACGTGACAAGCCCTCTGTCTAGAGCTGTGCAACTTGGTGGTAATTTTGCTTTATAGAGGCCTGTATCAAAAAGATTCCTGTCTTACCACCTGTCCCCGTCTTACAATAAGCAGCAGTGCCTTTCCATCAGTCTTCTGGAGTTTAGGTATTATTTGAAGAACACAGGGCATGTGATGATTTCAAAGTCCTAGCAATCAGGGTAGGTTTGCTCATTTGAACTTGCTGTTAATTCAAGGATTCATGTTTCCAATACAGTCACTTAACAAAGACACTTTATTGTGATGATTGAAAGCAAAAATCTCCCAAAATCTAGGGAGTCAGAAGAGGCACCCACATTCAAAGTTACTTGTTTTGCAGCTTTAGCAAACTGAATGGTCAATAACACAGGTCACATTTTGAGGAAGAACACAAAGGATACACAACTATACTCTTACTTGTTACTTTTCTATCCAGCATTTGTTCAAAACAGCAGAAGTGACTTGCTCATCTTTCTCTCAGGACAGAATAACTTGCAAAGCTCTGCTAAAGCACCATGTTTTGAAGGTATCTGTTTTCTCCCTGTCAGCTATCTTCACTGTCCAGCTTTCACATCCATACATAGTGATTGAGAATACAATAATGTGGATGATCTTGGCCTTGGTCTCCAGTGAAACATTGTTAGACTTGATTATCTTTTCTAGTTCCTTTGTTGCTGCTCTTAGAAGGTTCAGACCTCTCCCAATTTCTTGTCTGTGGGCTGTATTTGACGTCTGTTAACCTTAAAGTTCTGTAATTCTTCCGTAGACATAATTTTTGTTTTGTATCTTGTCTATGACACAGGTTATGTATCAGGACAATCAAATGCTGAGACAAACACATTTCTTTCAGGACTATCCATTGCTTCCTGTGAATCACAATATCAAAGGTTTTGCTGTAGTCAATAAAGCATAGACCTATCTTTTCCTGAAATTATTTGGTGTGCTCCAGTACCAATGTATGTTCGCAATATTATTCTCAGTGCTTCTTCTTTTTTGGAATACAGCTTGAACATCTGGTTTGTCTTGCTCAGTGTAGGATAAAATTCTTTGTTGCAAAACCTTGGAGCATCACTTTGCTTACGTGTGAGATCATTGCAATGTTCTTACACTTACTGAACTCCTTAGCATCTCCATTCAATATCCAATGTACATTGAACAATTCCAGTCTGTGGGTCCTTCTTGTATTTTCTATATTTGTTGGCCTATTCTTGTTTGGATTTGGACTGATTCAGTCTCTGCAGCTTGGAATAGTTCTGTTCATACTCTATCTACGCCTGGCACTTTATTCTTTCCATGGGTTTTCAGAGCAGCTTTCACTTCTCTTTCTAATACTGCAGGTTTGTCCCCATAGGATTCCTCTTCAAAGGCATCTGCCATCTGTTCTACTCTTCTGTATAGTTCGTCCACACACTGTTTCCACCTTCTCTTTATTTTATCCTGGTCAGCTAATATGGTCCATTGTCAGCCTTTCAGCATTCCTAATCCAGGTTTGAATTTGCCTTTGATTTCCTGGATCTTCAGAAGTGTCTTGTTCTTCCTCTTTTGTTGTTCTCTTCTATTTCTTTAAACTGGCTTTTGTAATAGTTCTTTTTGTCTCTGTGGGATAGTCACTGAAAAACTACATTCAGGATTCTGTCTCTAATTCTGTCACCTTCTGCATGTGCTTCTCACCTCTCCTGAGCAATTGTCTATTTTTCTGTCATCCAGCTTTCCCTCCACTTTTTACTACAGGAATTGCCTTTTTGCATTTTTTCCTAAGACTGTAACTGGTCTCAGTTCACAATTGTTCTTGTTTACAGTGCAACTCTATTCTTTGTGTGGACTTTAATTTCCTCAGGAGTGTCATGTAAGTCTTATTTTGACACTATACTTTTGCTAGTGATCTTTTTCAGCATTACGCAACAAGATATTTTGATATCATGCTCACTACCACAATCTGCTCCTTGTCATGTTTTGGCAGTGAGAATATAGATTCTCCACCTTCCACTTCCAATTATTCTGCTTAGGAAGAGAGATTTCAGTCTATCTAAAGGCACTAAGAAAACTCATAATTGAGGTGGGATTTGAATCTGGGTTCCCTATACGAAAGCTCGGTGTGTTAACCTGTGCACCGCACAAGGATGAACCTGCTTTATATAGCACAGTGGAATCACAGTGTGAACTTAGAACATTGTTCTGCAATGGCAGACTCTTTCCACACTACCAGAATAATACTGCATGACAAATTGGCATATGCAAATGCCAATTCTCAAGCATATGGAGTGTATATTAATTCTATACACTGAGTGTATAGAATTTCTGAAAGCCAAGTATCTCAGAATTAATGTGATCCTAACATGCTGTTTTTCATCAGCGGAGGAAAGTTACTGCTTGCTAGCATAAATCTCAGATTTGATCCAGAATTCTCTTATGCCTATAAACAACAATTGGATGGGGAAAGGTTTCTGAATTTTCTCCATGAAAACCTATTACATTGATAGATTGTTTTGTTGAAACATTTATCCACTAAACAATGTCATCACTCAAGGCACCTTACAATAGACACATTAAAAAACAAAAAGAAAGTAATATATTGCTTTAATATTTTGGAGATGCATGTGCTTCCCAGGTTGTAGCATATAAATCATTGCCTGTCAGCATGTGTAAAAAGAAAAAGAAAAGCAGTATAAATTTTAAATTTCCAATCATTACTTAATCTTATTCATACACTAAATGTTTAACCAACCAATGAACTGGCCTTCATATTAAACTCACCATTTAGGTACCACCTTTGTGGTAGCTTTTCCCTGTGGCAGATGGAGTTGGTATTGAAACTTTCCACACATGCTGTAGTGGTTAAAATGTTGGACTTGGACTGGGGAGATCTGGACTCTGCTTCCCACTGAGCCATGAAACTCACCGGGTGACTTTGGGCCAGTCACTGACTTTCAACCTAACCTACCTCATAGAGTTATGCTGAGGTTAACACGGAGAAGAGAAAGATCATATCTGCTGCCTTGGGTACTTTGAGAAAAAAGGCCAGATAGAAATGGAATCATGCTAAATAATACATTTAAAACCCATGTGATGAGCTATGCAATACATTACAACAGTATGAAGAAACACTGCAGGTGTGTTGTTTTGCTCAAGTTCTGTATGGAGGGTGTGTTGTTTAGAATGCCCTCAGCTATTTTAGTTACCTTACCTTCTTTAGCCTTGCCTTTTCTCTTCTGTCAGCATAATGTTGTCATCTTTTCTGTTAAAATTCCTCTCCTGTCTATTTGTAGTCTTCTCTTTCTGCAGTTCTCCCAGAAGGTATTGTAGAGAAAGGTCAACTCTCTTAACTCAGCTCCTGCCTACTTTTCAACTAATGTACTGTAACACATTATCAGATTCCCAAACAATTGTTCAGTTTTCATTAGAATGTGCTAGGTTTCTCCCTTTCTGTAGTGTTAGTAAAAATGGTGTTGAGTTGTTGACTAGTAATAAGAACAAGCAACCCATTGCCCTGAGAAGTGGGATGGAATTGATTCCTGTTATTAAAAACAGACTGTGTGTTGGCCACCATGCATGCGAGAAGGGTTAACATTGCAAATTCATTGCTAGCAAGTACCCCAAGTATCTGCCTTTCTTTAATGATTCATTTTCAATCTCTGAGGCACTATCTCAAATAACATGGTGTCACATTGGTGTGTGATGGAACTTCAAGGTGCTAAGTGAAGAACACTGCCTTGCCCCAGAAAAGGGCAAATTCCTTCACAGACTGAGAATGCAACTGCCTTTGCCATTATCTTTCTCCTGGAAGGAAAACTGAATACTGTAATGGCTGAGAGATACCTCTGTCAACAGTAAAAAGGAATCTAAATTTGTCTCTCAATGGTCAGTCTAAAACTTCAAAAATTCACCTGAAGATGAATTATGAAATAGGGCAAGAGTATACATCATCAAAGGACTGAGTGGGTGAACAACGCAGAGTCTTCCCAAAGAAGAATCCCAGGAGCCACAGTCCTTGTTGGAATACTAACTAGCTGCCCATTACAGGAGATATAAGAATGCTGTGGAGCTAGGAAATGGGAGCTGCTGGGCCCTGCCTTTGTCAGGAGGACAGTGGACCCTCCCACTGACTCCCAGACCACCAAGGAGGTAACTGTTTCTTATCTCTTTCAAGGCCCACATGGAGTTTTCGGTAGACACAGGGAGACTAGACATATGTTTTATTCATTTGACTGTTTGTAATCCACTCAGAAAGGTTCTGTTTTGAGGGAAGAAAACTGATGCATTCAAAACATAGTGCTGATGGAGCTTTACAATCACCCTAGACTGACAGAAAGATGAACAAGTTGCTCCTAGATCAGACAGAACTTTCCCTAGAAGTAAACATGACAAAACTGAAATTGTCATTGGGCACATTGTGAGAAGGCAAGGCTCACTGGAGAAGACAATCATGCTAAGGAAAGCAGAAGGAAAAAGAAGGGATGACCAACTAGGAGGTGGGTCAGCTCCACAAAAGAGGCCACAACCTTGAATGTGCAAGAGCTGAGCACAGCTCTCAAGGACAAGACATTTTGAAGGACATTTATTCATAGGATGGCCGTAAGTTGGACAGCACTTGAAGTACACAATAACAGTCACACAACAAAAGCAACAAATAACTGGAATGGTCACCAACAAGAAATGTGCCAGTGATGGACAACAACTCAAAACAGTGGTGATAAAATATATTAATGCACTACACCGCTTTAGAGTATTTTGCCCAACCAAAACTTCTCATGCTACTCTCATGCCAACAAAAACTCTGTCCTGGCTTAGGATCTACCTGGTCTAAATACAGACCAAATACAAAATTTAAGTCTTTCCAATGGGAAGCTACCCTGGCTTTTCTGAAGGTCTTCACTTTACAGCTCTACCTCAGGCTTATCCAGCAAAGAACTATTTCCTAGACTTCTTCCTGAGTTGTCCTTCTGCTTAGGCATCCAAACTGATGCTGAGTGCTGCAGATGCAAAACACCACAGAATAATCTGTTACATCTTTTATGGGACAGCCCTTTTATATCTTATGTTTAGAAAGAAGGAATAATAAGGGGATAAACATGATCTTAAATAAATTCTATTCTATGCAGTTTCTCAAGCCCAGGGTTAACACCGATAAAGCTGTGACAGATGTAGCAAGAGAGTCAGTGATCCATGCCACAATACCACTACAGGAAAGGCAAAAACCTGGTAAACATACTGCCCAATCTCACAAGTGCGTGAAATTCCTTCTCATACCTATCAGTTGGCAACTAACACTAGCTCAGAGCAGTGGGTGGGTGAGGAAGTTGACACTGGCCACAGCCATATGGATACTGCTAATATATGCCGCCACAGCAGACCAAAGATAGCGCTTTCCCCTTCTTCCCCTAGGTTGTGCCTCTGGGAACCACCAGAGTTCCCATCACATATGGATCAGCCAGGCATGGAGCACAAGAGGTGGGTCCATACCAAACCTTCCCACCTCTCCCTGGTCCCTGAACGATGGTACAAACACAGTCTCTCCTAGGCAAGGAAGCAGGCTTACCATATGTCTTGCTTCATCAACTGTACAGAACTCAATATGCAATTCCTACACTGGCAGCCTATTTGCTACAAGAGGATGTTTCAGGTTTTAGTGCCAGTGCATGAACTCTAGACAACTTGGATCCCAGGTGTCTGAGGGGGTAGCTTCTTTCTTATCAATTTACCCAGTGACTGCAGATCTCAGATGGCATATTCTTGTAATTCTCCATGGACAAATGTCCCAAGTGGTGTCTACCTGGAAAAGACTCTTCAGCGTAGCAGCTCCCTTTCTGTGGAATGCCCTGCTTCTGAAGTCAGGTTGGCACCAGCATCATGTTGTTCCAGAGTAAGTGCCTCTATTTCAGGACACCTTCCTTGGTTGATCAGCCACTGCTTGTATCAATATTCTGTGTTAATATAGTGCTTCATTCTTTCTTTATTACCTTTTTCTGACCTTTTTTATTGTGTTTTAAATCATTGTGCACCATTCTGATGGCCTTTCAGCAGATAAGACAAAATATAAATGTTAATAATAAATGCTTAATACATAAATTAATGGAAAGAGCAGAAAATAGTTCTCTTGTTCCATATGCGACACAAATACAAAAGCCGAACCAAGAACCATTCAATGAGCAGTACCTAACCAATAAAACCCATTAATGTATAGTGCAGAATTTTATTTACCAGCCAAGCCTTTTGCATAGTGAACACTAGATGAAGTTATGAACATTCAGAAACAATCCTTAGCTTATTCCATTGGCAATTGGCTATATATTATTAGTTGCAATGTTTTGTTCTACCTTTCAGGAAAAGGAAAAAAAGTCATCAAGACAGTTTACAGACATTAAAATTACAATAATAATAATAACATGCTAAAAGTGAGACTATTTCTTTTTTAAAAGCAGCAGTGCAGTATCAAACCCAGCAGTTCTCAGTGAAAGCAATAATAAAAAGGTGGCCAAGGGGACTTGGCACCAAATAGCCCTCCCTGGGAGGGGAAATGGGGTGTCAGCACACCGGTGCAGCCAGCATTCTCAGTTATGCAAGGAACCCACACACAGAGAGCAGTTTGAGCTCCCTTCCCACACATGTAGGGCAACCAAGCCAGTGGTCCACTCTGCAATGAGCAGGGCAGGCCAAAGGTCTGGTCCTGCTGTTCCCCTGGCGCGCTGGTAACTGCCCGAGATGAAGAGTGAATAGGCCTAGAATTTAGAAACAGAGAAAGCTGAAGCGAGAACAGTTCCGAGGGTTTCCAGGCCAGTGGAGACAGCGCAGGGAGCTCACTTGTCCCTCTCAATAGAAGGTGTTAGCAGGAAACGCGGTGCAAACCCCCTGTTCTGTTCCAACTTGGCAGTCCTTGACAGATAACACTCCCAGGCAAGCTGTGGCAGTTGAACAAAGGCGTTCCTCTGTGGAATCAAAATGGAGGTGAACCCTGCTTCTTGCTAACAGTGCTGTATTCCCAATCCTGGTTCGGAACATGCAGAAAAGTCATCTTGAGCGGATGCCTCAGAGGTCAGCAATGCCGTTAGAGATGTACCCTCTTCCAGCAAGTGAATGGGCAAGCTGCAGATATTTTGCCATATTAAAGCGATTAAAAGCATAGATGAATAATACAATAATGGGAGACATGGTGTCCACCAGTTACACAAGGTCAGACTCAATGTTCGCTGGGTCATTCGGATCTTGGCTCTAGCCAATCTATGAATTCTGGTTCAAGTCAACTTAATTACTAAGGCTTTCCGACTTATATATAATCACAGTCTCAGTTGTCCTTTACAATTTCTACAAACTCATCTGCAGAAATATCAAGTCAGTCACTTGGAAAATATTGCACTTAATTTTGTTTAGACCTAAGGGTTCCTTTTCATTCTGACTTTATTCGGTGGTCCAGGGCAGTGAGAAGGACAAAGCAGAATGAAGGCAACGTAGGTTGAGTGGGAGAGTGAAAGGAGCTGAAGGTTCAAAGGAACCGTAGATTCCAGTGCTGGATAATTCAGTTAAAAAAGTGAATTTTACTTATTTAGAACACAAACCTATGAATGCTCAGATAGAAAAAGATCTACAATTTCCATCATTCTCCCTTCAGCATTTGCTTTAGTTTTACTGACTGGAGAATGCCAGACTAGATCTTAAAACTCATTAAGATCAGTGAAAAAAGGAATTTAAGCAGGGCTAGACATAGTAGTTTGCACAGAGGAGTATCCAGATTTCATATGTATACCCATCTATCCAAACCACCCTGTCTAGCCCTGTCTAAATCCTTGCCATACAAAATGACAACCCAGAATATGGACTGAGTATGACTTGCTGCTAAATCGTGGCTTTTTGTTGAATTGTGGTTTGTCACTACATGTGAACTCTACACTATGGCTTAACTGTGGTTTGTTAATCTCGAACAAATCAGAGTTCACAATCCAAAAGCAAACTCTGACTTCTCTTCTTGGATTGCTCATCATTAACAACCCACAGTTAAACAATAGAATAGGGTTTCCCTGTAGCAGCAACATGAAATTCAAGGACAACTGATATTCAAACCATGGTCTGGGGTGTTATTGCATACAAACCTCTTGATCTTCTTCCTGCTAATACCGGGCATCTTTGGGTAGCTACCCAAAGCTAACAATGGAGCTGACTCCTGCCTTGCGCCCCCTCTCCATACTTATTTTTTCAGCAATCTGAGCAGTACCAAATGGTTGCTTCTAGCTGCCACTTTTAATATTCTTATTGTTGCTCGACAAAGTGCCACTCTGGAGTATTTTGGAAAACCAAAATGGCAGCTACATCCAACTGTTGAGAACTTTGCAGAGGATTCTTCCTGCTGCCCCAACAGAAAGGAACTATAAACTGTGGGGCTTTTCCAGGGCCAGTCACTTCAGTGGTTGTAAAAGAGGCTCAATACTAATTCATGGAGGATGGGAGGAAGGGGTGACTGCAGTCTATAAGGCATAGACCTGAAGCATCAGAACCAGATACTGAGGCAACATTTCTGGGTGGCTACTGCCTTCATGGCCTGCTTGTGGGCTTCTCGGAAGCATTCATTGGGCCACTGTGGGAAAGAGGGTGCTGGACGAAAAGGATCTCTGGCTTGACTCAGCAGGGCTGTTCTTCTGTGGTTAATGCAGAGAAAACACTGGTGTGTGTCTGTGTGTGTGGTTTTATGCCATGTTTATTTCATCAAGTACATAAAAATTCAAACTGGAAAAACTTGCTCACAAAGTGAGGTGAATTTGGTAGAACTATGGGTTAGCTAAAGCGCCAATTCTTCAAAATAATATACTCAGTTCCCTGTGGGGTTTTTTCTCTCTCTTTAGTATAATGAGTATTTAAAAACTAGCAAATAGAGTCCTAAAAATGTAATTGTAGCCTGGCAGCACTATTAAATATGTATACGGTGGTCTTTTTGACAATTGTATTAATCCTTTTATAAAGTCTTCAGAAGTTCCATCACAGAGGCATGGATGCTGTTTTGATCTATTTATTACTCTTAAGTGTTCAGAGAACTGTCCCTATTTTCTAATTAACACTTTTAAAGATAAAAAGCTATGTATTAAATCAATCTGAATGATGGTTGTTTGTGAATCCCACAAGATAAGG
The DNA here is from genome assembly GCF_004798865.1 of Varanus komodoensis. Taxonomy (NCBI): domain Eukaryota; kingdom Metazoa; phylum Chordata; class Lepidosauria; order Squamata; family Varanidae; genus Varanus; species Varanus komodoensis. Next base: position 21,138,887 of record NW_025335798.1, read on the forward strand.
CAATTTGCATGTTCACTTTGTACTTACAAACTAAATCTGCACATCTCCAAAGCAGCTCCTTATAATGTAAACCTTTTGTGAGTATTTGTAACTTAAAAGTAAGTTTGGCCTAGTACAGAGGCGGTGCCAATTATCTAAAGGACTTCTTTACTGAACATGATTGAGATACAAAATTATTAGGTTGTTATTTTATATTGTTTGTGGAGGAATTTGAGGAAACTTCTTTAGGAACGTTAAGTGCTCTGGTGTTAACTTGCTTTCTTCTTCTTCTTTCTCTTTTTACCATGTTTACAACCTGCTTTTTTAACAATGGCTATGGGGGAGGGAAGGTAACTACTCATTCTTTCATTTTAATTTCTTTGAAGAGAAAAATTAAATTATTTACTGAGGAATACACCCATGACATTACCACTTAATGGTAAATTGAGGGTTTACAGAATTTTACAACTTTTATTTCATTGTTCATGCTAAAGACAGCAGCATTAAAAAAAAAAAAATCTTGCTATTATTGGTCTTCCAGTAGTGATGATTCAGCAGTAGGGAGATGTTTATAAAATTAGATAGTGCAGAACAATGGCACCGTTCCCAAAACAACTACAAAACCTCTTTGCTCTTACACAGACACATGCTAATGTTTTCATGTTGTAAAAACCCTGCCCAATTTACATGAGATCGATTAATGACTGTGCATCAGTGCCTTTGACATTGTCATAAATAGCACGTCTTTCCTTGCGTGGAATCTGGCTTCACATTCTCCGTCTTCCAAAGACCTCCTGTTCAGGGCAGTGTTCTGGGCGTGCCTTTCGCCATTCGTGCCATTCATGGCAACTGATGTCAATGAAGCTTCGACTGCATTGTTACTGGCATGTTCTAAGAAGGACATCTAGAATCCAGCAAATGCTCTCCTGCAGTGCTGCATCACAAGGAAGATCAGAAGTGAGGAGCAAACCAACTTCCCTTGACAACTGACTGGGCAGGAAAAAAGTTAAATCCCAAACATGGAATGAAATTCTGTTAAGGAGGCAGAGGCCATCAGATAGGCCAATGAAATTGGTCTACATTGATTAATATTGCTCAGTGTGCATTCAAGAGCATTGTGGTTTATCTAAGTTTACAGTATGTCCCCCTGGTTTAGAGAAACACACATGCACTTATGTGGTGCCCAAGGGGAGGATGCCATCACAAATTTCAGCATGGATTGTATCCAGTGTTAGTCTTAGTAGATCCAGTAGAATCTACATGTATTTCTATAAATCTACACTACAAAGGAGTAACATTGGATAGTACCCTTATGAAGCAAAGAGCCTCCCAGATGAATGATGCAAGTAATATATTTGAATATTGCTTTCCATTTTAACAACAAAACTATGTTCATGTCTTTCACTCACCAGTGACACCTTCTGAAAGTGGGGAGAGGTAACTAGTGGGGTGCCACAGGGTTCAGTCCTGGGCCCAGTGCTCTCCAACATTTTTATTAATGATCCAGACGAGGAAGTACAGGGAGCAATAGTCAAATTTGCGGATGACACAAAACTGGATTGAATAGCTAATACCTTGGAAGACAGAAAGAAGATCCAGGGTGATCTTGATAGGATCGAAGGAGGGCAACAATGGTAATCCAGGCTCTGGAAACAAGGCCCTGTGAAGAGAAATTGCGAGACCTGGGCAAGGTAAGCCTTGAGAAGAGAAGGCTGAGAGGAGATGTGATAGCACTCTGATAGTACTTGAAAGATTGTCACAAAGAGGAAGGGCAGGATCTCTTCTCAATCATTCCAGAGATCAAGACACAGAATAATGGGTTCAAATCACAGGAAGCCAGATTCTGGCTGAGCATCCAGAAGAACTTCCTGGCTGTCAGAGTGGTCCAGCAATGGAACCAATTGCCTAGGGAGGTTGTGCGCTCTCCTGCACTGAAGTATTCAGGAGGCAACTGGACAGCCATCTGAGTGGGAAGGCATAACTTGGTGTACTGCACTTGCAGGGGATTGAACCCGATGGCCTTCTTGGTCCCTTTTAACTCTACTCTTCTATGAACTTTGCTATTATTGTTCATAACAATGGGCATGTAGGATCCAGCAGTGGTATAAATAGTGCTGAAGAATAATCACATGAAATGAAGAACACTTGGTTTTCTTAAATGGCAAGTCTAAGTAGGAAAGCACCAGAATGTAGTATCAGTTGGCAAATATTTAAAAATGCCATTAACAACACTGAATGCAAATTGGCACAATTGCTCTTTGAAATTGTCCAGAAATCCCTGAACTTCGCTTTGCAATTTTAAAATATGCGACTCATCTAGTATTTGTATCCTCACACTTCAGTTCATGGTGAGGGGGAAGAACACAAAATTTTCAAAACTACACATGCACAGCGCCCTTGTTCAAAATACACACTTTTCCCATGCAAAGGAAGGAAGGAAGGCAGGAAGGAGGTAAGGAACGTAGGTCACAAAAGAGCATAGGAACTAGTCCAACCAAGCTTTGACGTGAGGGTCATCGAATTTCAGTGAGCTCAAGAATCCCTGACCTTTGACCCTACCAGTTCTGTCTTTCGGTAGGACACTGAAAGTGGGCACTCTTCCTACCAGTGCTGCTTACGCCAAAGGAAGGGCAAAGTGCTACTCCTGACAGATATCTCTTGACTAGGGCAATTTGCTCACATTTCCAGCAGATAACCAGGGCCTTCTGGAAAGCCTTCTGCCTTGTGAGCTGCTTATTGCCAACAAGTCACAGGCTCTGCTGAAGCACCTGTCACAAGGACTAAAGGAAGCAAAAGAACTTTTGTTATGAAAAGTGAAGAGGGGAGGGGCATGGAGGCCGAGAGCGCAGTGGGTAGGTAGGAAACAAAGCATATTGGTGGTTATGTTAATAAACACGCTGTGAGTTTTCACAGTGGATCAGCAGAAACTTATGAAGCACAGGCGTTTCTGTAATTGTGATACATTGGGAAACTTCACACTGTTAAATGAGCCTCAGCTTCACACTTCCACCTGTGTGATGTGGAAATGTACTGTTTGTACGCCAGGCTATAATAGAAAACATGTCGGAGTGATTACTGGCTGGTTCGAGACCTGCTAGGGTGTCCCCCTCTGCGCCCCCAGTTTGCTTCTTTATTCAGGAAACTGGATAATTTCTGCATATAGATTTACCACAGTTGTAAAGCAGGAAATATGTGTTAAACGTGCTGGTAAGATAACAGTAAGAACCCACAAAAACAGAATTACAGCTCTCGGATGGGAGAAAAGGTATCTTCAGCACTCTGTATACAGATTGTTTAAAACTGAGTTTAGAAGGTGGGGAGTGTGCATAACCAGGACAGTTTAGAAACTTGCAGGTTAAATCAGACTTCCCTGCCCCTTCAGTTCTAATTCTGAATCCCACCAATCCATTAATGTGCCTCTGTGTAATAAACCATTTTAAACTGTGAGACAATATTAAACCTGGGCAGAATTTCTAGTAATGGATATAGACAGTGAGTCAGCTAGAAGAGGAAAACTTTTGTTCATCCAGGAGAGAGACGCAACTGGCAGCCTGTTCAAAGTGCCCACGCAGCCGATGCAGCCAGGTGATCCTGTCAAAGGGGGGTGGGAATCATTGCCCTGTCAAATCCTTCCTTTATAGGGGATCTAAAGCATTCACAACTAGCTGTCAAATCTCCTTTTCTCCTGAAAAGGGTGTGGGTTCAACCTGTACTTTCTGGACATGAGTACAAAATATGCATCCCCCTGAGGACCCTCACCACCCCCTTTTCATGAGCAAAGATGTCTTGCGCTTTTACTTTCCCTTGACAGCTCACCATTTGACAGCTGTCAATGGAGGCAAAGAAAAGAAAAGCCTTATTGGGAACTTCTTGGATCAATGTCTGGAGCTGATATCTGACAGCAGGTATGCTCCAGGCCACTGACCCAGTGGAGACTTCCTGTTCCCACAGTTGCATCAGTGCAGCTAAAATTTAAGAAGAGAATTGCACACACTGTGTGCTTTTTGTGCTCTTTGAAGGGTCTGACAGTGACTGTGAAAATGAGAATGTGAAAACTTGATGTTGAGCTGGAGAGTGTGGTCCCCAGAAAAGGAAAAGTGAAAGGGACAAAAACCTGCGGCAAGCTAAATGGGCTTGTGATTGGAGTAGGAGATACCAACCAGTGCTGGCCCCCAAGTGTCACTTGGTCATTTATGGGGCTTCTGCCAGTGGTGGCAGCCCAGGTGAGTTTGGCAAAAGTGATGAAGGGTTTGCTGCTCTTGCAAAGCAGCCTTCTGGTTGGTTCCCAGCAAACAAAACGGAGTTGACAGCCCAGATTTTGACAACCAAAGAACCCACTGTGCACACAACAACCCCTAGAACAAGGTATGTCTTATCAGGGGTTGTGGATCTCAGACAAACCGCCTTGCAGGAAATACTCTAGCTCATTACCAACAAGGGGCTACCACCCTGTGCAAACCCAGTTGCCGTCCTCCTCTCCCCACCTCAAGGCAAAGTACCCAGTAGCCCAGACCAGCCTGAAATCATGCTGGCCCCAAGGGAGAATGTCCCACAGGCATCTCTCCTCATCTCTGGAAGTAAAAATACAATATTGATGCATTTACAAATGAGCAATTTTGGCTTGTCTTGGGTTCTGAGATGGCCACACTTCTTTCCCCCTGACTAATTTGCAAGCTGTTGTCCACTTCCCCACACTTGGTTGAAATGTCTCTTCTAGGGCTTACTCACTGGCAATAAGAGTTTTAAGCTAAATTCTGTAGGCTTTTGGACCTCATCCCTTTCTGCTTTGGCCCTGTCCCTTTAGCCTTTGGCCCCTGCCTCTGCTGGAAGTTTGCCCAGAAAGCTCCTCCAGAGCTGAATCCAGTCTTCCAGCTGAAAAGCCTTGGATGCCCCTGCCTTAGGATGAGAGCTGGCTACATGCTGCAGGGTCAGAGCCAAGAGAAGGTGTTAGGGAATCTGGTCCGGAAGGTGAGTGGCTAAAGGATGTGGCCACTGTGCAAAGTGCTTTGCGTAGCAAGGACCTGAGACAACAAGAGTAATGAAGGAGGGGAAAGCAGAACAACTGGGCCAAAGCTGCAGCATAAATTGGGGTCTGTGTGCTACTGTTAGAGGGATGTGAGTGGGACGTTGTGCACCAAAGATGGTGCCCACTAGATCTCTCCAGGCAATTCTGCTAACGTAGCATTTACCATCTAAGCAGCTCATGTCCTGAGCCAACAAGCAACAGAGAGTGAAGGAGCCAACTTATCAGATTGACTTGAACTAAGAAGCCAAGGATTTGGCTGCATGCTTTTAGCAGCATTTCAGGACATAAGGAGAAATGTTGCTGTTAAAAATAACTGCACAATGGTTTGCATTTTCTTCTTTTGCAGAAAGACTTTTGGGAAACAGAGGACCCTGCTAGTGAAAGCTTTGGGAGGGGGCAGCACTTTTGCTGGTGCGTTCTTCAGAATCCTCAACCAAAATGCTTCCCACACTGTTCCAGAGAACCACCTCACTCACACCCACAGAGGGTCCTGGCGCTTGCAGGAATCCAAGATCTTGTCTCCATTTAATGCAGCAGGTGTTCTACCTTAACCTCTCAGGACACATAATTGCCTCCTTCACCAGCCCTAGTTTGCTGATGATGGTGAAGATACATACACAGGTCTTGAGACAAGCCATGAATTATGGGAAATCTCATCAACATGATCTCACTCAGCCGAAGATTTTCCCGGTTAGTTCAAATCAGTCTGTGAAATTCATTCCATCTCTTTAACCTCTCTGCAATGCAATTCCCTGTATTGAACAAGGAACACAACTGTTCATGTGATGCTGGCACTGCATTTGAGGGGGCCTTCAAAGGTACCTTCACAAGCCCCTCCCTCAGTGATTCTCACTGCCATTCTCACCAGCTGATGTTGCTCTTCTTTGCCCCTTTCGTGCAAGCAAGAAGGCAGCAGCTTCTGCAGCTCTTCCTCACCACCGCCTCTGTTGTCTGGACCAGAACAAGAGACTGGGAACAAGTGCACTGCCATGGTGAGGTGGAGCAGCAGGCCAGGGGCTCTGATCAGCAGGTCCTGTTGGGGTGTGAAGCCTGAGCTGGTGCCCAACCTTACCCACTCTGGACCCTCGCCCTGTTTTCACCTCATTCCCGTCATCAGCAGGGAGCTTTTCTTGACTCTAGATCTGGTCCCATGTGGCATTTTGCCAGCCACCATTTCTTGCAGGTCCCAGACTTCCTCCCTGCCCTGTCTCCTCTGTCATCCATGCCTCGGTTTCTCCTGCTGCTTTCTGAACACAGGATTAGTTCCTAATTTGGCAGTGATGGAGCAACTTAGACCCAGGAGTTGTGCACTCTCTGTAACTCGAAAGAGAGCAAGAAAGGTGGGGCGCTCACTTCTATTCCTCACAATCACACGCCTCTGAGGTATAAAAACATTGTACACCTGCAAAAAGAAAGATTAACTTTTGTCTTACCCACACATTCCAGAGATTATTTGCCCTTATCCTCTGGCATCTCCAGCCCCTTATAATGAAGTCCTACAAGCAGAGTTAAATCCCAGTCACCAATCGCAAGAGCTTTCCTGTTAATCTCACCTGCTGAAGTAGAAAATGAGAGACACTCTCTCCGATAGTTGCAGATTACTCCAGGCTGGAAAGGTTATCCCTGGCATCTTGAATTACGTCTGCAAGAAGGGAATGGAAAGACCTGTTGCCCTCTCACAGCTGTTATGTGCTCATAGCAATTTGTCCTCCGCAGGAGAGCATATTCTCCATATCTAGATATGTGAAATGAGAATTACCTATTCTGGTTGTAAGAGTTAGAACAGGTTGGTGACTGGAAGGGATGAATTTTAGATCATAGTTCTGAAACCCAAGAGATCAAGCCAAAGAGCTGGGGAAAGAATCAAGAAAGGACATAGCAGAATACAGAGCTTTGAAGCCTCATTAATGTTTACCAAGAAAGCTCACAATTACCTTGCAGTTTCTGAACTGCCTGTCACTCATCTTCAATGCAATCTACATGGATTGGCTGTTGAATGATGCCCCTACGTGGGCTCAGTGCAGCTTCAGTACTGGACAGCAGGTGAGGCAGCGGGCTAGGGAAAAGCTGGGCCGGGCCACACAAGCCCAGGTGTCTGTCTACTGGGACTGTAGAAGGTGGCGATGGTCTTGGCCAGAAGGCTTACCTGGTGCTAGACTGAATGGGATCTTTCCCTTTGACATGCACAGCCACCTGCTTATGGAGACAGGCTCGGTGGCTGGTGGACAATGGCCCACCCCAAACCAATGGCTGCTCAATTTGTCATGGCATATAATGCATGGCAATAATGGGCTCAGTCTATCACTACACAGATTGTCCTCTGTTCCTACAAGAAGAATTTCCCTTCTTCTCATTCCTCTGGCACCCTACTCCAGAACTGCTCTGAGGGCCTCCCAATCCTCCGGAAAAGATATGGGGAAATGAGGACGGAAAGAGAAAATTTAAATCTAAATTCACTGGTACCCACTCCACTTGCCTAGCCTGATGGAAGCGGTAGGCTTTTTTTCTGTCTAAAGTTTCATAGGATTGCACTTTAAAAAAAAAACTGTGCATAATTTAAAAAAAAAACAGATTACTCCAAAACAAATATTGATTTCTCTTGCTCACTTTTTAAAGAGATACTGGAAGCAAAAATAATAATAATGCTAATTGGTTTTCATATCTGCACTGGGCATTTTTATTAATAGCAAGCTAAATTCCCTTCTGTTTTGGATTGCATGAACATTATTCTAGCAAAGCATAACACACCTAAGGCAGCTGAATTTCTCCATAACATAAAGCAGCATAAATTAGGAAAGGGTCTGTTCTAGCATGAGAGATGGCTTAGAAGATGTACATACTTATTCCAAAGCTGGACAAATGATCCATGCCACATACAGAATGGAAATAGAGAATGAAGTGGGAGGCAAGCAATGTGCAAACTTTAGGAGCAAAATCAAAACTTGCAAAATCAACACATCCTTTGGAAGAACCAGGAAAATGCCAGTAAGGAATTGTTGATCATGCTCCATTTATTGTATAGTGACTCCATTCTAAATATGGGACACAGACATGGGGGCGGGGGGGGGGGAGCCTGACGTCTCCTCCCCAAAACTTAATTTTCTGACAGGGGACAATCTGCAAAGATTCCTTCCTTCTCCTCCAGTTTCTTCTATCCCCAGAAAATCAGCTGTGGGGTGTTCCTAAGGTGCTCATGCAAAACATACCCTCATAAGACTTTCAAATGTGCACTTCATATGCGCGTAGGGACTATGCAGGCAGTATAAGAGAACACAACTTGCAGCGTACGTGCTCGTTGCTCATGCTGGCTACAGATGATAAAAATGGAGGAGAGGACCATGTACGTCTATCGAGCTTGTGCGAGGAAAGGCAGAATATCAGTGCAATGAACAAAGGTGTATAACTCAGTTCAGCTGGTCTTTGGATAATTTCTGAGTTTCTTTCCACAAGGAGATTCTAGGGAAGCCTCAGCATCCTGACTGAATAGTGCATGCGAAATACATTCAGACCAAGTTGTTTCACATGTCAAGCATGACATACCTTTCCACGGGTGGTGGGGAGCAGATTCATGCCTCGGACCCTGCTTCGGGTCTCCATGCAACCAGCTGAACCTCAAAAAAATGCATGAGAGGACCGCCATGCTCTATAGCCAAGCCTGCTCCAGCTCGCCACCATGCCCCGTGACTAATATGTTCCCCTGGTGGCTCTCTGCAAGTATGCACGAGAAGCTACCGGACTTATTGGCATGCGTACAAATCCTACATGCAAGGGAGAGACCTAATTTCTTTAAGCTCCCTCGCCATAAGGAGGGCCAGTAGATGCACACAGCTCCTTCTCCAAACATTCATGGCTGAAGAGGACATTATCACCATGTGCATCAGCTGTCGGGTGAGATATCGTTTTCTCCATGCGATGTGTGAGTGAGGAGCACACCGCCTGCTGCCCATGATGTCCATCTGCTCACATGAATTCACCTGAGTTCGACTAAGGAACCTCTGGCACAATGCCAGTAGCACTTCTTTGCATGACAGCAGTCCCTGGAAAATCCATGGCATGTGTATGATTGATTCTAGAGGTCACTTTATTTGCACTAGCAGAATGACAGGGTTAGAGATGGTCCTGTGTTTGAACACACCTTCTGAGCAGAACAAAGGACCCAACATGGGTGCTGCGGAATGGATGCATTCAGAATGTTGAGATAATGTCAGGGCACTCTCACAAAATGCTGCCACAGCTACACCCTCTTTATCAACTCTGCACAGGCACAGTTTTGCATTTTATATTCACTTAAATCTTAGCATCTTCATGACTTACAAGGGTAAAATGAATCCTGCTTCTGCTGTCCGAGTGCTGAATGTGCTTACTCGGGAATAAGCACCATTTTGTTGTGGGAAAAAATATATATAGAGAGAGTGTAAAAGTAATAAACTTTGTAACCGGGTGCATGATGCCTTGCTGTCCAGCTTATATCCAAAAATGTATTTTTATTTCTATGAATTTATTTTAGTAAGAAGAAAGGAAGGAGGTCGTGATGAGCTGCAGAAACCCTAATGAGTCCATGGCCAGGACTGTCTGCCGCTGCCCCCGTTGCCGTGGACGGTCCTGGGCTGCGAGGCTGGTGAATTGCCACAGGTGGCTTGTGGCCACCACTCAAGCAGGACGCTGCACGGCCTGATCCTGCACGGCTACACTGATGTTCGTATGAAATGGGCTGAACTCATGATGTGAAAGTGAGCAGAAGAAGAGGGGGGTATCTCCACATACTGAGCATGCGTGCTGAGGATCGGGAGGGCAGTGAAAAAGTACAGAGGGCTGAACACTGACACTATTTCATACACTGACACTATTTCATACACTGACTCATAATCTCCTGTCAAATTGTTAGCCACATGCCTCTAGTATTACTAGCATTGTTTATACTAAAGAACTGTGCGCAACTAAAGGACTGAACTCTCGCCATTTGAGCTGCAGTAATACTGCAACGCACACATTTTTCCAGCAAAACCAGTGCTAAGTACTGAGAATTCTGCCCTTGATCTGTCAAATTTGTGCCCATTTTCCTTTCCTCGGGCATCATCCACACACTTTCAAGTCCATCTTTGCACTTTAAGGGCTAGAAACTTGCTTTTCCCCTCTTTTCAAAGGAATGGTGAGGGTCTTAGAACACTACTGGTAGTGGCCGGAGAATAAATGGAGCATCTTCTAATAGGTGAAGGAAAGGAAAAGGTGGCTCAGTGCGTTGCATGCTAATTGCCTCTCCTAGATTGAACTCTGGATCAGATGGCAACTCTGCTGTTTTCAGCACAGCTTCCTGCATTGCTCAACACAGAGACGCAGAAAATGGAGCACTCATTTGCTGACTGGAAAACCACAGTCGAGGTCGACTGATGAAGCAGAGCAAGGAAGCCTGTTCTGTCCCCCAGCTTCTGGGTAGACAATACCAGGACTCATCCTTCGCTAGTTATGTATTATGCTGAATATTTTTAAAAATCTAGTTAAGCTGCAGCACGGCTTACTCACAATTTCTCAGGAAGATGTCAGATTATTTTTGCATTTAGCAGTACATGCAGCAGCCAAGATTTTTTTAGCCCCCACCCTACCCAAAATACATCTAATGTGGAATAAATATTAAGGAAATCCAAGCCGTACCAAAAATACACTGGAAGTGGGTTTCCCATTGTTCTGTGCAAAACCTTAGGAGGCAGCGAATTAACTAACGGAACAAAAATGAAGCGAGAAAGGTACAGTAGCTACTTTCTTGAAAACAAATCCAATCTTTTTCATTCCTGCCATTTGTTTGAATTCTTCCTCCGGGCAAGCTGGACAGCTGCACTAGTGAGTTTTTTAGTCATGGGTTGTAAGCCCCACCTGGCTAGATTTGTTTAGCAGACAGCTGGCAGAATGAAATAAAAAAGGGGGGAAAGAAAGAAGAACAGAGATGTACTAACTGCTTCCAAAACAAAAAAGGGAGGAAATGCCTTCATTAAAAAATAAAAATTAAAATGCTTTTCTGCCTTTGCTGGGGGTTTATTTGGATTAAAATGTCTCTATATGAGAGGACTTTGTTCTGTTTCATCTGTTTTATACCTTTACTGTACATCTCCAAACCTTCTAAAATGAAGCTGGGAAATGGAAGGAGAGACAGCCAAGCTTGCACAATCCTGAATATTAGGAGAGAAACCATCTCTTCTATATTATTTAGTATAATTTGCAGTCACATTCCTGATTTACAGGTTCTCTCTCTCTCACACACACACACACACTCATTTTAAATTAACTTGGATTATGCTTTATTATTATTCGGAGAATTATTATGGCTTTCTAATTTTTTTTAAAATGCTCTTACTGGAATGTTTTTTTCCAGCTTAAAGATAAGAAGGAGGCAAAAATTGTGGGAATGGCATCCGCTCTGCATCTGTTTCTCTCACAAACCTATCAAATATCTAATTTTTGGCATTACTGCTGGCTCCAACAGGGGGATGACATAAACCAGCTTTGTGGTTACATATTTCACTTTTAATCTCACAAAAATGAAAATCAGCACTGAAATGGCCCTTTAAATGTGACTCTGTGAGACTCCCCAACAGACACAAAAAACCCCATAGAAAAGGGCGTTAGCCTGGTTCAACTTAATATACAGCATATGTAGAAACTGCTCTTTCAGCTCACTTGGTACTAGAATCTAAGCTAAAAACATCAGTTTTTTAAATCCATTGCAATTTTGAATGAAAAGCTCATCGCTAAGAAATGCGCGGTGCTGAAACAAATTACAAGAGAGGAATCAGCAGCCTGACATACCAGTATGTAATATTTCTTGCACAACAGTGTGTTGTTGGTCTCCACACAATTCTTAGAACCTGTCAAATCAAGTAATAGCTGCTTCTCTGGGTATATGCAGTGACTCAAGACTGTCCTGACATGCGTTCTTCATTATACGGATGAACATGGTAGACATTGTTTAGAAGATTAGAAAAGAAAATGGTTTGGCCATTGTCCAACTGGAGGAACTCCATGAAAACAAAGGCCAAGGTTGGGATCCAGCAAGTCCTGTTAACCCCATAATTCCCAACCCCTTATTTTGGGCCAAGAGGAAATGCAACATGTTCGGATGAAGGAGTAGGCATAAGAAAAAAACAATTCGAGCGGATCCAGTTCAGACACTGTTGTCCAGTGGAAGTCCATGGTGAGAATGATGTTTTAGGGCCCAGACAGGCAAGGTATGGAATATCCTTGTTCATATCTCATGATATTCTGAAGAAGGAGAAGTGCTACGATGAGTCCAAACTTGACTGGAACAAGAAAAGCACTGGAAGGCACAGATTAACCGTTTATCAGCCCCATAACACCTCTCATTTAAATCCTCTCTCCTACAAAGTTCCTATGAGTTTTGCAACAGAAAATATCACAAATCAGAAAGTATGATTTGGAAATAATTTCCACGTGTGACCTACCACAGGTAATGTACATAATAGGTTCAGAAAACAACAGCAATTCCGCATGGGCTTGAAATGGCATTCCTATTTTTGGTGGAAATATCCCAGCTATTAAAAAACATGCCTTGAAATAAGTCTCACCCATTACATAATACTGCAGTTTCTTTCCCATAGAAGGAGCTCCCTCCGCCCAACACACAGAGATGCCTTTTTGTTGTTGTTTCTTTTCTGGCTTTCTTCCACCCATGCCTATACATCTACACAGAGCATAGACTTCATGGAGCCATGTGCAATATGTGCATTTTAAGAGTCCAAACCAACCAAAAACATTGGTATCCATATCAGATGCTTCAAAGAGAAGGAGGGTCTGGGCAACCTTAATCCCTTGGGCTTGAGGAAACTCAATGCCCTCTCCCAGGATGTTCCTGACGAGAGAGCAAAGAGTCACACGGCTCGTCTCGGAGGGTCTGCACTTCAGGAACCGTGTCGCCATCAAAAGCAGGCAGGCTGGCACAGTGGGGTGAGGGCAGCAGAGGTCATGTTAGGTTTCTGACTGACCCTCCTACGCAATTAGATCCTTGCTGTAACCTAACAGTTTCTCTGTAGTTTACTACAGACAATTACATATATTTGGTCAGATAATTATAGGCGCTGTGTATCTTTCCAGTTTTAACCGTGACTCATTAGCATTGCAAAGCTTTGTAATCCTCTCCTCCCCCTGCCCACACGCAAACCCTGCTCCAGTCCTCCTTCAGTTGTCTCCATCTCTCCAATACCCCCCCACTCTACACTTCCACACCGGGGTGTGGGGGGTGGGAGAGAGAGAGAGGCAAGACTAATTTGATATTTCTCTATCCTTTGGCAAACATTTTGTTAAGAGTCCACCAGTGTCTGCTCTCAATGAACCCGAAACCTCTGCCAACTTCTTTACTAAGGGAAATTGATTCTTGTTTACTCCTTTTCAGAAAAAGAGAAATCATGATGAATTTTAATAGGCTAACCCCCCACTGTTCAAAATCTCCCCTCCTTTAGCTGTGTGAGCTTTGAAATACGTAAATCAGAAATAAGCCTGGATTTTAAAAAGAGAGGGGGATAGAGAGAAGAGGGTGGGAGGGGAATGAAGGAGTCCACAAATCTAAAGTACATCCTCAGATTTGGTTCCACACAGCCGTCTTCTGTCTTCTCAGGATTCATCGCCCCCAAAAGCACTGCAGCATTTGGTTGCTGCTGTACAAAAGGCCCTAACTATAAATTTACCTTTACTTTATAAAGGAAACAGAAAAAATGGCAAATAATGAATAGCAAATCTGCTGCAAGTATTTTATTTCCATGCTGAACATTTACATAATTTCATTTCAATTCTGTTAAGCATATACCTTTTCCTCTGGGGATAAGCTGTGTGAGAAAACATCAACTCTTCAAAGTAAAAGGGCGATGGCATATATAAATTTTCCCAGAAATTATGACTGCTGTAGTATACTCAGCAAAAGCAGCACAGAAACTCCGTACATCTGTGGTGAGGGGCTGAGTTGATGCCCTCATCTCTTGATAGGTCTCCTTTTCCCACAGTTCATTAGCAGGGCTTTTGGCACTGCCTGCAGATGTGACTTGTGCTCCTACCTGGAGAGCTGCTTCCGATCAGCACTGGCAATACTGTGCTAGCTTGGGGTGGGTGGCTTTTGGAGTCCTGGGGCCTAATCTCAACCTCTACCATGGGCTGGACTCTTGCGGCCACTATACCAATATTTGGCAGTGGTTCAAGAAGAAGGAGAAGCATGGGAGTGGCAGTTTCCCACTGAATTTTAGAAGTGAAATAGCAATTGAAAAGGCCTGATTTTGCTATAGTATGAACCTTGTTTTTTGGCTGTTTTAAAGTTAAAGTTACTTTGGCTGTTTTCAGCTGCTGACACTGAGCCACTGTCTGTTGTTGTTCCTGAACTGCCATATTTAGCAGCCTGGTGGCTGCAAGGTTGCGATATATAATAAGGAGGTCTCCTACATCCTACATTCCTAGGATGACCATGTAGCTTCTGTAAGCTTTTAGCTCTGCAGATGATTAACGGGTTGGGGCAGAACAAGAGCCTACCTTCGTTTGTGCTACTGCCAGAACTGCCAAACCTCTACAAGTCAATCCTTCCAGCTGTGGCCCTCCAGATATTGCTAAATTGCAACTCCCAGCAGCATAGCCGGGGTGAGGGATAATGGGAGCTGCAGTCCAAAAACGCCTGGATCAGATGTGTTTTTCTCCAGTCAGCCTTTATTGTTATAACCAAAAGTCACTCAGCAGCAATCATGCCACATTCCCTTGGGATGACTTAGTGACAAACCCTGAGAGGATTTGTCTGACAGATTACCATTTTTAAGATTTGGGTCTGGGGGTTTATTCATGGGTGGGTCATTTTCTGTAGTAGGACTGTAAACTTCAAGCTACTTACAGCTTGATGGATCAACTAACCGCTCAGTCCTGTACATGTGGACTCTCACTGTGTTCCCTGGGGCTTACTACCGGCAAATATGCATCCTATTGCAGTCTAAAGCTTAGTTTCTTAGTTTCCTATGAGCTGTGCCTCGTTGGATGGAAGTCTCCAGTCTTAGGAGACCTTTAAGCACCAAATGCACCAATGGGTTACTGCTTGCAGGGTATGAGAAATGATAAGAAAACAAATGTTATCCACTCACCCTCCTTTTTTACCCCCGTACATGGCCATGAGACCAGCTAGCAAAGGTGTGTTGGGAGATCAAAGGATTCCTGGTTTCCTGGCTTCTTCTCCCTCCTCCCCTCTCCACCCACATCAAGGCCCTCTTTCAGACCTCTTGGAGGGCTTCCAAGGTTGCTTCTACAATGTGGCAATGCAGGAAACAAGGTTTTATCTGTGGGGGCTGCAGAACAGCAAGAGCAGGAAAGGGGAGTGGAAGAGGAAGAGGAAGGGAAAGGGAAAGGGCAGGACTGGATGCTGGAGGCCCCCTTCCAAGGTCATAGCAGCATCCACAATGTTAGAATAAGGACTCTAAACAACCAGTGGCTGAAGGCAAATTTGAAGGGGTGCAACTGTGAGTTAAAGGAGTACTAATTTATTTTAAGTTTGCTTTGAGGATATTTGAGAGCTATGATGTAACTTGAAGTGGAAATGAAAAGGAAACTATTGAAGTTAGCCTCTCCTTTGAAGAATAAGCAGTAGCTGTTGTGCATTACATTGTAAGTTACCCCAAAAAGATGCCTAAGCTGAAGTTTTGGCTATATGTAAATATAGCAAATAAAAGCTACAAATTGTTCAGCTGATCGGTTAAAATGAAGAGATTCGTACTCTATAAAGTGGTGCTAGGATGATAGCCCTGGTTTGGTTTTGGTGCATTCTAATCAGGATTTAACCTGGATTATTTTCCTGAGCTGAATGAAGTGGATCCATTGCACAAATGGTCTACCGAGTAGCATAGCTTCAACAGGGAGGGTGTGATGTGTAGGATGCTGGCTTTCCAGGTTCCAGCACTAGGAAGATTCAGACAACCATCCCACACACGGTAAGGAGCTTTGAAGGCAGCCACGGGCCGCACATCCTAGACCCATCATCCACCTCACTGACACACCCAGTGGCCACATTCACACCCTCTGACGGATCAGCAGCATCTGAAGGGGCACTCCACAGGGATCAAGATGTGGCAGTAGAGCCCGACCCAGCCCAATCAGCGTCCCCCTCCCCAAATACCATTCTGCATCCATGCTCCACTGCACACATAGAGACCCTTCCCATGCCAGACAAGCTGCAGAGTGGTGGAGAGGTGTATCTGTGGGGCACAACATGAGGAGAGGCTATACTGTGCAACCCCACCGCCCAGGGTGAGCAGCCATCTTCAAGGCAGGAAGGAGCATCTAAACTGCCCCCATGCTGTGATCCTATTATTAGGATTCCAGTGTCGCTAGTTATCTTGCCTATAGCTTGAAACCTTTTTATTTCCCCAATATTTTAAGGTTTAATTGCTATTTTAATTGTGGTTTTGTAGAGGATGTGATGCTGTGCTTTCTACTGTAAGACCGTCCCAAGATGTTCTGTAATAGGACGGGATAGAAAAGTTTTAAATAAATAAACAAACAAACAAGAAAGAGCGTTTGATAAAGAAATGCTGCAGGACTCAGAGTCCACGCCTTTGAGGACAGATGGTTTGGAGAAGGTCTTTCTGTTCTTATCAACCACACCTCTGCACTGCCTTTTGCCAGCGGGTTCCATTGGAGAGCACGTGCCCCATGAGGCTTCTCCTTGGAATCAGCTACACGCCAGTGCTGACAAAGGATGCCTTCGGGCACAGGTTACACTCAGGGAGGTGCTTAATTCCTTCGGGTTGCCAGTGCATCCATCAGCCCAGTATGGATACCTGCTGTTGAGTCCTGTAAATACAACACATATATAATTGCTTTGTCTTTTCATTCTGCCATCAATCTGCCAGCCAGAGACAATGGAGAAAACAACCACCGTTTGTCACCTTATTATACCCTATGGGATGATATTTCAAACTTATCTTTCAGAAGGTTTTTGTTGTCAGGTTTTCCAGAGGTAGAGAACAAAGGTGAGCAGAGAACAAAGAATACGAGTTTGTTGGAGAGGGATACTTTCAAAAGCAAAATCCGTTTCAGCAGAAGAAATCAGCAGAAGAAATCAAAGGCAAGTTGCAGCCACGCTGAACTGAACAGAGTTCAGCAACGCAGCTTCCACGAGCACCTGAATTTGCACTGGCGGCCTCCATATGGAGCCGTGACCCAGCCTTGTTGAGGATGCCTGACGCAATCTCAGCCTGAGGTAATCTGGCTGCAAGCCCTTGCAATTTTTTGTTGTGGTTTTGTATCACTTTGATTCCAGGCTTTTAACATCATTTTGAGCAAGTCTCCGAGGGCTACAACATGCTCATGGATGTGCAGTGCTATCGAGCTTGCAAAATCAGTCCCGAGGCTTGCACAGCATGCAATGCTGGAGGGTTTCTCAAGGAATCCGATGATATTGTGATCTGTGCATGCAAGGAATCTGATGATATTGTGATCTGTGCATGCACACCAGAAGACTCTCCCTTGCATTTTAAGGCAAGGATCACTTTCTCCCCAGAACCTACCTTTTTGATTGCTGAAGAAAAGCAAGAATGCAGCGTCCTTGCAGCAGGAATGTTTTGATCCTTGCTAGCTACCAAAAGCACAAGGTCAAACACACATATATGCTGTAACATAGTGGATGCAGATGAACAAGCGTATTAATCACTGCTTCCACCAAGCCACAACGGTCATGGATTGCACTCATCCTTACATACCTACTTGCCGCAGCATGTGAAGCCTCGGCCAATCTTAGCTCCCTGGCATGCGTCTCTTTTAAAGGGTATGCATGGATATATTGCCATTCTGCATTTTGCATGGGAACATTGGGGGAGAAAAACCATGGCAGGCAGAATCCAGCAAACGGTAGTTATGGCAATGCAATGGCTCTCCCTGAAGTGATGTGGGGACATAATGGAGGGTGAGAGTATCAGTGGCTACTGGTTATGATGTCTGCATACTATATTCAATAGCAGGAGAATGCTATTGCTCGTGTCTTCTTGGTGTCCTTTGCATCGGGTCATCTGGTTGGCCACTTACGTAAGGAGCAGAATGCTGGGCCAGTGTGTGGCTTAGGGTTCCTCATAAGTTTGAAGGCTCCTGCATTGCAAATACTCCCTTTTGCATCCCAAACTGGTTTGACAGGGATAAAGCTAAATTAGGTTTCTTCTTCCTGACAACTGATGTTCTGGGTGGAGGGGATCATTTATACGGAAGAGGGTTAGCCCATCTAAGACTGTAAGAGGAGCCCTGCCGGATCAGACCAAGGGTCCAGGAGCAGCAGTCCAGCTTTCTGTTCACACGGTTGCTGTACATATGCCCGTAGGAAACCCATAAGCAAGGGCTACCCATGTTCTCCAGCAACTGGTGCACTTGTATATACTGCCTCAGATACTGGGGGGTGGGGGGGGTAGCATATCATCATCAGGGCTTTCTCTGACTTTACAGTCCATGAGTGGTTACCACCCCAACTGAGAGGTAGGCACCTGCCTTATTGAAATCAGTGACAGAAACTAGAAGACATTCTTTCTCGCAGTGGGACTTCACCACAACCAACGTTTGCTGGTCTGCAGGGACAAGGTGGTGTGAAAGGTAGGAAGCAGCCCCTGCCACTGCACAGCAGCCAAGGGTGGGGCCCAATAACTTCTTCTAGCCCCATCATAAGGCACCCACCAGCAGTGCTATGTTCTCAACCACCCAGCGGTGTCGGCCAGCTACTGTCTGCCATATCACTTCCTGCAGCCACCAGAAATCAAAAACCCAAGCAAGCTGCCCAAAACCAGCAACCCAGGCTCATCGCTCCCAAACAAGCTGGGACTCGTCAATCAAGATTTGCACCCTAGACTTGTGAGGGGGACAACAAGCCAGGAGCCCAAGTTCAGGTGACATACTAAGGTTCTGATTTCTAGTTAGTTCCACTAAATGAGAAGATACACCCGTTGCAACAGAGTTGGTGGAAACCTTTAGGAAGATACCTCTGTGGCCGTACATAAGCCATGTAAGCCAACTGGGAACACATCAGTAGTCCAGTCCTTCAAAGTATGGAAGGGTTGTCTGCAATCCCGGTTTACCATTGTGTGTAAATGTGGCCCATGTTTTTAAATCTTGCAGCTACATTTGGGAAAGGCCTGGGACTCGGTGGCAGAGCACATGCTCAATCTGCAGCATCTCCAGGGAGGGCTGGGAAAGCTCCTGCATGAAACTATGCGGAGCAACTGCCAGTGTCAGGCTCGATGGACAGTTTATACTGTGCAAATGATCTCAGTCTAGGCAGCTTCCAGTGATCCTACGTACTTTGTGCCATTAGGATGGAGCAGGATAAAACAATCTAAGAGCCAAATAGCAGAAAAAAGACATGAAATGGAACTTCAATGTACTTAAGGAGATGTGTCATCTCCCTGTAAATTAACCTTAAAGCTCTGAACCTTCAGCTGTTTCAGTTTGCTATACAAGGATAATGTTAAAGTCATAATAAGGGTAAGGATTGCTTTAAAAGCTGAGAATCATTAAGTCCAGGAAAACTGAGAGGGTTGTTATCTCTTTCCCCCGGTATGCCTTTTATTCTTTTATCAACAGACTAGAAGATGAAGATCCAGCAGGTCAATGTCTGCATCAGCCATCCCAGGAATATTGTCACCTGCCACATCTCTGCTTGTCACACATCCGTCCTAGTGAGAAGAGCAGGAATCATTTTGTTTGAGAGTTGGCAACCATATCCAGAGCATGCCCCGATAGATGCATTCTACTCTGCAACGACACGCAGCTTCTTAAATCAGA
The DNA here is from genome assembly GCF_004798865.1 of Varanus komodoensis. Taxonomy (NCBI): domain Eukaryota; kingdom Metazoa; phylum Chordata; class Lepidosauria; order Squamata; family Varanidae; genus Varanus; species Varanus komodoensis. Next base: position 21,158,673 of record NW_025335798.1, read on the forward strand.
GTCGTTCAGTGGAAGAATCCATTGTCTGCTCCCCCTTTCTTGTTTGCTCTCATTTTTCCACCACGACATCTGTTCATGACAGTGACTCAGTGGCATGTGTGGCAGATACCTCCTGTGGTCTCCCCACCCCCAAAATCCTGCAGCATCAGGCTGCCGCTTTCCCTGGAGGTCTCCCGTTTATGTACTAACCAGGCCTGACATTGCTTACCTTGTGAAATCTGACGAGATCACAGGCAGATCTGGTTTGGCTGCAGGCACCCCCCTGAGAAAAATCGCAAAGCAATAACAGCCACCGGCTGGCTATATACAAATAAAATGTGACAAACATCAAAAGTTTTTTGGGGGTCTGGGCTGTGTGGGAAGCTTTCATTTGGGAAGGCTCACACCTGTTTCTTCTTAGCGGGCCCTTCCCAGATTGTGGCCTTGTGCTTCATGTGAAGACAAGCAATTATATCAATATAATCAGAGTCAAATCCTATGTAATTTACACATTAAAAGGAGAGAATGATGCATGGAATGAAATCGGTTTGCCTAAAGCAATTAAAGCCTTTAAGCAAATACTGGCACTGAAAGGGGACAGACAAAAACTGCTGTAATATCCCAGGACTTTGCTTTACTAGCTCAGCTTTAAAGGGAGTGGGGGGGGGGGGGTCTTTGCTTTCCTCCCCCTTCTCTGTGTCACACACTCAGATTCCATCTAGATATGCAGCCCAAACATAAGGAATTTGGTCTGTTTTCAAATTAAAGTTGCCAGCTTTTTCTTTTTTCTTTTTAATTTTCTTCCCCTGGCAAGTTTCCTGTGCTTTTAACAGCTGCACAGCAGGCAGAAATTTAACAGATGAAGTTTTTCCTACCACTTCAGCCTCACGCTGAGAAAAGTCTCCCTGCTAAATTTCTGACTAGCAAGTTGCTGGAAAAGGCAGAGGAGCCGTTCTGAGGGATGCGAGACAAGGTTTCACAACCTTAGTTCACATCCACCAGTGAACATGCTCTGGCCAATGCATGCATTTCACAACATGATTTCTAGTGCACCAAAGCTTAAATCGCAGTGAATTTTCTAGTCTTAAAAGAATAAAGGACTCTCTATTTTCCATTTTAATTTTAGAAAGCATGCCTTAGAGAGAGCCAGGCCACCACAAGGCTGCAATGTTCTTCATAATGTCCGTGGAAAGACATCGCCACAGTCATTGGATGGTGGAAAGACGGCACACTAACCAGTTCTCCCTCATTTTTCCTAGCGCTAAGCTGAAGCTCAGATTAAGCCCTGCTGGGAGAAAGACGTAGGAGCCCTGGGGAACAGCCCCATCTTGCTCGTGCCCATTCGTCTTAGTTTTCTGGCTCCACAGCACAATAGTAGCAAGAGAAGGATTTTCCCAGTCCAGTATAGGGGGCCATCCCTTTACTGTCTCTTATCCCTTTTGGTCACTCCTTCTGCATTCAGTAAGGCAACCTGTACAAGTATTTGACCAGGGCACGAGTGGGTGGAGGACATATTTTCTTCATGAACAGAAGTAACTGTTAAAGAAGATGATAGCTTTCCAGAAACTTGTAAAATTCATGTCAGAATTCTGGTGCATTCGTCTTTGCAATGTGGTATAAAGATTAGAACGGTGTTCTACCACCTAATGTTCTCCAAATGCTTTTGGACTACAGCTCCTATCATCCCTGAGCATTGGCTATGCTGACTGGGATTGATGGCAGTTGTTATCCGAAACATCGCAAGCGCCAGGTTGTGGGCTGTCAGATTGCAGTGCTGGGCTAGGAACAGATTCCAATCCCTTCTCAACCACAAAGCTCACACTGCGTCACCCAGTCATCATCCCTCTGAGCCCAGTTGAACATTGTGGCTGCATTCACACAACACACAAGCAACTCTACCTGGCTACCATGGTTTGCAGTTTTTTACCATGATCTAACTGACTGGTTTCTCCTTCATCATGGTTTCTATCCTCTGTGTTCAGTCCTCCCACTGTTGGCATGCATCCTATCAGCCACTCTGCCTGAAAATCAGTCCTAATGGGTACTGTTCTCCATGTCACCTGCTTCTCCTTCATTGATCCACACCTGACTGATGTGGCTCCTGCAGTTGCCACTCCTTCCAGAGGGTTCTGTGATAGTTGCATAACATCTGAGTGGGGTGGTGTAAATTGGTGTCCTTCATCAGCAGGGGGTTGGACCCAATGGACTTCATGGCTCCTTCCAGTTCTTCTATTCTCTGATTCTATGATCCTGGGTTGAGAGAATACAACAAGCCATGGTGGGACAGAGAAATCATAGAGCAAGCCATTGCCTCCTATCATGGTTTCTAAAGACCAAGCTCACTATGGTCTTACATACATACATATTCATAGAAGTACATAAGATGTACATACGATAAGTACATACATTAGGCTTAGACAACATAACAGAGCAACAATGGTAAAAAAATTTCCATAGTTTTTGTGTTGTCTGTACCCAAAATCTGTATAGCATAGGGATTTATGCAGCTTCTGTTCTGGAAGTAGGAATTTATTGGATTCCCTGGGTTTGGCTCCCCAGATTCTGGTCCTCTTTGTCACAGCCCAGGGTCCAAGTTTGCCCAGTGGTTGTGCAGCACACATGAAATCAAGCTTCATGTAAACATTTGTTTGTTGTGCTGCTGCACATGACATGAAAGAAAATTGCCAGTTGCACAACCTCCATTCTGCAAGCATTCACAGACTCCCTCTCAGTTTTGCTCCTTTTCTATGAGCAAGCCAAGCATGACAGGAAATCACAAATGCTAGAGGGATGGATACTAATAAGTCACGTCCCAGCCCGGGCTAGTATGCATGATGAAGACATGCATGTTACCTTCCTTTAGTTCTGCATAAGCGTGTGCAGTCCTAAATCAGCTTGGGACTGTGATATTCTTGGACTCATGGAATTCCACTCTTTTCCCCAAGGGAGTCAATGGGATGCTCTTTTTTTTTTTTTTAATCCACTGTGGGAAGCGGGGAGTAGAATCTCACTAAACACAGGGAAACGCAAAATAAGAAGGGGGATGATTTAGCATAGGTGCACACAGGGGGCAGGTGTGTGGCCAGTCGTCTGGGCACAGGAACCCCCTAGGTAGGACACGAGAGCAGCAGCACCCTCCCATGGGCATTGCCAGCAATTGGAATGCCCCCTGTGTAGCCATCCAGATCCTTAGCTATCAGTTGCCTGACTCGCCATTCATTTCTCCAATCCCCATTCAAAGCCTTCCAAATTGGTGGCCATCACTACACTTTATGGAAACGAATGTCATATTTTAAGTAAGTGCTACATGAGGAAATACTTCTTTTATCTGTGCTGTATCTTCCACCAATCAGCTTCACAGGATGACTCCAGATTCTAGGATTACGGTTGGGCAGGGGACAGTTTCATTCTTCATTTTCTGCACCTCATGAATAATTTTCTACATTTCTTTCTGTCTTCCATTACTTCCTTTTTGCTAAGCTACACAAATCCCAGATGTAACTTTCCTCATAGTGAATTTGCTTCGGCACTAAATCATTTTAGTTGTCTGCATCTTTTGCATCTCTACAATATCGCTCATTAGGTGTGGTGCCCAGAACTGCACACAGTATTCCAAATGTGGCCACACCAAGGATTTGTATATGAGGATACTGGCAGTTTTATTTTCAGTTCCTTTCAATCCTAGCTGTGCCTAGCATGGAATTTGCCCTTGGTACAGCAGTTGCACACTGGGTCCACATTTTCAGGGAGCTGCCCACCACAACCTCCAGGTCATTTTCTAGATCAGATCCCATCAGTATATATTTGAAGCTGATGTTTTTAAAGTGCCCGTGCTCCCAGTACAGAGAGTTGATTTTGGAGTTCCTGACAACCCCTTCTTGGTTCAAGCAATGAAAATAATTAGGTGCCATCCACAAATTTAGCCACTTCACTGCTTGCTTACTTAAATACTCTTACTCTTAAATTCAGAAAATGTATGACTCAGTTGAAAAACATTCATCTCCATACAGATCCCTATGGGATGCCACTGTTTACATTCCTCCATTGGGAAAGTTTTCAATGTATTCCTGCTGTCTGCTTTCCTGTTCTTTAACCAGTTACCAATCCATAAAACAGACCACTCCATTCCTGTTAAGGATGCTTGGTGGCAGACTTTGTTCAAAGCCTTTTGGAAAGAATGTCTATCGGATTACTCCTATATGTATGTTTATTAAAATTCTCAAACAACTCTAAAAGTTTAATAAGACAGTCTTATATTTGTGGAAGCCATGTTGGTTCTTTCTTAGCACGGTTTGTCCTTCTACATGCTTACTAATCTTCATAATGCTTTCAAACAACCAACAGACATTATCTTGTTGTTGTTGTTGTTAGTCGCGACTATACGCACTTTTGTTGGCAGGGTGATGTCTCTGCTTTTTAGTATGTTGTCTAGATTTGCCATACCTTTTCTCCCCAGGAGCAAGCGTCTTTTAATTTCTTGGCTGCAGTCCCCGTCTGCGGTGATCTTGGAGCCCAGGAAAATAAAATCTGTCACTACCTCCATTTCTTCCCCATCTATTTGCCAGAAAGTGAGAGGACTGGATGCCATGATCTTAGTTTTCTTAATGTTGAGTTTCAAGCCGACTTTTGCGCTCTCCTCCTTCACCCACATCAAGAGGCTCTTCAGTTCCTCTTCACTTTCTGCCATTAAAGTGGTATCACCTGCATATCTGAGGTTGTTGGTATTTCTCCCGGCAATCTTAATTCCAACTTGTGATTCCTCTAGTCCCACCTTTCTCATGATATGCTCTGCATATAAGTTAAATAGGCAGGGCGACAGTATACAGCCTTGCTGAACTCCTTTCTCAATGTTGAACCAATCAGTGGTTCTGTGTCCAGTTCTCACTGTTGCTTCTTGACCCACATATAGGTTTCTCAAGAGACAAATAAGATGGTCTGGCACTCCCATCTCTTTAAGGACTTGCCACAATTTGTTGTGAACCACACAATCAAACGCTTTAGCATAGTCAATGAAGCAAAAGTAGATGTTTTCTGGAACTCCCATGATCCAGCGTATGTTGGCAATTTGAACTCTAGTTCCTCTGCCTCTTTGAAATCCTGCCTATACTTCTGGTAGTTCTCGGTCCACATACTGCTGGAGCCTAGCTTGTAGGATTTTGAGCATAACTTTGCTAGCATGTGAAATGAGTCCATTGGTGCAGTAGACTTAACATTCTTTGGCATTGTCCTTCTTTGGGATCAGAATGTAAACTGACCTTTTCCAATACTCTGGCCACTGTTGAGTTTTCCAAATTTGCTGGCACATTGAGTGTAGCACTTTTACTGCATCATCTTTAAGATTTTGAATAGCTCAGCTGGAATACTGTCACCTCTACTAGCTTTGTTGCTGCTCAGACTTCCTAAGGTCCATTTGACTTCACATTCCAGGAAGTCTGGCTCGAGGTCAGTGACCACCCCATCGTGGTCATCAGGGAGGTTAAGCTTTCTTGTACAGTTCTTCTGTGTAATCTTGCCACCTCTTCTTAATCTCTTCTGCCTCTGTTAGGTCCCTGCCATTTTGGTCTTTTATCATGCCCATCTTTGCATGAAACATTCCCTTCATATCCCCAATTTTCTTGAAAAGATCTCTGGTCCTCCCTATTCTATTGTTTTCTTCTATTTTTTTGTACTGTTCATTTAAGAAGGCATTCTTATCTCTTCTAGCTATTCTCTGGAATTCTGCATTCAATTGGGTGTATCTTTATCTTTCTCTCTTGCCTTTTGCTTCCCTTCTTTCCTCAGCTATTTGTAAAGCTTCCGCAGACAGCCATTTTGCTTTCTTGCATTTCTTTTTCTTTGGGATGGTTTTAGTTGCTACCTCTTATAAAATCTTGCGAATCTCCATTCATAGTTCTTCAGGCACTCTGTCTATCAGATATAATTCCTTAAATCTATTTGTCACCTCTACTGTATATTCATCAGGGATAAGGTTTAGGTCATACCTGAGTGGCCTAGTGCTTTTCCCTACTTTCTTCAATTAAGTCCTAAATTTTGCAACAAGAAGCTCATGATCTGAGCCACAGTCAGCTCCTGGTCTAGTTTTTACTGACTGTATAGAGCTTCTCCATCTTTGGCAGCAGAGCACATAATCAATCTGATTTCTGTGTTGACCGTCTGGTGATATCCATGTGTAGAGTCATCTCTTGGGTTGTTGGAAAAGAGTGTTTGCTATGAGCATCGTATTCTCTTGATAAAATTCTACCAGCCTGTGCCCTGCTTCATTTTGTACTTCATGGCCAAACTTGCCTGTTATTCCAGTTATCTTTTGGCTTCCTACTTTAGCATTCCAATCCCCCATGATGATAAGGACATCGTTTTTGGGTATTATATCTAGAAGGTGTTGTAGGCCTTCATAGAACCGGTCAACTTCAGCCTCTTCAGCTCCAGTGGTTGGAGCATAGACTTGAACTACTGTGATGTTGAATGGTTTGCCTTGGATTCTAACTGAGATCATTCTGTCATTTTGGAGATTGTATCCCAGTACTGCTTTTCCTACTCTTTTATTGACTGTGAAGGCTACTCCATTTCTTCTGAGGGATTCTTGCCCGCAGTAGTTTACCTGATGGTCATCTGAATTAAATTCACCCATTCCTGTCCATTTTAGTTCACTGATTCCTAAGATGTCGATGTTCAGTCTTGTCATCTCGTTTGACCACATCCAGCTTGCCTTGATTCATGGATCTTACATTCCAGGTTCCTATGGAGTATAGATCTTTACAGCATTGGACTCTCCTTTACCACCAGATACATCTGCAACTGAGTATCCTTTCGGCTTTGACTCAGTTGCTTCATTCTTTCTGGTGCTACTAGTACTAGCCCTCTGCTCTTCCCCAGTAGCATATTGGACACCTTCCGACCTGAGGGGCTCATCTTCCGGCGTCATATCTTTTTGCCTTTTGGTACTGTCCATGGGGTTTTCATGGCAAAGATACTGGAGTGGGTTGCCATTTCCTTCTCCAGTGGGTCACGTTTTGTCAGAGCTCTCTGCGATGACCTGTCCACCTTGGGTGGCCCTGCACGGCATAGCCCATAGCTTCATTGAGCTACGCAAGCCCCTTTGCTATGACAAGGCAGTGATCCATGAAGGGGACATTAAACTAATCCACCAGAAATTTTCTAACATTGCCCTGGATCTTTTCTTTTAAAAGATGGTTATATTGACCATTCTCTTAGGAGCATATTACATACTTCTGCTAAGAACAGCACTTTGATCTTTGAATTCTTTAAGAACTCTTGGATGGATACCCTCTGGACCAGATAATTTATTAACTTTCAATTTGCCAGGAAGATGGGGAACTTCCCCCTTTGTCACTATTATTTGCCTCAGTTCTTCAGATTCCCTTCCTGTAAATTTTGTCTACAGTAAAGACAGCAGGAAAGAATTCACTCAGTTTCTCCATAACCTCCTTATCTTCATTTAGTACTTCTTTAAGTCCATTATTGTCCATTAGGACCTGCCTCCCTAGATAGTTATCCGCTTGTCATATATTTAAAGAGTTCATTATTGTTGGACTCAATGTTGTTTATTTGAAGCATATTTCTGCTTCTCAAACTGCTTCCCCCCCCCCCCCATCTTTTACCTCCTGTGTGCATCTCCCTTTTGTTTCCCTCCTTTGGGCAAGTCTTTCATGTTCTGAAGGAAGTCTTCTTTTCTCCAATACCTTCCTTGACACTGCTTGTTAACTATGCTGGTGCCCTCTTAGGTTTGGTGCGACTTGCTTTCCTGTGGTATATATTCTACTGAATTTCTGTTACTGTCATTTTACATAAACTCCACATATTTAGAGGTGATTTAACCCTTATGAATCCCTCTCTCAACTTCCTTTTTACTAGTTCCCTCATTCTAGAGAGGTTTGGCCCTAAATAAGATGTGACAGTGTTAGACTTCCATGTCCATTTTCCACTTCTTGGTCAACTCTCCACAGATACCACAATGATCACGATTGTCAATTGGTTCGACATCATTTACATCTCATCCTTGGTCCTGAACAATACCTCTTAATATTAATCCCAGTGCCTCAGGTGCTTACTTAGAAAGGAAGCAAACTAGACAGAATATTTACTTGGCCCTCAGCCTTAGGCCCTTAGGTTTGTTTTAAGCCTAAAATGGCGGGTGGTTGGGGAGACAGGAGACATATATCCTTCTCTAAGCACTTTGGAAGAAGGAGAGGACTAAATCTACCCAAAGGATGTCTGATGTTGTGTGGATTACTAATAATAATGTAACAAATAATGCAGTAAATATATAATTGTACACACATACAGCCTACACATTGTGGTCTTTGCTCAGATTTTTTTTTTAAATTTAGCACTACAATAGCTCAGAAAATCTGAATCAGTGTGAAGCTACTATCCTGCACTCATTTGCTTGGGTGGGACCTGCTGACAAAAGATGTGTGCCTCATTTTCTGTATATGCATGCAGGGTGTACTCAGACTTCCCTGGACCTCTTCTCCTTCTGAAATGTTTTCACCACATAGCTGTATTTCTCCATTAGTCCTGAAGTTCACCTCTTGGCAATATTTTCTTGGCCAGGGATAACAGAATTGCCATCTCCTCCCTGACCCCAGTGTTCCTTGTCTTTTATTTCCTTTTTACTCATGCTTTTCTCCCAGCTCCCATGCCAGTGGATCTATTTATTAATAAACCAGTGTTTTTAGAACAGTGATACATCAATAAACTCCAGAGCTGCTCAGTTAGTCAGCATTCTGGGAAATCCTTTCCAGTATTGAACAACTGTAAATCTTCATTATTGCTTCCAATAGCACAAACAGAGAACACCGTCTCACCTTTGTGACATCTTCTTTGTTAATTTTAAGAATCTTTAGTTTATGCATAGGGCAGTTGGCAGATTTTCGACTGTAAATGAGGGAATGGCAATTAGTGATGGACCATGATGATAACCAAGTAAACACTGATTTAAATTAAAGGCAGGCAATCATGCAGAGTTCAAAGCAATAGCAGTGTATACAGCCAGAGAGAGCACACACTAAAATCATTTTCCTCTATATGGGCATCAGAGATTATCAGGTCATACGCAGGTAAAACCGAGAAAAGGAAAGCTCTGACTAAATTGTTAAAAGACTGCCAATAAGCCTCTTGCAGGAAGGGAGCACCTATCCAGTGGGCCTATCCAGCAGTAAGCAGCCTCATTAGATCCACAATGGTTCAGCCAAGTGGACCTGAAAAAGTGTTTGCAATTGCACTTGTTCTGACAGGGCAGTTGCAGATTTCAGCAAGCTTCACTAGACTCTGGATAGAAAGGAATGTGCAAAATGTTTGCACAACTTGAAATATTGGTTGCTTTAGCTAATATTGCATCTTTCAATGGGGGACAAGGTGGAGGGAACATTGCAGCAGTGACTGCAAGCACAGGTTAAGATACTGGTTACTGCTAATCATATGACCTGGGCAAGGGTTCAGGGTCCAGTCAAATAAGAAAAGTCCAGACAAAGCACCATGTTCTGGATTGGCCCAGGATTTCAGCTCTCAGGAACTTGCTCTATATGTGATGTGAGGAAATCTTGATTAGCAGAACCAGGAGAATGTATGCTTGGATTCACAAAAAGACACTATGCTCAATCTCAGCAGTTTGTTGGCAGAACACCCAGGTACCGCTCTCTGACAGAGAAAAAACAACAGTGTTGTTGGGTAGCTGAACTTGTTACGAGCTTCTGGAGGACAGAAAGGGGTTTTTTTTAGTTGTGGGTCACATACAGTTTCAAGGCACTGATGGGATTCTAAATGAGTGAGAAGGTTAGGACAATGGGCAATAATACAGATACATTGAGAAATCATTATAGCCATCAGGGAAAACATAATGATACATCAAAGATTTGAGTAACTAATAATAATAATAAAAAACAATCAGGAGTTGCAGAGATCTAACAGGTTTGGATGTGTGTTTTTTTCAAATCAGGAATACAATATTCCTTAAGACAAAGCATGAGCTGGCTAGGTATTTTTACATTGCAAAGGAAGATCAGCTGCTGATCAACTGGCAACATTGTTTCAACATTGTTTCAGCTATGAGCTTGCCTTCTCTGAGAGCAGGTGGAGCATTAGCTTAGCTCAGGGTTGTTTTATTTGGACTTTCCCAACAGTCTCCACTGATATGCACACAGAGCCACTTTATAAGTTCACAAGGTCAGCAGGGAGCATGGTTGGTGGATGTGTCATTGCAGGAGGCCACAGGGACTAAAAAATTTTTCACATGTACTTCAAATGCACGAGGAGCTTGGCTGAGGCCCATAATATGAGCCAGGGCTTAGGCTCTGCACATCATTGAATATGAGAGCAAGTTTCGGAATCATTCATACACGACATGCATAGGCTATGTTATGTGGACCGATGCCTATGTATGCACATTAACAGAGGCCCACTTATCCAATTCAGTCATCAAAAAGGGGGTGTCAAGTGATTATGTGGACAGGGTATACATATCTATGAATGTAGCTGTGCAGTCACAGAGCCACACAAGTTCTACACGTAGTTAAACTTACTCATACAGTGCATTGCCTGAAGCCTACATATGCAGGATCTGGCAACTGGGCCTCATAAGCCTTCTCCATTATGAACCTCCTCATTTATTGCAATTGGCAGCCAAGAAGTTGCTAAGTACTGTATTTCCTACAGCTGAAAGCTAAGATCTTTGCAGAGCCTTCCTGGTGGCAACCTTGCGCTATGGAACTGTCTAAACCCATTTCTTCCTGTAATCATGAGGTTGCTAGTGCTTTCCTATAATATAAATTGTGAATTAGGATTCCCTAGCCATTATTACTATAACATTTGATGCACCTTTTTGATTTTGTGATTTTGAAACTATTATATGTAACTCACCTAGTGGACACATCTGCCAAAACTTCTTAATGGCATATCACTCCTGCACAGCCTAAAGCTTGTCCTCTAATTCACATACCCATAATTTACTAGGTGACCTAAGCCAATGCTGCAGAATCAATAATCTAAAGGGAATCCAAAGTCTAAAGTTTCCAAAAACTGAAAAGCTAAGTGTCTTCTTTCCAACTTCTTGTCTACGTTGTAATTACTGTCTCTAGTCATTAGGATGATACCAGATAGTGTCATGTTTCGTCTTGGTTACATCCAACACCATGGAGATATATCTGACATGGTGCCTGTAACTGCTACAATGAGACAAGATGTCCAAAGAAAAGAGCCTCTTTTAGGTGCCTCTTGGTTAACTATAAGTGTGTTTTGACATTTCTGTAGAGAACTTGAACCAGCAGGTAATTTCAGTCCCTATCTCCATCAACCCAGATGTCTTCTTTTTGATTAGGGGGAAATCTGAGAACGGTGAGTTTTAAATTACCTTTGTTCACATCAGACCCATGAAGCAGGTGGGAAAACCTATCCAATCCAGTTGCTTCAACATGTCTCTCGATGACTTCATGTCCCTCAGCACTCCTGGAATATTAGAAACCATTCCACTGCCACATAGACATTAGGAAACCCAAGTGTACAACATTGTCGATTTTAGTTACTCTTGGAAACATTTTCCGTACAAATGAAGAAATCCCTGAAGCAGATACATTACATGAGTGGGTTGTAACCTGGGAAAAAAAGGAGATGTATTAAAATACGGTGAAATTACAAATGCAATATCACTTCACCATATTAATTAATCCTGAATGATTGCAGAATTTTTATATAAATGTGTATGACATACCTAGCATGCCAAATTAATTCTTTATTATCAGAGAGCTATTGCAATCAATACTAAATGAATTCATAATGATAAGTTACATAAAATAGCTACTGCAAAAACAATAAAAAAGCTATCATCATCAAAGCCTGAGCATACTAATAAAAACCTGACCCATTAAGAGGGAGATGAATGGGAGACTTAGAGCATGATCCATGCACGCTCACTGAAAAGTAAGTTTGTTTGAGTTCAGTGGAGAACTCAGGTGGGTTTGTGATTTCAGCATCAGTGGCAAACCACTCCCTTATACTGTAAGATTTACGGGCCCCTTCTCTCCATATCTCCATCTCAGACCTTCCTACTACCCTCTTTTTCCTTCCTATGGCACCAAAAGCAATGCATACCTTACCTAGGTTCCTTCCTTCCTTCCTGCCTTCCTTGTTGTCCCTTCCTTCCCTCTGGTCTCCACACCCATGCGTATCGTAGCACTAATCTTCTCACTTGCTGATATCCAACTGAATGAGTAAATTGTCTTCAGCGCAGAGCACCATGCTGAGGAAAGGTGACCTATCAGAATGGGTAGTGCTGAGTTTAGTCCAAGCTGAAGCTTCCAAAGGGCAGTCCCTCAAAACATGCATTGTAGCAAGCTCGGCCTTGGGATTATGAAGCCTCCAAGAAGGGTTTGTGGATCTGCTTCAGAGAAAAAGCAGCAGTGGCAGTAATGCAGCACCCATAGCAAAATGAAATTATTTCAACCCTGGCTGGCCTCACAGCTTCCAAATAGGAACACATCTAATAATGAGAGAGCTCCTACGATGTAGAACATGCACAGTATAGTAAGGATCAGCAGCGACTGACTCCGGGGCCAGATCTGCTGGGCACTCTTTTGCCAAGCCCAAGGCAGGGGTGATGTTCACAGGGAGTTGCAGTTGCTGTAACAGAGACGGCCACCAGCCACTTGGCTGGGAGAAGCAAGTCAGGGCCGGGCTTCCCAGTGCCATCCAAACGTCCCCCTTCCCAGAATCTAGGAGCCACCCAGAGAGAATATAGTATTGTAACCTTGTGCATTGGAGCTGGGCCTCACTGAGACAAGCAAAGCACCTTCTTGTTAGTCGCGTGGCTGACCCCACCTGCCAGCCAGGTCAGACTTCCCTGTTCCCTCACAGCTAGGCTGCAATTCTCACAGCACATAGTGGAGGTGAAAGCTGCTAGTTCTGGACTGTTTATGGAGAAGCCTTGGCCTCTCCCAGGGACTACCACTGGGAGTGCCTAACTCAAAATTCACTACCACACCCCTCGTAAGACTGCGAGGACACGTTTCCATTTTCTTTTGCTGCCTTTATCCCTAATAAAAGAAAGAGCAAACAATTCCACTACCTGCAGGGCTTTAAACTGTGTTGTTCACAGACCATCAAACGTGATAGATTCTCAGGCTCGAACTTCATTCTGTGTTTGAGATGCTGCGTCTGTCGGCGTTCACTTCAGCGGCTCAGCTCTCTGCTCCAGCAGCAGAGAGGTTTAGGGGGGAAAGCAAGCCTACCTCATTGAACGTAATTGCTCCCCAGGCAAGCCAGGGCAGCATGGGAGCACACCGCGTTTAGGAGGTCAGCTCCTGTGTTCAGATGCTCAAATTAGCAGCTCAGGCTGCGATCCTCTTCTGAGCACTTGCTCAAGTTCTCACTGCCAGTGCTTGGCCCAGTGGAAGTTGCAGCAAAGTGAAAGGCACGGCCAGGGAAAATGCCTTGAACAACCTTCTCTTTAACTTTCGGCAGGGGAAGGGAATGTCTCAACATGCAGCAGATGTGCCGAGACCAAACGGAGCTCATCCTCATGATTACAGCTGCATATACCTGGGGAGGTGTAATTTCATTCCGGCACCAACATGCACTGAAGTCAAGTGTGTATAACTTAACAGCTTCCTTCCCATGTACAGTAATAATAAAGCCACATTGTACGTTCCTGGGCCAGCCTTGCGCACAGAGAAAAGAAGCACAGTTTGACACAGGCCACCAACAAGCACAGCTAAGTAAGTGTATTTGTTCTCAGCACCCTTTGTCATGAAGATCATGAAATTTTGCATTTGAAGTCAGAGAAGCAATGATTCTTTTCTCCCGTATCTTTGCACCCCATTGTTCTGTGCCACTTGTAAATGCCCAAGGCTGTCATTATACCTTCACATATCAATATGAAACCTTTACATGCTGTTGACTAAATGAGCTGCTATTATCTTTGTTTCTGAAAATAGTGTACCTTAAAAAACCAAACCAAGCCAAAAACCCCTTTCGTTTATCAGTAACTAGGTATAGTCAATTACTCACAGGTATCGATCACAATATCTATAAGAGTTGCAAAGTACCTTTGCTCAAGGTCACTGTAAGGTCAAGTTATGATCAATATGAATTGACCGTCTGCAAATAAATTTAAGTAGCTGACATAATTGCAAGGAGGGCCTGTTTGAAATTAAGGTGGAACACTCCACGGCCTCGGTGGAGAGTGTTGCAGTTAATTAAAACACTCACGAGCAGTATCAAGACAGGGGTGCTCACCAGGTTTTGGCCATCGTGGAAGTGCACATGAGCACAGTTCATGCACTGGCAAATATGCGAATAATCCCCAAAGCAAGGCCTTTTTGGCCAATGATACTTTGCTCCCCTAAAGTTCTCCTTCTGACAGCAGACAAAAGCCACTTCAGTTCCAGGCTTGAATTGGTCTGCAAGTGAGACTGTGGGCTGGGTGTGGTTTTTTATTGTGCAATTGCTGAGTTTTGTTGCATCAATGTGTTTTGGCATTTTAATCTATTATAGATCATGTTGGCCTTCGGTGCCATTTTTGGTACGTGGGTCAGGGGTTATAAATCGAGCAAACAAACAACACATAAAGCTGTAATCCAGTATATCCACTGACCTTTCTGAGAACGCATGTGCAGGATTGCACCATTTATGCTTCTAGCTGTCGCTGGATACATATATGTAAAGGTAGACAGAGAGGGGCTTTCTAAGCAACACTCAAATAATGTAAGCAGCTTGTGGCCATAAATATTTTCTATCCTAGAGTTTTCTCCTACTGATTTATCTCTCATTAGTGGCAGTATATGGACTCTGCTTCATTTGCTAGATTTCTGCTTTCCCAAGGAAGGATCCAATGGCCTCCCAGTGCTAGTGGCCTCACGGTGCCAGTGCCATGTATTAGAGCTTTCTAGCACAAAAGGGAAAAGCGATAGTCTGCCACCAAAATTCAGTGACACGTCGCCACTTTTCCTCCCTGTGCTAGGGAGTGATAAGATGTCACGCTAGCCTTGGTTTTTACTAGAGCAACTTCATTGGCACTAGCACTATGACTGCGCTGGCCATCCCCTGCCTCAGTCTGGCCACACCCCCATGATCCCCCACCACCACCCACAACGTTCTCTGGGGCAGGGCTTGGGGTTGCATGGTGCAACCTTGGAGCTGGACTCCAGGTGCAGAGCCCTCGCACAACCACGTCGCAGCCAGAGCAGAACGAGCTGCTCCGAGCGCCCCTCCGAGTTCCGCAGTCAGCCTTGGGGAGGGCTCCTGGGGCATGCTGGGAGGCTAGGCCTGTCAGCCTGCGCCTTGTCCCCACAACCCCTGCTCTCAGGGGCTAACATGCATGGAGAGTGGAGCCCAGAGAATCACACCCTCCATGGCAGCAGTCTCCCCAGTCCAGCACTCTGACCACTACCCTGCATGATTTCAATTATTCCCACATCAACCAGCCAGTATATCCCTACTGTAGACTGGGGCTGACGCCGGGAGAGCCGTGGGCTTCCACCTAAGCCACCACAAGCATCTGCCTTACAGCATCTCCCCTCCAACACTTCCACTAGGAACCCGCTCTTTAAATTTACCACTGCTCCAGCGGAGCAGGATTGCTCAACTGTTGACCAGTCAGAGGAGCCCCACACTGGCTTAGGAAGTGCCCCCAAGCCTCGGGGCGGGCCTAAGCAACCCCGGGCAGCTGTTCCACCCTTCGCCTTGGAACCCCGGGGGAGAAAATATCTATTGATTCCCCCCACAAGCAGCCTGATGGAGGCACAGGGAAATGGTTGTAATTGCTGGGGATTCAGCAGGAGGGCAACAGTCATGCTGAGCTGTGGGATAAGGGAACTCGTGGGGTCTGTAAAATTCACCTGGGGACTGTCTGGCCAATGAGCAACATGCTGCCACCCCTGCTGCACCAAGGCCCATCTAAACTAGGTCTGGTGTCAGGAATTCCATCGTAAGATTTCTCACATTAAGCTCAGTAGTAGCCAGCAAGGGGACAAATCTCAGCTGAGACCACTGTACCCTGGGAAGGGGCTTCATCCTTTCCTTCTGCCACCGTAGCTGAATGGTTTTCTCCAAAGAACAAATAGCAACTGCAGGGGAAGAACAATTTTAATTGGTAAAATCATCCAGAATGTGACATGAGGCTGTAACTCACCAGAACCCTGTGAAATGGCTCAACATTGCTGTAAAATGATGGACTGCATCCTTCTGATTCTGTGGCCACCTTCCCTTAGTAAAGGAATTCTGAAATATATAGTAAAACAACCAAGAAGGACCATTAGGGTATTTAGTTGAACCTCTGCTTGAAGGAAAAGCCATCTATCCAAAAGCCATTCACTTATGCATTGAATTAATAGCTCACCTTTCCACCAAAAATGCTGCTCGAGGCAACTAAAGAGACTTGGCTACGCAGGACTGCTTATCCATTCCTGATCGGTGTGCTACAAGATGCACTCGAAGGATTCTGGTAGACTAAGTCCCCCAATACAGTGGGGCCAGGGCTCAAAGGGACACAGCCCCAGGACTTTTGATTATGATCAGCAGAGACGTCAGGTTCTGCCACCGTCACCTCCAGGCTTCTCTGTTCCTTCTGAGATTAGCTGCCGTCCTCATGCTAGATGTGGAAAATATCGTTGCCGGTTGTAATACAAAATATATGGGGAGTTGGTTGGTCTTGAATAGGCAATGAATATTCATTTGCTTTTTTAAACTAATTTTATTGTGAATTTCAAAATCAGCATCAAAGTCCAACCTCAATGACAAAGGAACACTAGAAATGCAAACGAGTTACATTCCAAGAGTGTGTTTATAAGTCCAATTGTTCTGAAGTCCAGCAAAGCTAGCCTAGGTACCCAACTAACACAATCACTATATAGTATTGGACTGCAATAGGTTTAAAACATCACTGGAGGATTTCCACTGACATCACTGGAGGACTACCATAAGTTGTACTTCCGGGTATGTGGCAGTCGGAAGTGCATCCGTGTTGTTTTATGGGTTCTTCCTCATATGGTGCTACCATTAGGTTGGTGCAACCTGTGTTAGGCTTTGTTGGACTCACCTCTCTCAATTACTAAAGTACACAAAAGACGTTCTCTTTGAAAGTTCGCAACTTGAAGGTACATATGTAGGAGACTTCCTGTAAAATGAAACATGGCAGTTTTCTTACAAAGGGAAAAATAGGATTAAAATAAAATACGGCATGTTATATAAATACATCATTAAAATGTGCCCCTATGCCAATTATGCATAGCAAGATATCCGAATGTTATTGAAGACAGTTATGCATAGATTCCAACAAAGACAGCCCGAATACCATATATTTTGCCAATTATACCAAAAAGCCACCCATTCGAAAAATCGGAAGTTTTATCAATTCCTCCACTTGTTGTGGAGGGTTTGATGAAGTGGCTGTTTATCCATCCAGCATTGTAATATTAATCTTTCAGTTAGACAAAAGGGTCACATTTGCATTGAACTTTTATCAAGTTCCAGAAGATGGACAGATCCTGACAAACACATGTATCGAAATATTCAAGAAGTATCAGGAAATATTCAAGAAATATCTGCCACATAATTTATCCAAATTATTATCTCTTTCCAAATGGAAGGGCCATAGGGCACTGCCAAGATCCATGCTGCTCCTGGTGGAGATGGAGATGGCTACTCCTGGTTTGTTAATTGGGATCAACAAAGCTGCCCGAATCTTTGAGCTCTTCTTTGTGGTATGGTTGTGGGATTATCATGATGAGAACCTGCACTTCAAAACGTACTGCTACCCCATGGACAAAGCTTCTATCAGTCCCTAGAGAAGCCACATGCTACAAACTGAGCTACTAGCCAACTAACCAGCCAGTCAGTCAGTCAGTGCAGCCCTTCGGTGCTTTAACCAACATAACTGCATGACCAGACAGTGCAAGGCAGGACTGGCTCTTACACAGCATATTTTATGGGCTCATAAAATATAAAACTGCTTCTCACCTCTGCAACCTTTGGCAATTCTACCTATGCAAACTGGTACTTCTGCAAAAAAGGACTGGCGTGCTGTGGTGACTAGTGGTAAGCTGGGAACCTGGGAGATCCGGGTTCCAGTTCCACTTGGCCATGAAGCGCACTGGGTAATTTGGGCCAGGCGCAGAGGTTGGTTGTTGCTGTTGTTTTTTGAAAATTTTTGTTTTCTTAACATGAAAAGAAATGTTACATATTTACATGAAATACGTAAAAGAGAATGTGAGGCATGACAAAATAAAATGAACAAAGTTGCCAAGGGAATTTTCAGCAAATATGACAAATCTATATCTATCTTCCTGTCTTTCAATGTCTGGGTTTGTTGTTGTGAGGATAAAATAGAGCTATGGAAACTACCTTGTGTTTCTCACAAAAGGAAAAAGGTGGGATGTAAATGCAGTGTAAAATAACAACAACAACAACTTTGCCTATAAAATCGGGCCATCCTGTAGGTCCAATGAGTGGGAGGGTGCATTCAGTGCTGTGGCATAACTAATACTAGGCAGCGCTGACCTGGTTGTGAGCCCACAGTGCAGTAAGGGCTGGATAGGCTATCATTTAATGATGCCTTTCTTTTAATGTCAACAATTCTAGCTACAGGAGAATGAGAGAGCAAAAAGTGGGCCCATGGCCAAGCAATGCCTGTGTGTCTCCTTATCTTTGGCCATTCAGCCCACTAGGTGTACTTCCCTCGAGTGCCCAGTGGGGAATTAACTTTTAGGAAAGGGGGCATAAATGTCATCTGTTTTGTCCAGCCCTGTTGAAAGAAAATAACAAGGAGGGTACACTTCTCAAAGGAAATGCTAGTGAAAGGAGACTTATGGGTGACTTATGGAACGATCCGTCTGCACTATTCACTCAGAAAGGTTTCTCATTGGCTACATGTTGAGTTATCATTATCCTATATCCAACCTAAATATCTCCCATTATGACGCACAGCAGGCAGGGGTCCAAAATCGTCAAGAGGTAATGATCACATCAAAAACCACATGCAGTGGGAGTTGCATTCGATTAGCCCGAGCGTGTTGTGCATAAAGGGCAATATGCAGGTGCTGAAACAAGCTCCTGAGATTTCTTTAGGATCATGCAATTTCAATTATATTTTGTCTTCTGAGGCTAGTTCTGATCAGAGCCCAATTCCAATCAACAAATGCTTTGAATCTACCATGTTTTTGTTGGCAATGAGCACAAATGTGTCTAAAGTTACTCGGAGAAGGGCCTTCTCAGCAGTAGCGCCCTGGCTGCGGAATCTGCTCCCCGGAGAGTTTCAGATGGTGCTGATTCTTTAGTCCTTTTGGTGCCAGGCCAATTTTTTTTGCTTACTCAGTTTTTTTAAGAATGTGTGTGTGTGTGAGAGAGAGACAGACAGACAGACAGAGAGACAGCTATTGTATTTTACATTAAGTACTGTTGCCTAGTTTTAATGTTTTAAATTCTTTTGTACACTGTCCTGAGATTTTTTGAAAATATTGGACTGCAAGGAGATCAAACCGGTCAGTCCTAGAGGTGATCGACCCTGACTGCTCTTTAGAAGGCCAGATCCTGAAGATGAAACGCAAATACTTTGGCCACCTAATGAGAAGGAAGGATTCACTGGAGAAGAGCCTAATGCTGGGAACAACAGAGGGCAAAAGAAGAAGGGGACAGCAGAGGATGAGGTGGCTGGATGGAGTCACTGAGGCAGTTGGTGTGAGCTTGAATGGACTCTGGGGGATGGTGGAGGACAGGAAGGACTGGAGGAATGTTGTCCATGGGGTTGCGATGGGTTGGACATGACTTTGCAACTAGCAACAACAATAGAAAAACTCAGTTAATTAAAATCACGCACATTTCTGGAATTTCCTTTTCATTTAGATTTTTTTTTAAAGGTCATTCCCCCGCCCCAGTACTCCTCTCATTTCAGCTATGCTTTGAATGACCTTCTCTAGAGAGAATTCAAGTTGGCTTCCAAGAGCTGACTATTAATGCTATGGGTGCTGCCATCTTGGATCATGTAGGTCCCCCCATTCAATCAGGTCTATGTGTTCCATTATAGTTTGTGCAGTGCAGTGGTTAGAGGGTTGGACCATTAAGCTCCCTGAGTGAATTTGGTCACTGCCCTACTTCTCAGGGTTGTTGTGAGGGTTAAATAGAGGTGTGGGGAGGATCTTGTGAACTGCCTTAGGTTCCTCCAAGAAAAAAAAAGCAGGAGAGAAATTTAAATAGATTTACCAATCAAAATCTAGATTTGTTTAATTAATAAATAAATAGAAATGAGTGCGCCTTAATAGGTATCCAAGGTGGCAACAACCATAGGGTGGCGTTATGGAAAATAAGTTTAATGCCTTTTGTCTGTGAGTACTGCCACTACACACACATGAACACAGAACATGCCTATGGCGGAAGCAGGACCACTGACAGCTGCTGGCATAGTGCCCACTACTAAGGAAGAGCCATTGTCTACCCCCTCCCATTGGCGCCTTGGCTACTTCGATCCACCTCCTTTCACTACTTTTTCCCCTTTTCAGTGACAACTTGGCAATTGGTTCCTGGCAGCTCTGTGCAAAGTGACCGAGATGCAGTCCCACCTTGTCAGTCCGTTACCTGCCCTGCTTAGCTGCTTCCTTTGACAGATGAACAGGAGGCACCTGCCTCCGACCTTCAGTATTTGCCTTCAGTTTCAAAACTGGATCAGATTTGCCTTCAGTATCAAAATTGTGTTCACGGCCCCTCAAAAATATTCTTGGGCTCCCCCTCGAGTTTTCTTTGTATCTGTAGCCTCATTTAGAGGATCAGGGAAAGGTTTTTTGTCATTGTTGGTAAATGGGACTCAGAAGCAATTGCAGGTTTACTGCAAATCACCCAGTGATCTTCCACTAAATGCCGTCTATGGTTTGCCCCCTCCACCCACCCTGCCTCTATTTGGGGAGCGGCTCTTTGCAGAGGCTCTCTCCAAACCTGAAGCGGAACAGAGATCTTTTCTACTAGGCCAGGAACATTCCTTTAAACTGGGCCGTGACCGGCAGGGTTCTGCCTGCAACACATCTGCCGTGCCCTGCACAGCCCCACAGCCTCTTCCCTTTCCCATCATGAAAAGCAGTGGGAAAATCTTTGGCTCTCCCCCTGCCCATGTACTGCCTTGC
Organism: Varanus komodoensis; assembly: GCF_004798865.1. NCBI lineage: Eukaryota > Metazoa > Chordata > Lepidosauria > Squamata > Varanidae > Varanus > Varanus komodoensis. Next base: position 21,179,768 of record NW_025335798.1, read on the forward strand.
GTGGCAAAAGGCACAGCTGGTGCTAGAAAGAGGCCCGGCCCATGTCTTCCTTAGACCACGCGTCTGCTGAAGAGAGATGCCAGTCACTAACCTACTTCTGCTCAGGAGGAACTCCAGGCTATGTTCACTGGATCTGCTCCGGAGGAAATTGCTGGAGGTTACAGCCTCAAGGTTTCACCTGTAAAAGTAAAGACCTTGTAACAGAAGCTAATGGGGAGGCGGTGGTGCTGTCCTGGCTGGCTGGCTGGCTGTGTGGCTATTCAGTGTGTGGGTTGTCGCTGTTGTTTATAGAACAGAAGGTGGCTAGTTCTCTCGCCTTTGTGGAAAGGGCTACAGCTGAATGACAGAGAGGACCTTTTGCATGCAAAAGGCCCCCAGTTTAATTCTCCACCTGACCATCTCTCATCTTGAGGCTGAAGCAGGAATGAACGTGAATGCATAGGATATATACCTGCAGCAGAAGCAGAGGCAGCAGAATCTATAACTCCATTCCTCTATTTTTCTCTTCCATTTTATTTATTTTATTTTATTTTATTTTATTTTAATGCCATTACTTTAATGCCATTACACGCTTTTTGTCATGTGTGTAATATGACACAAAATCATCTCTGACTTATGGCAACCCCATGAATGACAGCCCTCCAGAATGCCCTGTCCATGACAGCTCCATCCGGCTCTCCCGAGTTCAAGGCTGTGGCTTTCCTTGCGGATTCAATCCCTCTCATGCTTGGCCTTCCCTTCATCTTCTGCCTTCGGCTTTCCTAACACGACTGTCTGCCCCAGTGAGCCCTGCCTCCTCATGACATGGCCAGAGTAAGGCAGCTTCAGCTTTGTCACTTCTGTTTCTAGGGAAAGGTCTCACTTGATTTGTCCTAGGACTCACAAGTATGCCTTTCTTTCAGTCCAGGCTATTCACAGAGCTCTCCTCCAGAACCAGGCTTCAGACACAACAATTTTCTTCCTGTCAGCTTTCTTCACTGTCCCTGTTTCACACTCATAGATCGTGATTGGGAGTATGATAGTTCAGATGGCCTTGACCTTGATATCCAGTAAAACATCCTTACATGTGACATTCTTTTGTAGTTCCTTCTTTGTGGGCCTTCCAAGTGTTCCAGTCTTTGAATTTCTTGGCTGCACTCTCCCTTTGAGATGCTTTACTGAGGCTGAAATACACCTGCTTGAACCCTTGGAGAGTAAAGATTCCTTGAATGGATGAACTAATAGTCTGACTCACCAGTGGCCTTCCTTATTGGCATGAGGAGACATCACACGATGGAATGGGTGTCAAGGCCTCACGTCTGGCCCTGCCGGCGATGGCACACAGATGCCCCCAGCCACAGTCTCGCCATCCTAATGCATCATTCCCGGAGCTGTGGAAGCCAATGTGCCGAGGCTTCCCATGCCTCAGGTGGCCTCAGCTTCAGCAGAGGGCAATATGGGAAGGGAACTAATATAAGGTGACCCGATCCCTTTATTTGAACTATCCCACCTTTCCAACAAAAAGGAGCTCAAGCAAAGCCATCTCTGCTCCTAATGGAATTTTCCAGTATAAAAATGGTTGGCTTCTTGATCTCCTTCTTCTTCACCATGGTCCTGTGAGGTCCAGTGTCCTTGATAGCTGTGCAGAGATGCTAGTATGGATCTGACCCCCTGACCACTAGGCCACCTATCTCATGATGAGTGCATTACTCTGCACGAAATTATTGGGATTTCTTTCCCACACTCACCAGTCCTTTTCAGATGTAGAGTTTTACTGCTGAATTTGATCCCAGTTGGGGGCTGGGGAGAGGGGAGGAAGACATCGGCCATCCTCTGATGTGCCAACAGCCTCGCTCACATCTGTGTGTTCAGGTGTTAAATTGCATGGAACAATACCCATCTGTGAAGTTAAAAGCTGCCCTTGCATTTTCTCCCGCATTCAGAAAAGAGGGAGAGAGTTTCCACCTTAAATGCATTAAATCATACAGCAGCAGCAGCAGCAGCTAAGGTGGTCAATGCAATTAAATTCAAAACCTGAATGTATTGAACTTTTCTGCAATTATACATGGGTCATCTCTGGACAATATGTTGGCCATCTGGTAGCATCTGTGCTGTTCCCACTAATAGCGTTCCTGCTGTGGCTCCAGGCCATGACAGGCAGCACTAAGCGGGTCACATGTTGTGTCTTTCAGCCATATTTAGGTCACAGGGTGCTCCCCCTCCCCATATTGCTCTCTCTGTCTCCTTTCTTGGAAGGGGCGGACAGAAATAAACTAGCTTTTCACAAAAGCAAAAGAGCCCTTTCACACAGGTATTTGGGCTGCGTAAGAAGCAAAACTCCACTTTGCCTAGTTTTTCAGTGCGCCATACAGTGCTCAGGTACACAAACGGAGCTGGGGGAGAATAAATACTAAACGGCCTGTCCGTTACGTTGCAAGCTAAGACACCCCCTCCCAGCTCATATTTCCTAACTGAGAGCTTGGCTGGCCTGTAGGGGAACAGGGAGAATATGATCCTGAGAAGCATCCGTACTTTGCCCATCCCGCTCACCCTCCTGCACCTTAAAACACAGAATACAAGCAGCCACATTGGAACAGTTCCCCTGTATTTCAAGCACAAACCCGTGGCCCTTCTTGGATCGCTGTCTCGGAAGAGCTTCCACTCTGAAGGGCAGCCAACAAATAATTTAAATAAATCAATTTAAAACATAGTTACACAGTGGAAGAATTGCATTTCTGACCCGTTGGGTCTACCCTGCACTAGGAAGTCTCTCCCTTGCCTCTGCACCACCACTTTCCCTTAGAGGAGGGTGCAGACAAAGGCATGATCCTGGCGGGGAGCATCCCTTGTGAAACCTGCCCCCCCTTTGGATAGGCTGGCAAACTATCCAAGCTCTCAGGCCCCAGAGCAACCAGCTCCTTTCTTCTGCCGGAAGAAGCGGCCACACAACCCGCCACCTTCCAGCCCCGCGAAGCAGCACCTTGATCTGCTCACTCTGAGGGCAACCTCTCCATTGCCCGGGGGGCGGGGGTCTTGCAACAAGTCTAAACAACAACAGCAAATGGACTGACTTCAGGTGTAAGCTGGCACTGAATTCAGAGTGAAACAGACAGCAATGCTAGGCCCCCTGGTAAGCAGGGGTAGGTGAGATTTAAAAATCCAAACCTGCTTGAAGCATGAAGGAGAGGAATAGGAGAACACACTGGTTACAGCAGAGAATTTGTGAGGGAGGCGGAGGGCAAGCAGAGAAACAGGCTCACCCCTGAAGAAAGGGGCACGTGCTTTGGGCAGGTTGAACGCTTGCAGCGGCCCGCACCCCGCTGGAACGGAGCACGGCAGAACTGGCATTTGCCTCTGGGAGCTGCAGCTCGTTTCTCCTCTCCGAGAAGCCAGGCTCTGGGTACTCCCCTGAAGAGGTATCTGGGTGGTACACAAGTTTCCAGGCAGCTGCTTGTTCCATCCAGCCAAACTTTGCCATGCTGAAGAGAACGCAAAGCTTTAAAACATAATATACAAAGACCGTTTCATCCTGTTTTCACAAAAGATGAGCCCCTCCTCTTTATATATATCAATGTATCTATATAGCTGTTTATATGCCGCCCCAATTTTTCTAAACAAACCTCCACTATATTCTGCAAAACAAGTGGAAGAAGGTTTTTAAAACACAGTGTGCTCATCTGTATCTTGACCAACATAAGCAATTTCAGTTTGACATCAATTAGCAAGTTGCTTTTACTCTTATAGACATATTTATAATGGAAAGGAGTGCATTTAGGCTTTAAGGTCCTGCCAACTAATCAATTTGATGAACTAATTGATAATAAATGTTAATTGACAACTAACAGCAGTCAATTAATTGCATTTCAAATGCAGCTCCAGGAAGCTGAGCTGAACATTATTTCACCTCAAGCTATTCAAATAATAGCTCACAATGACTTTGAACAGGCTTCTGAGGTCAAAGCAGGCAGCCTCTCCTATTTGTTACGAGGAGATTGTCACACATGAGTTTGTAAAAACAGTGACATGTGCATAAGTTCAGTTTGCGATGTAATTGAAAGAGGATGGGCACTTAATGGAAAGGAGCCCTCAGTGTTCTCTTGTAAATAAACCCTGAGCCAGTCTTTTCCTCACAGTGAACTGTTTTCACTTTTCCTCCTTGTTTTTGGGGTGAGTGGAAGGGGACAGTTCTCCCACCAAAGACGGGCATTTGTTTGGCTCGCGGTGGATCAGTATTTCTTGCAAGGCAAAATGACAAGGATTGTTCCTTCGCTTTGCTTACCTGCATCAAGAGCAGGAGGGCTCTGCAGTCTCCTCCATGATTTATTTGTGATTGCATTTATATCCTGCCTTTTTTCCAGGGAGGAATCCAAGGAGGCTTTCATTATCTTCCTCCAGTTTATCCTCACAACCATCACATCAGGTAGGGTAGGCTGAGGCTCAGACTCACCCAGAATCACTCAGTGAGCTTCATGATTGAGCGGGGACTAAAACCCAGACCTCCCAAGACTCTGATGACTACGTCACACTGCCTCTCAATTATTTCTAATTATTTTTATCATATTTATATACCACTTAATGGTGAAAAATAACCTCCAAGCCATTCTAATTCCCACTCAGCAATGGAACTCACTGGGTAACACTGGGCCAGCCACAGACTCTCAGCCCAAGCCACCTCACAGGCAGGGCCGTCTTAACGCATGGGCCTGATGGGCACTTGCCCGTGGGCCCCATAGTAATCTGTGCATGTTAACCCTTGGAGAATTGGAAAACTTCCAAAATTAACAGTAGTTACAGTTGCCGTAGGGGCCCCAGCACACTGCTTTACCCGGGGCCCATAATGCTGTTAAGACAGCCCTGGTCACAGCGTTGTTGTGAGGATAAGATTGAGAGGGGGAGAGCCTTTTAAGCTGCCTTGAGTTCCTTGCAAAAGGGTATAATTGTAATATAATAATGCATTTCTTTATCATACAAAAGCTGAAGTTCTCTGGGTGGTTCACAACAATTAAAACCATAAAATACAACAAAGTAACATTTAAAACTGCAATATAAAATAAAGATAAAAACAAAAACAAAACCTAGTGGCATTGCAAAAATTCGAAACACAGTAACTTATTCAAAAGCAACAGAACCAGAGAGTCTATTTGTTGTTGTTACTTGTGGCGTCGTGTCTGACCCATTGCAACCCGATGGACAACATTCCTCCAGGCCTACCTGTCTTCCACCATCCCCCGGAGTCCACTCAAGCTCACACCAACTGCCTCAGGGACTCCATCCAGCCACCTCATTCTCTGCCGTCCCCTTCTTCTTTTGCCGTCAATTGTTCCCAACATTAGGCTCTTCTCCAGGGAGTCCGTCCTTCTCATTAGGTGGCCAAAGTATTTGAGTTTCATCTTCAGGATCTGGCCTTCTAAAGAGCAGTCAGGGTTAATCTCCTCTAGGACTGACCGGTTTGATCGCCTTGTGGTCCAAGGGACTCGCAGGAGTCTCCTCCAGCACCACAATTCAAAGGCCTCAATCCTTTTGCGCTCAACCTTCCTTATGGTCCAACTTTCACAGCCATACATTGCAACTGGGAAAACCATAGCCTTGACTATACGCACTTTTGTTGGCAGGGTGATGTCTCTGCTTTTTAATATGCTGTCTAGATTTGCCATAGCTTTCCTCCCCAGGAGCAAGCATCTTTTAATTTCTTGGCTGCAGTCCCCATCTGCAGTGAACTTGGAGCCCAGGAAAATAAAATCTGTCACTACCTCCATTTCTTCCCCATCAATTTGCCAGGAGAGAGTCTATAATGTGTAAGGAAAAAAGAATGCCGCTATCTGGTGAACAAAAGAGGGGCTGGGCAAGCTGCCTTTGTCGGTTCATTCTGCTTTCTGCTGCACCAGAAAGGTGTAGAAGGTGGCGTGCCTACTCACACTGAACCTGCAATGAGCAAAATAGGAGTGACCACCCTTGCCCTTCTCCATTCCTAGTATGGCCATCCAGACCACACATCACATGCGTCTCTGCATTTATGGTGTCAGCTTTTCAAATGCAGTGATGGTGTGGAAAACCCATGTTATAGGGAAGGCTGGTGGTGTGTAGCCACCAGGAACATGCTGAGCTGAGCCCAGCCCCTTGCCCCACTGGCAGAAGCAAGGGGTCTTTGGATGACTCAACAACCAAGGACAATCCTGTAAAAACCATTAATTCCCAAAGCTTTTTTCATCATGAGAATACCTTTCCAAATCACTTGCATAGTAGATTAGCTGAGGAAAGAAAGTACCTATCAAGACATTCAAAGGCATGGCCAGAAATGAACGACCCAGTAGGTCATGCAGAGAGGGCATTAGAAAGGAGAACCATGTCACATTTTACCATCCTCCCAAACAGAAAACAAACCATACTTGTCCTCTTACCCCTCTAAGCTACACTGGGTGGGCATATGGGTGGCCATTTGCCTGAGTTCGTCCCCCTTCCTTATCAAGAAGAGGACAGCAGGTAGTTCATAGGTTAAACGAGAGGAATTTGGCGTGCAACCCTATGCATGTTTAAGCAGGAAAAAAGTCCTATAACCACGGGCATGTCCCAGCCTGCTAAGAATACTGAGTTTCTTGAAGTCTGCACGTGTTGCAGGCCAACACCAGCACACTTTTAAGCTGGACAGGCATTTTGGTTCTGCTGCATTAATTCGGTAACTGTCATTTTCCGCGGTGGCTGACCTGCAGATGTGGGTATGGGCTACCTTATTACCGGACCTGTGCAGTGCTTTGGTAGCAACTCCCTTTTCAACTGGAAGTGATGCTTTGAGCAGGATGGGTAGCAAACATGCAGTGCTCATTGCACAGCCTAAAACCTTCCTGGCACAAGTTGGACAGACAGATGCTGTGTCAAAAGGAAAATTAAAAGAAAAGCCGTGCCGAAAGATGTCTGCTGAAAGTGCAAGCAGGAAGGGAAAGGGCACTTCCGGGAGCCGAAGCCTGGACACAGTCCTCGCTGTAGAGCTCTGGCACAGCACACGCCGTAAGCACGTGGAGGGGAGATACTGGATCAGCCGAAAGGCCCCTCTAGTCCAGCACTCTGCCCACAGAGAGGCCAGCCAGTTGTCCACAGGACCCACAAGCAGAACAGGATGGCCACAAGACCCTACGGCCCATCCTGTCCAAGCATACTGCCTCTGATGCTGCAGGCAGCCCATCCCCACCAAGACCAGTAGCGCTGGATAGCCTTCTCCTGCATGAATGTGTCCGGTCCTCTTTCAAAGCCGCCCAAACTGGTGGCCATCACGACATCTCATGGACATGAATGCCATGGCTGATCTAGTATTGCTATTATTGTTGCACTGCATTTGGAGGGGACTCACATGGTTGCACTGCAAGGGGACTCACATGGCTCTATTTCGTCCTCAAAACAGCCCTGTGAGGTAGGTCAGGCTGGGACTCTGTGCCTGACCCAAAGTTGGCCAGTGAGCTTCATGGCCAAGTGGGGACCAGAACTCGGATCTCCTAGGTTCCCAGTTCAACTCTTGAACCACCACACCACAAAGGCCACCACACACAGTGTACTGTGTGAAGCAGTGCCTGCTTTGATCTGTGCTTAACTTCCCGCCAGTCGGATGACCCCAGGTTCTGCTACGATGGGAAAAGGAGAAGATATTTCCCTAATCACCTTCTGCACACCCTCCAAAGAGCCTTCTGGTATCCAAGAGTCATTCATCCTCTTGGATAAGGATCCCATTATGCAGAATCTACTGGACTGAAGCTGTTTGGAAGCAGAAGGTGCTTTGCCACCTTCTATATGCTTTACACTTTTACCAGAAGAACTGAAGAATGTACCTGGATGCAAAAGATCCCACTCAGGAATGTGCCAGTGTACGAGGATCTGAGTGCTTTGACTTGCTGTCGCTTACATTAGTGTGGAAGGCTGTGTCCCACCATGCATTCTAAATGACAAAGCCATGGTCTTACCTCCATGTATCAGTCAAAGTAGATGCCAGTGTTTTAAAGACTGTTTCCGACTGTTCGTTGAAAAATGTTTGGCCATGTTTTTTTCACTCTTCCTCTAAGCCACTCAGAGCAGAGTCCGAGTCCCCCCACCGCCTTGTCCTTGCAGAACCTGTTGAGGCATGCTGGCCGCAGAGGCGGGAGCTGGCCAAAGCTCACTGGGCGGACTTTATAGCTAAAAGGCAATTTGGCCTTGGGTCTTCCAGTTCCTCATCTGGCACTGTGCCCATACCATCATACTAGTATTAGGCCTGCTACCCATGCTGACTACCCAAAAAGCATACATTTTGGTCTGGACACCCACAACTGCTGCAGGGCCTGATGGGAGCTGAAGTCCAAAACATGTGGAGAACGCCATGTTGGTGAGGCTGTTCTCTATACAAGTTAGCTCACTCACTTGTCAGCCATCTTGGAAAATGGCACCGATTGAAACAATGCCGCAAAATTGGGCATGTGAAGCCAGCTTAGAGTGTGCCTGCACAGACCTGAAATACATACAATTGGAAGTTAATTCCACTGGAAGCAATAGGACTTATTCCAGGGAAAATAAGTTTAGGATACAAATGTCAGTGTAAAATATACCATGATTTCTCTTTCCGACATGTAAGAGGATGCTTACTTTGCAGTGAGGTTCAGCCTGCCTCTCGTTTGTCCTCCCCGTTTTGTTCTGTTGTGTGTTGCTGGCCACAGCTTGCCTTCTGCAGGCCTAAAAATGGTGAGTGAGAATCTGTGACAAGAGGAAGGACTATTCTGAGGCCGCAGGAAATCCGTTTGGGCAAGCCCTTGCACTCACAAATATTTCAGATATAAATGAGCCATTTAAATGAAAGTTGAAGATGATCCCGATTAATTTTGGATCATACCACTGCTAATATATCCAAATTAATTAACAGAGAGTGAACCTGATTGATCAAAATACCATGTAGAACGCAATCAATGACTGTGAAGTGGTGTTCCTGGGCCAGAAAATATTTTCTTGATATAAAATGCACATCCAGAAGGTTCTCCAAAGCATTTCTGGTATTTGGGCATGAGGAATGCCCACATCTGGCTGAAACATCTGGGGGGGGGGACTAAGGCCATCATCAAGTGCCTTCCATGCTCTTCCACTGACATTCTTCTTTTGCAGCCATAAAACCCTCATATGTACCCAGCTATCCCACAGCACCAGAGGACATATGTTCATTTATGCTTACAATTGTCCCCCTGTGCATAGGTGACTGGCGTGCAACTTCTTTTATATGGAGACATTCCCTGCGTTGTTTCGCCGCAATGTCTGAAGTCATTTGCTTTACTCGGTGACACAGCTCTTGCATTAAAGCGATCTCTGCCCGGAGTCCCTGTGCTTGTATCTCTTTTTATGGGCCAAATGGGTCAGCCCTTACAACAAAAGCTCCTTCTACACGATATTGCTCAGCAAAGCCCCCCGCCACTGCAGGCATTTCGTATTTGCTCTGTTGCTTACCCAGCGACTGCAATCCAGAGTTCCCATTTGTTTAGTAAAGCAGCACTAATCAAGGATAATGCCCCTGGGCTGCCCATGCCTCATGGAGCTTGAGGACAAAGCCTTGAGCTGCCTTCACTTCCGAGTGTTGAACACAACGGGAAGCCCAGCCTCGCAACACACGGCAAGGCCCCCGCGTCACCAGTGCACGGATTAACACAGGGAGCTGCGTGCTGCGGCGTGGTCGGGACGATCGGCTCAGAAAGGCAGTGGGAGCAACGTTCCCCTTCACACTTCAGCGCCACGCTAGTTCCCCTGCTCCTGCCCATATCCAGCAGGGGTAACTCGAAAATGACAGGCTTACATTGCAGAGATGGGTACAGGCAACACGACTCCTCATTGTAGCCACTTCTGCCTGCAATCAAGCGGGTCTTCCAAAGGAGTGATTGGACTGTAAGCAGCTTCTTTCACACCTCAGGACTGGGGACTAGTAAAGTGAAGAGGGGGAAAGGTCTCCGGATGGCAGGGGAACTGGATGGGAACGATGGGTTTGTTTGCAGTGTCCCTTTAAGACTTCGGTCCATTCTGGGAGTGAGCTTCATGGAAAACTGTGGGATTGGCTTCCAAGGGGGAATGTTAAGGACTATACTGCTCCTCGACTTCTTCAAAAGCTCTGTTTGGGCAGAGATGCATGTCATTTCTCATAAAGCATTAAAAAAGAAAAAAACCCTTTAAAACACAGTGGCAAGATTTTGCCAGGCGTGTGGGTGGTGACTGGCCCAGAGGCTTTAGGCTGTCCCAGCGACAAAATACACACGCAGGAGATCAGATGGGAAGCGTGCCTGGTTCTCTTTCCACTTGGAACTGGCAAGGAAATGGAGCTCCCAGGAATGTGCTTTGAAGGAGAAACGTGCATTTATGTGCCACATGGGTGTTCATTTTTGTGGTAAACCACCCCTGGTGTGTTGTTTATTTTATTTCATTGGTTTGTTTTATGGATTACTAAATTTATATCCCAACTTTTCCCATTTCCAGGGAACTCGCAGTTGCTTACACGATCTTCCTCCTCTCCATGTGATCTTCACAAGAACCCTGTGAGGTAGGTTAGGCAGACCCAGGGTATGAACTGCCACCTTTTGGCTGAGTGTGCACTAGATCCTGGATCTGCTGAGTCCCAGTTCACTTGAACCACTCTACCACACTGCCTTTCTTATTGCACGGACAACCATCGCACTGCACTCCGTGGGACAGGTTCATCTTTTCTCCAGTACTGCTGGGGGTGTTACTCTGGGCTGAACCATAGCTACTGTGCACATCCCAATTTTGCTGTCTGCATATTTCTAGGTCTTCTCCCTACACCGGTTGCCCAGATCCAAAAGAGGCAAAGAAACTCTTAAAGGCCAGGCTGGACACATTGCGGGATTGCACTAAGAACTTGCAACAGTGTTTCCCTCCCTGTGTCCATGGTGCCTGAGTTTTACAAATTTCTCATCTATTAGCTTCCTGTTTGGGAGCATGACCCATACTGTATTCCGATTCCAATGTTATCGCAAATCTGTGATTTTGCTCCTGCATTGTTCAGCAGCAGAATTCGTTATGATATGAAACAGAAGGAGGATTTCCAGTGTGTGTTTAAGACACAAATTTCTAGTCTTCACAGTGCCAATGATAACCTTGAATACGTGCAAGTGGCATCTGGTGAAATCTCAGGAGCTAAAGCAGAAAAGGAGCAAGATGTTCAAATTACTAGTCCATGCACAAGTTTTTGCTCCCTTTCAAGGAACAGGAGAATAATGCAAAATAATCAACTGCATGCAAAATTATGTAATTTGTAAGATTTACCCTGAGTCTGGGTTACTTTAGCATTATATATATATATATATATATATATATATATGTATGTATGTATGTTTGTATGTCTGTATAGCATAGAGTATGCAGAGCCTTGCATCCACAACCAAAACCTAAGTTGCAGTGTGATGTACCTTGGGTCCCACCTGGTTGTTAATATCACCCCCCCACACACACCCACTCTATATAAATGCATGACTCCTCCCCCTTCTACTTCCCGGCATTCCCCCTCCTCCACTACCCAAGGGCTTCCCTCTCTTTCTGCTCCCAAGCTGCTCCTGGGCCATACCCAAAATCTTCTGCCACATTTTTCCTTAGAGGGAGTAATCTGCAAACAGGAAAGCACAGATGAAGGCAGGTTCGTGGACAGTGCGGCCCTGTCTGCAGGCTAGGTGCTTTGCTCCCACCGCACACAGCCAAGGGAGCAGTGCTCTCAGCCAAAGCAACGTAATCTGAGCTACCAAAAAGTTCCCAGAACACCACCTGTGGTACTGGTCATGTGCCCAAACAATGCTGGCGGCACGTATGCCCTTGATGCGGAAAGCGCGTGTACGTGAGTGATCATGCATCACTCCAAGCGCCATGCCCCTTTGTGGAAGGAAAGCTACGAATCAAACTACAAAGAGGTTTTTCAGCCCTACCAAAGAGGCTTTCCCATCTCCAATCTGAAAACTTTCATTTTGGGCAAGCTGCCAGAGGAGGGTGCTCTGTCGTTAGCCGAAAACCTTTCCAAGCAGGATAGACCGAATAAAGAGGAATCCTCTTTACCCTATTGTGACAAGTGCCTCTCTCTGCTCCTTGTGCCCCATTCTGTCACTTCCCTGTTCTTTTACAATGCAGGACAATGATCTTGTCTAAATGATTTCACAGGCTTTTGTTCAGACACTCTACTTTTAACATTTCAATTTTGTCATTTTGTTGTTACACAAAAGGTGCAGTTCTACAGTATAATGTTGCCAGAATTATTTGAATGAGGAGTAATAGCTTTTAACATTTTCTTCTTTTTAAAAAAAAATCGTTAACAACTACATTATCTGTGGTCTGATCAACATCTTGGTCTATCTCTTGAGAAGGCCAACATGTTGCTCTGAATTTAATAAAGGCATCTGTTGACTGCCATCTTTTAACGATTTTTAATGAGAAAACTCAAGAGTACCTGTGAAGATTTGGAAGTGTGCAGAGAACACTGTGTAGCAGTCGATTTGCGGCTGCACCTGCTCTATCAACAATCGCTGAGCAAGTCCATTTGCCCCTCCTGAAACAGGAATCAGTCCAAAGGTGAGTCCTGGCCTTGGTGATCCAGGGTTGGAAAGTGTCTGGTGGGGATTCAACCAGTCCAGAGGAAGTTGCTCCAGGCTGTATGTGGCACCAGCCGAGGAGTTGTGCTACTCCTCACTGAACTCTGCACTGAGTGAAAAAAAAAAAATCTGTTTGCCTGTCCTGAAGCTTCTGTCGATTTCATTGAATGAGCCCAGTGGGTTCTGGCATGCGGAGCTTAGACTCCTGGAATCCATTTGGGGCAGAGGCCTACAGAATCTGGAAACTGCATCATGCGGTGCATGTCTCCTCCCCCTGCCCTTCCCTGCTCTACCACTGTCATTTTCTGCTGTTAGCAGCTTCAAGGAGGGATTTCCAGCTTAGGAAGAAAGGGCTGAACTCTCCATCTCCCATGTGTGCCATGGGACCATCCTCACCCCATCTCTCTGTGGTTGCTGATAGTTAAATGGAGGGAAAGAAAAGGAGAAACCTGATTATGCTGTTCAAGGACTTATTTAGTGTCACATGTACATTGATTCTCAGAATTAAGTCTATAGGGTTGAAGTGCATATACCCAAGGTTGCAGTAACCTAATAAAATGTTAATTGTGCACACACACGTGCACACACACACACAAGCATAGCTATATGGTCAAAGGTGGGAGACCCAAGGCCTTATAGATATTATTGAGCTGTAGCTCCCAGATCGGTAGGGCCTCAAGTTGCTTCAGCCTAGTAAGTCTTAGGTCTATGGTGGGAAATCCGTTGGTGATGGTGGCTAATGCTAATAGGAGATTTAGACATGTTTTGACCTACAACCACAAGTTGCCTACACCTGGCTTGGATAAATTATATTTTCTCTAGAACTGAAAATGATCCAACCTAAGGAATGAGTAGAATAGATGTGCTGATCATTGGCCATGTGGGCTGGGAATGATGGGAGGCCATCCAACACATCTGAAGGTGCCAGTTTAGAGAACAGAGTGAAAACTTTATAACCTGGTAGTATTATTTCACTTCTGGCCAATACACAGACATTCTGGTGTGAACCACCTGAAAGTAAATGCACTATGGTAGAAAAACCTGGGAGTCTTGGCTTCTGGTAGTTCTTTAGCCATGCCAAAACATTTTAAAATGTTAACATATTTTGTTCATGGGTACAACTCTGTAGCAATGTATTTATTTTGCAATTAGTTCAGAATTTTCCTTAGGTATGGTATTTCATCTTTGAGTCAAATGGCATCTGGAGACTTCAGAAGCATAAACTCTTCTCGAAGGACACACAGGCAAGTTAAATACCGAAGGCACAGTCCCAACACTTAATGTTAAAGAGCAAATGGATGCAAACCTATAACTTATAAAAGGAAGTTTCTGGGTTCACTGTACACCCCCCTGGCTCTTTTCTGACCCTGTGCACTCACTAGCACCATGTGTTGCCAGAAAGGAGAAAAATATAACATGCATACGGCATCAGACCAAAGGTCTATCCAGCCCAGCATCCTGTTCCGCAGTTAATCAATGATCAACCACCTCCCTAAGCCAGTTTTCTCCTTCTGATATAGATGTTATTCACAATACAATTGTCAAAATCCATTTCCACCCCCCTTGTTGTCCGCTTGCATTCATTTTGTGCAAGTCTGTGTTCCTTTTTTTCTCCTTACTTAGCAAAACTTCCATTTTCTGAAGGAAGCCTTCCTTTTCTCTAATAACTGCCTTGATTCTGTTCATTAACCATGCTAGTGACCTCTTGGACTTCGTGGTACTTTTCCTGACCCGCAGCATACATTTTAGCCAAGCATCTATTACTATGGTTTTGAGGGGTGCACAGGCATTCTGAAGAGACTTGACCCTTTCAGCTTCCTTTTTACCAGCCCCCTCATTTTTCAGAAGGTTTTTTTTTTTATAAAGTCAAATGTGAATTTGTTAGACAAATTACGTTTGATAGCAATATCGTCACTCCTTCCAGTTGGTTCAAAAGCTCTTATATATCACACTAGGTCCCAGATACCACTGAAGGTTAAATCCAGGTCTACCTTGCACGACTAACAGTTCTAGGACAGAGCCATTTAGTGTACCCTTTGGCCACCAGAACACAGTCAGAGCACATGGAGTTAAATGAAGACACCCATTATTGCAACACATTCTCCTTTGGGTGATTTCTTGATAATACTTACCCCTCAAGATCAGCTTGAGCATTTTGGTCTCATGGGCAATAGCATGTCTATGGTACTAAATGGTGTTTGGGTCCTAGCAGTGTCACCCACAATGCTTCTGTGGAGGAATCTGCCCCCTTTGGGGTTTTTAGTTCATTGGACACTATGTGCTTTGACATGCAGAGTGATTCCACCTTCATTATGTCCTTCTCATCCCTCCTGTGCAGTTTGGACCCAGAGATAAGAGCATCCCACAAGGTCCCACCATTGCGTTGCAGTGTTGGTTATCCCACTATTTCCATGTTGTGCTACAAATCCCAAGCGCCCCAACTACATCAGCTTGGCTCAGAGGCTACAAGTATTCACACAACCACCTGCATGCAGTGTCCCTATGCGCATGTCACCGACATGTACATTTTCTCTTGTGGCCATTTGGCCTTTTGAGTAACTGTGATGTTTTACTGAACTCCCTGGCCTATTTCCACCCATCTGCAAGTAAGGAACTCAGTGAACCCAGCAAAGATCTGGCAGGGGAATGCGAGCTTATATCAATGTTGTCAGCTACCTTCCCAGCCTTCTAGCTGGAACTGCTTCCTCATGGTCTGCCGCTTGGCTTTTCTGCTCCTCTCAAGTAAACCCTTGCTCCTGAGTAGACCCTGGACAAAAATGGTCTGGCAGCCAGGCCTGCAATTCAACAGTGACCCTGAGTCATTAATATGGTCTGTCGCTTGCGGACTGGAAAATTGCGGGACAAAGGAGAGTAGGGAACCAAGGCAGGTATGAGAGGAGTCCTTCAGGATCCCAGCAGAGAAGATGCAGGGCTGCTCAGACTGCCCTATGTTGTTTGTGGATGTGAGATTGCTGCAGCATCTCTGAAGATCGCTCCCTTGGGCTTGGATCAGCTGGGACTAAAATACCATCCTATCCCTATTTGGGCAATCAAATTATTTTCACTCCCATCACCCAGGAGTGAAACAATTAATTCTTTTTAGATTTTACTCAGGATTCAGCTTAAAATCTTCTCTCCACCTATTAAGCACTAGCAGACTGGTTCCTCTCTGTTTCAAGGATCTGGGCTATCCAGCCTAACAAATGACCTTCATAGGTTGGAGCACTGGGCTGAAATCAACAGAATGAAATTCATTAAGAACAAATGCCAAGTCCTGCTTCTAGAGAAATAAGCCAAATGCATAGTTACAAGATGGGGGTACTTGGCTCAATAATACTACAAGCAAGAAGAATCTTGGAATTGCTGCCGATCACAAGCTGAATATGAGTCAACAGTGTGATGTAGCTGCAAAAGGAGCTAACACTATTTTGAGCCATATTAATAGACAGATCACTTCCGAATCAGATGAAGTACTAGTTCCCCTTTACTCAGAACTGATTAGGCCTCATCTGGAGTATTGTGTCCATTTCTGGTCCCCACAGTTTAAGAAAGATGCAGACAAACTGAAAGAAGGCAGCAGCAAAGATGATTATGGGACCAGAAACAAAGCCCTTTGAGAAAAGGATGAAAACTGGGCATTTTATCCTTGAGAAAAGAAGACTGAGAGGAGCTATGGTAGTGCTCTTCAAGTACTTGTAACAGTGTCACACAGAGGAGGCCAGGATCTCTTCTCAATTATCCCTACATGCAGGACACAAAATAATGTGCTCAAGTTACAGGAAGCCAGATTCTGGCTGAACGTCAGGAAAAACTATTAGAGCAATGAGGCAATGGAACCAATTACCTAGGGAGGCCATGGGCTCTTCCAAACTGGAGGCATTCAAGATGCAGCTGGACAGCCATCTGTTAGGGCTGCTTTGCTTGAAGTCCTGTGTTAAGCTGGGTCTTGGATTGCTTTATTGGCTCCCTTCAACTCTGCTGTTCTATGATTCCGTCCCCTTAGTATAGACCCGGGTTGTTCCAAAGTAACCTCCAGGGCTTAACATACCTAAAACCCTACTCCCTCTGTGAATCCTGTTTTCCTCCTTGCCTGCATTTCAAAGAAGGTTGTGTAGCTGAAGATGTAAAGACAGGGACAATAATTCTCCAGACTATGTTTAGATGCCCTGGGAGTCCATAAGAGACCTTCTGGTGCAGAGGTTCACCAGCTAGGCTCCTTTGAGGCCCAGTAGTCCTCATGTTGGGCACATGATTACGGAGACTGTCTGCGGACAACTGCCTGCTCCCTTGGCTAGGAAACGGAGATGAGCACCACCCCCAAGAGTCAGACGTGACTGAACTTTAATGTCATGGAGAAACCTTTACCTTTTTTGTTTAGTCCTTGCTCTTACAAATGGATGGAAAACCTATGGCCCTTCCAGTGTTGTTAGACTACAGTTCCCAACCTCACTGGCCACTGGCCATTCCCTCTGGGGGTGATGGGTGCTGAAAGCCAGCCCTGCTTTTTAAAAGGAACTTTTTCAGCTCTATGAGTGCTAAGTGCCCTCAGTCTTAACTAAAAGAAAAATGTGTTTCATCTCTCAAAACTTTGAGGGAGACTGCCAAAAGCCATAATCCCTTATATGTGATTAAAGAAGAAGGGGGGAACAAAGTAGCTTAACCCCATAGGAGGCATCCAGTTCAAAATCCAACCCACAGATTGAGATACAGAGGCAGACATGAATCTGTATGAAGTTTTTGCAGCCTGATCAAGGATGAAGCATAGGCTCACTCATCTCTTAAGTATGTCCTTAAATATAAAATTGTTCAGTTAAGGACAACCCTACAAAATGACAGTGTGTGTTACTTGGACCGCTGTCTACTTGCTTTATTGATTTTTGTGATTGTTCTGAGTTCTGCCAGCCAATTGTTTAGTTTTTTTTTCTCTGGGCTTCTTGATACTACCTCCTATCTCCTGAAAAGACCTATATTCACCTGCTGAACATAAAAATGAAAGAAAAGTCAAACAAGTGACAGTTCACAGAGCTGCTGCCCTAAGTCTTCTGAAACCTGGGAGCAGAGGTCTCCCAGAAGCTGGAACAATACAAATGTCAAACAAAAATGATTGTATACAGAAAGATTTATCTACCTGAACTTGCACTTTACTATCTCAGCATAGCTCAGAGAAAAATGTTACTGTAAGAATGAGGAATAAAACCACCCAAAATTTAAAACCTCGTGAACATTTAAGGGAACTGTGAATAAGTTGGTTGTATCCTTTCTGTACCCCACAGCAGCTGAGACTGTCAAACTTCTGTACATAGAGAAATTGTAAGCTGTAATCACAGACCTGTTGATTCTCTCATTTTAAGGGGAAGTCACTTGATCACATTGTTGATCTCCTCTCCAGCTTTGAAATCTAATATGAATTTTGCCTTTCTCCAGTCAGTTTCACTTTCAATTTTATTTTATAAATAATATAATTGGCAGTTAAGGTAAGGCAGACAGGTTGTGTCCATTCATCTGAAGGTTAGATTTTAAGCAAAGCTCTTCCCAAGATGGCTCAGTTCCTTTGAAAGTTAAACCAAAGAAGCCTTGAACGAATTGAGCTGCTGTATGAAATAAGAGTTGCTCAAAAATG
The DNA here is from genome assembly GCF_004798865.1 of Varanus komodoensis. Classification (NCBI taxonomy): domain Eukaryota; kingdom Metazoa; phylum Chordata; class Lepidosauria; order Squamata; family Varanidae; genus Varanus; species Varanus komodoensis. The sequence continues at coordinate 21,197,942 of NW_025335798.1, forward strand.
CCAGTCCCCTAGCCAATCAAGATACATTTTGTTATGTTCGGGGTGCTAGGTAAGCCTCAAATACATTTCAAGTCTAAGAAGCAGACCTTGGTTTGTTTATTTATCAGCAAGAAATTATAACTTACCATCAAAGTAGGTAGACTGTAATTTACCATCAAAGAAGAATAACAGAATCTCAAATCTACTCTTTGGTCTCACATCATGCACTTATGAAGCATTTGTGGGTTCTTTTTCCAGCACACATTTGGGCAATGTGATCTAAATGTTTGTCCAGGCCTTGCTTTTCTTTGTGCTACTGTCATCCTGAGCCAAGTAACAGGATCAAGGAACAGAGACTTCAAGATCAGAGGAAGAGCCTGCTTTGAGCTTATGACTCAACAGATGTGCAGATCTGTTGTGTGTATCATACCCCAGACTCACTCACAAGTGCTCCAATATGGCATTCAGACACTGGTGTCTAGAGCTGGATTTTAGCCTGTGGGAACTCCTGAACCACATTCTGGAATTTCCACCTACATGGAAACTTCACTCCCTTCCACATACACTAAAACAAGTAAGTCAGTTTAGCCAAGGCCCAACAATACAAGGGCAATTCTAGTTCTGAGAACTGCAATGAAGGAAATGTGAAATAATTATAGTGATAGTCCTCGTCATACACAATCCAGATCCGTATGTCAGCAGATCTCCACGTCCCATGATTTATTCCCATTTAGGATCTGGCCCATGTAATGTTTACGTTGGCCATTTATGAAGGCCTACGTGGTGCTTTTGAAAGGTTCCCAACATTCTGTCCCCCTCCCACCTCAATACCATCACATTCTTTTCAAAGTTCATTCATCTCTAGAAACATCTGAAGCCTTACTATTCCCATTTATAATGTAATGTCTTTGTTGATAACTTTTCCTAGTAATTCCATTATCGCAAATCACAGGGTTGCCAAATATTCAAGGATCAGAAGATCATGAGTTGACAAGTAGCAGATGTACATAAGAGGTTTTAAATGACATACATTTATCCCCCTCATCATTCCTTTCTCCCCCTCCCCAATGACAAAAAGTACCTATTTCACAAAGCCAGGCATGCATGGGGCGGGGGGGGGGGGCAAAAGCCCTCGCCGGCTGCAAGCACCATTTGGACCATTTCTATTCACAGCAAAATCAAGAGAAATTTAAAAAGGAAAATTCTAAGGGATTTCAGACAAGCTGTTTTCGTTTAAGGACAGAAGTTTTCAGCTAAAATTCGAAGCATAATTGGGATGTCTTTGAGCACAGCAAAAGCTGTAGGCAAACCAAACGTTTTCTTTGTAATGCCACCACTGTAGGCTTGTTTGAAACACTATAGCATCTTCAGACTGTAATTATTGTCTTTGTTGTGTGCGGATTCAAAAGATAATAGAGGCTGTTTGTAAAAATTTACACACCACCAATGCATAGCATATGAAATGGAGACACAAAAGTTGTGGACATAAATAATGTACTTAGATTTAAAGGGAGAGGAGAGGAGGAGGAACAAAACTCTGGCGAATGTGATTAAGTTGCAAGCATGGGAAGACCGGAGGCACCTTGTAATATTTGGGGATATAATAGGGTAAATGAGCTTCAACTTACCTTGTTAAGCCACAGGAGCGTGTATATTTGGAGAATCCACCCCAGTCTTGCACTGTCTATGGTTGTCCTGTCTTAATTACCTGACAATCCTAGCATGAAGGAAGAAAATATGGACAGAACACAAGCAAATAATGAATAGTGGGAAGGAAAGAGATTCCGTAATGGTGCTGTACATAAATCTTCCCATCTATTCAATGACAAACGCTTCCATCCAGTGCCAACCACAGATGGATCAGCAGCCGGATTCGTACATCTGTGTGTATCTATTGCACAGGTGTTGCCGGCTGCATTTGCCAGCGAGACAACGAGTAACTAGATTGTGTGAGAGTTTGTTTTTCCCCTAGGGCAGGGGGAAAGCTCACCTGTGGTTGTGTGACAGAAAGAAAGAGGGTAGCCTTCACAACACTAATTTATAGGTTTATTCCTCCTCACTTACCTTGCTGTTTGGTTTCACCCTTTGACGTGCAAAGAGGAGCAGATGTGGAATCTGGCAGGATTTCAATATATAGCTCCCCCTCCCCCCTTAAGGTACACATCAGCTGGAATTAACGACATCCTTTAAGCACATCATGGATTCTAGCGAAGCATATGGAAAAAACAGTACCGCTTTTCTCAGAGCATTCTTAGATTATTATGAATCGTTCCTTTTGGCTCCTTGTCTGGCCTTCTTGCATAGGACTACACAATCTGTATCATTCATACAGACTGCACATGCTCACACATATCAAAAAAAGTTGTGATTCCCAAGATTTTGGAGATTTGGTCTATCATGGCTTGGAATAAGGTTTTTAGTGCCGTAATGCCCACACCCTGCAACTCCCTTCCACAAGAAGCCATTCTGGGTTTTGGTACTTACTAAAATACCAACAGTCATTTTGAGGAAAGTAATCTTGTCCCCTGTACATTGCTTAGAAATGCTTTTTAATTACAATGATACATAAATATTATTATAAATTTTAAAAAATGTCTTCTGGAGGAGAAGGGATCATTGTCATTGGCTTTCTTCAGGACTTTCTAAATGTTGCAGCTTTTTCAGACTGATATACTTTAGGGACTGTGGCATTTCAATCCCACAGTCTAGAGTTAAGGCCTGCACTACGTGGGATTTTTTGTGCTCAAGTTGCAGAACTTGAATGGTGAGCAGTTTGAAGCCTTTGCATTTGTCTGACTTAAGCCAAATATAAGGAACCCATCCTTAGTCAACAGAGGAGTAACTTCTGTGTGCTTCAGTTTTAGCTCCAGCCTGGTCCTTGGCCTCTGTACTCAGGCCTCCAGCTTCAGCAACAGAGCTCAGGAGCTCCAGGTGGGAAAACGCGTACGCAGGGCAGGGTTGGAGAAGATGCCTGGGAATCTCTCATTTAGACACCCACCTTCTCAGTCGTTCTTTTGTCCTGGTTGGTTTCGGCAGCATGCTGGAAGCTGATCCCACTAAACATTAAAATAGAAGGCAGCTTATGTGTTTCATGGAATCATATAACAGGGCTCCACTGCCTTCCAAGTCAGTCTGTTGGACTGCTGAACAGCTTGTATTGTCGGCAATTATCCTTACTTCCTAAAGTTGAGTCAAAATCACTGTTCTTGTAATTTGTAACTGTACATTCCAGACCTACTCGCTAGATGAAGCAAAGCAAGTTTATGCCATCATATATGCAACAACTCTTCACATATTTGACAATGTATCTTTTCTCCAGATTAAACACATTCAGCCTATTCAACCTCTCCTCCGAGGACTTGGTGTCTAGGCCCTTTACCATCTTTGTCATCTTTTTCTGGACCAAGAAAAGCTTCCAGTAGCCTCAGGCATCTTCACATGCCCCCTACCCACACCTGGCATTTGGGGCATTACAAAAGTAATGGCAACTGTAGCCATTTTCTGACTACCTCTCAAAAATAGGGAATCCAGGGGGATGCAGTTTTGGAACAAGCCCAATCAGGAGAAGAATGAACAATATGAAAGTCACACCACCTGTGAACGCAGCATGCTGACTTAACCATTGCCATCTCTCTGAACTGGCTTGCTTGGAAAGCCATCACTTGGTTTAGAATGAACATCTGTTACATGCATCACTTTCCTCATGTATGGTATTTACACAGTGGTAAAATAACGTGCTGCCACCTATCCTTCCTTCATCCATTCATAGCATCCCCCTCTCCCCCACTGATCAGCTAAAAAGTCTCCCAGGCCAGCTATTATAAAATCAGTAAAAACAGGAGAGTTCCTGCCCAGAAGCTCATAGTCTAAAAGATGCAACACAAAAGGAAAAAACGATAAGGAAGACAAAGAAGAGGATACAAATTCAGCTACCAGTTTATAAGATTACTGAGTTCTCATAGTAACCAGCTAGAAGAGAAATGTTTCGAGGAGAGTGGAGCCAAACAGAGCTAGGCATTTGAGAGCCAGCAGCATGCAGTGGGGCTGCTTGTGTCGCTGGCATTTATACCCTACCCCTCCTTCTAGAATCTCAGGCCACCCTGCACAGTCCCTTCACCCTATAGCTCCCGACCAAGCCAGTGTGACTGAGAAATAGTGACAGCTCCAGGAGCACCCGATGCTTTCTCCCCACAGCAATGGCCAGATGTGGATTTCAAGCTGGGTCACCCCTGTTTATGCCTGACACTCTATAACAGGGATGGAGAACTTCTGCACTGTGGGACAGAGGTGAGCCTCCAGTTCCCCCACCTGGACTGCAGGCTTCTTCTGCTCTCACTTCTGATCAGTAATCAAAGGCAAGAGGGTGTTTAAAGGAGATTACACTGTAAATATCCTGCAAGGAATCAAACTATGCTTTTGCAGGTCATGAGAGCTGTTGTACCATGAATAATCCAAGTAAATTTGTTTAGAACCAGTGTCTTATATTTGGTACGAAAAATGCCCAATTGGTAAGAATTACATCTGTCCTTGGTCCTGCCCTGTGCCTGCAGCCCTGCCTGCTCCTGGACTCCAGCGTTTGATCCTGTGTCCAATTGGAATTTGGCCCCTAAGTCAAAAGGGTTTTTCAACCCCTGTTCTATAGTTGCTACAGCCCATTGGCTCTCAGTTTGCATTTTAGACATTGTCTCTTCTACACCAGGAAGGGAGGAAAAGTTTCCCTGCTGTTCCTTCCCCCTGATATGGGCAAACGGAATGACAAATTCTACCCAAGCCAGTGGCTTGCATCCACTCAGCACAGGTGTTAAATGACAAGGGCAAGTCTTACCCAGTGAGTTCAGTGAGAGCCATTTCGGTGATGGGTACTTGAGATGAAGGTCATTTACCTTTGAGCTGAAACGCCACTTGCAGGTTGACTGCTATGTAATCTCTCTCTTTTTAGACCCTTAATTCAGAGTGTTACAATTTCCCTGATGACACTTAGCTTGGAGATGGGCATGGCAGAGCTGGTGGGCTGGAAGATTGCCTAATGTGCTGTGACTGACATGCAATCAAAGTTAGCCCTGGTGCACATTTCCGGGGGGCGGGGGGAGACGTGAATACGGCCCCTTTCAGGAGAGCTGCCGTGAAATCTGGCTGCTCCGTAAACACTTCCGCAAAGGTGCAGCATCAGTTTGATGGGTGAGAAGAGAGCTCCGCTCATGGAATCCACCTGTTGCCAGGTACCCTGTGACAGGCTTGCTGGCAAACAGCCAGAAAACATTAGCATCTGGGCACTCTGCACTTTGGAATGGGCTCGTCTTATCAGTGGTGTTGAATTGTGACCTTCTTCTCTTTCTCAAGTTATCCTACATTTGACTGGAGAAGTGAAGTAGCTGCTTTCTCCAGTTTAAGTAGGTCATTCCTTCAACCTTCAACTAAGAGGTTTAGGGCTCCTGGGACCCCACACATGGTGGATGGGCTGTGTCCTAACATGCAGGGTTGGTGCTCTGCAGATGTGTAAGGTCAGAGAGAGGCAACCTTTGGGGGCCCATGGGAGCACATGGCAGTTTGAGAAGCTGGTGTGTGTGTCATGAGCTAGATGTTCCTTCCCAAGTGAGACAGACTCTCCAGCACTTCTCGTAAGTGTCTTTATTGTACAGAAAAGATTCTAAGCATACACAAGCCTCTGAGCATACACAAAGAAATGTCGAACCCTCTCAGCCCCCCTTTACCAAAGCTTTGCTTATGAACCCCTCGGGGCCTGTCTCTGGAAGGGGGGAGCTGTGGAACCAGGTGCGCCTGCATTCTGTACTCTGAACCCCTAACTGGGCCAGCCTGCGGCTGTGACAATGGACCTTCAGGTCCATGTCTTCAGGAGGCTGGTGTTCTCCATCCGAGAGACTCCCCATTTCCAAATCTCCTCTCCCCCGTCCTTCTGCTTCATTCCCACAGGCGGGGAAACCAGCCCCCATAGGTGTCCTTGAACTGCTTTCTTCCAGAACAGGCTCAGCCTGGTACTGAGAGATTGGTTCTGCAGGTGCAGGCCTGTCTGTTGCAGCAACAGTTCTGTCATCAGCGTGTGAGCGCTGAGCCTGGTCTGGTTCAGCCAGCTCCCCGTCACCCTCAGAGTCTGAGCCATCAGTCCCACCAAAATGGTCAGCTTCTCACGCACGCCCGGGAATCTCGCCAGAGCACGCACACACAACAGTGTGCACCACCACAACATGGGCACGTTATAGATGGGCACATTGGTCCACAGCCACCTGCCTCTCACCATCTTCATTTCCTCTCTCTGACCCTCCATTGTGCCCCATAGAAGAAAGGGGGCAGCTTAGAAGAGTAGTGTTTTGCTTTGAAGCGATCCTAGGTGCCAGGAAGCATTTCTGTTTAAAACTAAATAAAAATAAGTGGGGCACTACAGTGGGTGCCAAGGAAGATGTCAGAGGCTGCCCTGTTGCATTCAGGTGCCACATTTCAATGTGTGTGTTAGGCTACAATTCCAGTAAATCCAAGCTCAGGCATTATGGGAGCTGCCATTTATAACATCTGAAGTGCACCAGGATGCCTTTCCCACTGCTGCAGCCCCAGTTGCTGTTCCCCAGATGTCCCCAGGAAGCAACAGGTACGCCTCTCTCACTGCTGCCCCTCCAAGCACTGAGTATCCAAGGTTGCATTGCCTCTGAGTATGAAGGTTCGGTTTGGCTTTCCTGGATAACAGCCACGGCATGTGCCAATCCCTTTTAAAGCCATTTGATGAGGAGGAGATTCATCGTTCTTAAATTCATCACTGTAATTTTGAAAGCCCAGAGAGCTGGAATTTTCTTTTTCCTCCTCCTATCACCCATTCCATTTTGTGTAGAGCAATACCTTTGTTTCACACACGTGTGTGTGTTTGTGTGTGTGTGAGTGTTGCTTAGAACATTCAGCAAAAACCTAACTGACAACAAAAGGTGTTTTGTTTTCTCACCCACAGCTGCTCTCATTCTTCTGGCAGGCTCAGAACTTCTCACAGCTTACTTCCCCATTATCAAAACCTTTTACCCTCTTCTACAGTTACTCATTGTGCTATTTTGGAATTTCACTCATCAGGAATTTGCATTTATGACGCTCTGGGAAGAAAGTAGCCCTGCTCTAGCCTGAGCATTGGGTTTTTGATACCTGCATTCTTAAGGACGTGCATTTGCCAGGATCAGGCCTGCCCAAGAGATTTTGCTGCCCGAGGTAAAGATAGAATAGCTTTCACATGCAGAAGATGACCAGAGTGACAGCTGAGTCTTAGCTGTCCACTGCAACTGGACAGCATCTTTTAACATGCCAGGGAACCACTTGTGAGCACCCAAAGCTCTGACTTCCAGCTCTTCACTGCCACCCAAAGTAGCCACTTCATTCTATGTCATGATAGGACTGGTCTAAAAAGCTACCACAAACTGGGTCTTATCACTGGCTCTGTCTTGCCCAGCATGTCACTGCTTAAGGCCCCGGCCAGAAATTCTTCCCAGCCCTGTAACTGAACCTTTTTATGGTGGGACCCGTCAAGGATTGAACAGGGAGCAAAAAGGAGGACAAGTTTCTGTGTTGTTTTGGTTTTACACTCTGGCTCTGTCATTCTGGTGACCTGAGTGTGGCCTACATAGACTTGGAAAGATCTGTATGTGTTTCCCTTGAAATTTAACTGCTTCACTTTTCCCCTGGTTCACCCCATAGGTCAGGGTAGATTGTTTAAAATCAAGGCAATTTAAATCATTATTTAAATCAAATGTCTCATGTCCGAAGTCATGGATTTCCTAGATAAGGATGCACACAAATTGGTTGCTTTAACAATTAAACCACATTAAACTACATTACTTGGAAATGAAAGAGAGTCTGTGCAGTATCCAGAAGTATAATCTAAATGAGCCTTCCCTGACCTGGTTCTCCAGATGTGTTGGACTATAAGTGCTATCGCCCTCCAGCTAGAATGATCATGCTTTTTGGGGATATTAGGAGTTATAGTCTGACATGGTCCAAAAAAGTTGATCTAATCTTCCCTTCCCTTCTCTTCCCTTCCCAACTCCTAATGTTTATCCCTATATAATTTATATATGCCTAGGAGAAATAGTTATACATTTGTTTGCTCATTCTCAATGCACATAAGGATACTGAAGGCAAAATGGGGCTTTTTACCCATTGGGGGTAGGGAGTTGTGGGTAGGAGCTGACACTCTGGATTGAGACTAGAGCCAGGAGCAAAGGGCTGAAGCCCCTCTATCTCATGCAAGGATCCCGACCCAATCAGGGCACCCTCTACTGCAAGTTACCTTTAAAAAGGCTATTCATACCATTGTTAATTATGTGAATGGAATCGTCTCTACGTTGGCCCCAAAGCTGCATACCACGTATCCTTTCACTGAACTGGGAATAAGCCCCAGTGAATTCATAGGGCCTTAGACCTTGGTTGCATATAGGACTATAATGTAAAATGGCGGCTTACTTAGAGCACAGCCCTACTGGCTGCACCCTTGCTGTCAAAAGCGCCTGAACTTGGAGACTTCCAAGATTTTAAGGCCAGTCAGGCTGAAGTTGGTGTGGTGGGAGGTAGAGCAGATCCAGTCTGCCCTCTGACATTTTTCCAGTGGGGGCATATTGGGGGGAGAAGGCTGGAAGAGGCTGACCACTCCAGTCTTGTTCCCCCAAACAGCCTCACTGGGTCATCTCCCTCCCCACTTCCAAGGCTGGTCTTCCTGACCTCAGACAGGCAGCTGGCACAGCACCAGCCATGAGGGAGTGGGGTGGGGGGAGGTGAAGCACAGTCCCCAGCCTCAGAAGGGGTTTTCCAAGCCACCTTATTGTACATGGGGGTCTGACTCACAGGACTGACTCGAGGCCAAACCAGTTGCAATGGGAGAACTCCGTGTATGCACTGAACGGACATGTGGAAGCGAACACAGCCGCAGTCATCGCATCTACTCCAGCTGTGGGTGCAAAAGCCCTTTCAAGAGGGAGCAATTTCAGATGTTGTAGGGTCACAAACCAACTCTGACACAAGTTTGCCTTCAAAAGGAGGCCCATAACTCATCAGAGCTCTCTGGAAACGGTAGATGTATGATGCACATGTGTTCAGACTGCACTTTGTGGTTTGCATATTTAAAATGTTACACACAAGAATTTTTTGCCGCGACCCTAAGCCCAGAGTCCTCACAATCTGGCCACGTAACATGTGGAGCAGGAGATTGTGAGGATGCTGTCAATGTAGAGAGAGGAGCCTCGCTGCTTCTTTCCAGAGTGCCCCCAGGGCAAGACCCCTGGAACCCTCCCTGCCTGCATAGCTATGCCTCAGGCCAGCATGTTAACCACTGTGCTAAGCTGGAAAGGTGCAGCCTGCAGCTGGATGGGTGTCCGCCTGTGGGAGCCAAGCAGGGGACTGGACTTGATGGCCTGATAGGCACCTTCCAGCTATACTGCTCTGCTCTGTTGCCTCAGACTCTTTTTGGAAGGTGCAACAGAACCCAGGTTGTCTCAGTCAGCTACCCCCCAGATAAATCAGATTGGCCCCTTGCCATGAGAAGCCTTCTCAGAGGAGGAGGTAACCACCGTGACTCTCAGTGAGCTTGACTGGACCAGCATCTGTGCCTGCTCTGCTGCATTTGGACATTCATGTCCTGGCCAGTTCATCACTGGCACTGCTTGAAGCTCTCCTGGATCTTGCTCCCTGCCTGATACCTGTGTGGACTAGGTGGGGTGCTGTCCACGCAATAGCTGCTCTTTTCCAGAATGGAGCAATTGATGTTCCAGGGAGGCAGTTCAGAATGGCCGGGATCCACACTCGTGTTTCACCGGCATTGTCAGGTGTGGCTCAGTGGCCAGTTACGTGTCGCTGACCTGAACCAGCCTCCTTGAGCTATTTCTGCCAGTAGGTGGTGGGTTTCTTCAGACCAATTTCATCATTATTTTTAAATGCTGAATTTGCGGTGCTGTTCTGGACTGAGGAGAAACAGCTTCAGTGGCTGACAAGGAAGTGTTGCTGCAAGAGGAAGGGTCCTAACGGGCTTCTCTGTCCCCACATTTTTAGCAGTATTTGCTACTGTGCAAGTGTGAATCTGCGCATAGCATGAGCCTCTCAAGTTATTTCAAGGGAAGGTTGAGTGAAGAAGGCTGTCCATTTCTCTCTCTCTCTCTCGCTCTCTCTCTCTCTCTCTCTGCATTTGCTTTAAAAAAATCTCTGCTTCTTCACAACAACCATCCTGCGCATGGTCTAATGGGCTTAAAAAAAAACAAAACAAAAAAACCCCTTAATGGTTTATTTCCTTGCCAACACACCCTTGCCAATTCCTCCAACTTCTTCCACACTTGCATCTGAGTGTGACATAAGATTTCATTTTCAACATGGCGAAAATGGTGCCGTGTACATTAGCATGTGCCCGACAGTGGTCAATGTATTTCCCATATATACTGTGAGTGACCGTGCTCCCCGGTGAATGGAAAGGGATTTGGTGTGGATCCACCCATCTGAAGGGATGAAAAAAGTTATTCCCCCCCCCCACCCCCTGCTATGGCCTCAATCTGAATCAGGAGTCATAGCAGTTGGTTGGAATCTTTTCTACACAGGCAAAAATACCTGCAGATCTGAGCAATGGTTCACCCCAAGGACTCAAAAACCGGATTCTATTTTCAAAACTGAACACTCCCTTTCACAGATTCCAGGATCAGAGGGAGCATGTTGAGTCTACCTAATGTGACAAAGTAGATTATTGAAAAACACTTTCCTATGTCATTCAATTCATTACTTGGGCTCCAATCCTTAATAAATTCACTAAGTCCCATTGAGCAGAGTGGGATTTGTATCTCAGTAAATGTGCACAGCATTGAAAAGTAAGTCCCACTGAGTCCTGAAAAGAAAGTAACATTAAACTTTGTGGGATTTCCTTTTGTAGTTCCATATGAGGCAGGATTGCACAACATAATTTGCAAGCTATTCTGAAGACTTAGTAAACCGTTTCCCCAGTGAATCATGATCGAAGCTGGTTACCAAAGTTTTTTTGGACATCCCTGCAAACACTTGGACTAGAGAAATACAACTAAAATCCAGCAGGAAACAGCAAACTATAACAGTTGCTGATACACTCGAGTTAGTTCTTCAATATATGATAAAAGTGATCTCCAAAAATTAATAACCCCATTTATCAATGGAGATGAGCAACTGGTATTCATACAGTTTTAGGATGACACATTTACATGATAATTATCAGACAGTAAGTATTTATTTTGTTGTTTTGCAGGGAACAGTTTACATATATTTTCAGGAAAAAGGATGTGAATAGGTGCCCCACCTCAGTCCTTTATTTCTGAACTAATTGAAATGATCTTGTTATTCTCTCTATTATTGCTTTCCCCCCTTTTCCTTTTGCCTCAGGAGTTAAAGAATCATAGGCTGAAGCTTGGTTACTTACAGATTCCTCAAGACCTTGATATGAAGCTGGATGCCCGAGATGCAGAAGTTAATTCCAGTATTGTTGGAGGCAACCTTTTTATTTATTTAGCAGTGACAGAAAACTCCATGCTGTTCAGAGTGCAATCCATCACTGGCATTGTCATACTAAAGTTTGTTTTCCGAACACTTAGGCACACCACCTCTGGTCCTCTCTGTAGTCTCTAAATGCTGTACCAATTCAAGGAGGGAAGCTACACATACGAGTCTTTCTCAGTCCGAAACCTCCAACCAGTTACTCCTTGAATATAAGGCTATAAGCATAGGCTACAAGCACAGTCACCCCATGGGGCACCAAACACGGTATTTTCCAGCAGGCGCTTAGTCTCCTTGGGCACCACATGTCTACTCATTTTAACATTCAGGCCTCCCTTGCCACAGTGCCACCTGTACAGCGTATTTAGCACACAATAGTGATTTCTGTTGCCACTTGAGCACACTAGCGCGCCCATCCAAACTGGAATCTTTCTGCCTGGAAAGATTAGTCACCCCCTTGTATGATAGTTGGACTTGCTCTAATTAAAGGCTGAAGGTCTGGTTGATCTTTCCGATGCACACTTGTTCAGATATAGAGCCTAAATCCGAAAGCATCTTGGGTTTGAGTATCAACAATGAGCTCTCACCATCTGAGAAGGTGAGATATTTACAGCTATATCAGTGGCTGTACATGGATATATCATATGTCAGCTATAACACGTGGACTTCTGTGTACATTGAATTTCTGAACTGAAGACTCTGTAAAAGCAGGATAATGTTCCCACATTCAACAGCAAGAGATCGCCAAGTTATACAAGGGGAGGAAGAGAAGCTTTCCAATTGGATCCTGCTACTGCAAACCAAGAAATATATTAAATTCGGTTGACTGCTGTAATATGTTGGAGGGTGACGATGAATTATTGGGGTGATGGAGGCATGCCCAAAACGTGGGCTCAAGATCTAGTTCATGGTATTCAGTTAATGGTGGCAGAATGCTGTTCCAGCTCTCCAAGTTGTAGGAGCAGTCCTGCAACAATTCTGTAGAACCCACAACGTGCTCAGTAGTATGCTTTGGGGTGCAATCCTACACACTCCTCCTGAGAAATGAGTGCTCCTGAACTCAGTGCGTTTGACTGCCGATTTGACAATATGCAGCATCCTTGCTCGAAATTTGAATCCTTTTAGCTTCTTTAGGCACATTTGTCCCCACTCACAAAAGTGCTGTGAAGGAAGAAAATAAAATCTCACACAGATTCATGCCTTTGTCTTCCGCTTCCCAAAGCCAGAATCCTTCTAGAATTCCCCTCACCTTAACACTTTATGTTGTGGCTGTAATAGTTTTTGAACATCAGAAGAGGAGATGCAGGTTTTTCACTCCTCCAACAATACTTACATTCTCTCTCTCTCTCTCTCTCTCTCTCTCTCTCTCTCTCTCTCTCTCTCTTTAGTTTAAAAATGAGGCTGATAATGATAATGTTCTTCCCATAGAGAATCTCCTACTTTTTAATGATACCCATAGTTTCCCCTTTACATAAATGACTAAATCCTCACAGAATCTCTGTCTTGATTAGCACTCCTGCTAGTAAAATTTCACATACTAAATCAGCACCAGCTGTAGCAAGGAAGAATGAAAAGGCAAGTGTAAATGTTCCATATGCCCTACCAAATTGGCATCTGTGTCAGTAACCCCGTGTTCCTTAAACAATTGTATACATACATTCTCCTAAGTGTTGTTGCTGTTACAGGATTTTGCAAGTGAAATTCTCTTTCTGGTGCTACACCACTGAGATGTGGAAACTAAAAGCAGCAAAACACCGTTACTTTCCTTCCCCATATCTAAGCCATGTGGAGCCAAATTTAATGGAATTGTCTGGGGTTTACCGTACCTTATCTTGACAGCCACTCGGTGTAACACGTCACAAGTGCAATCACATATGGTGTGAACACTAGTTGGAGCGTTATTTAGCAACACAACAAAAGGGGGTAGTTCAAAGCTACATTTTAAAACTAATTAGAAAAACCCAAATAATTGTGGGGGGGCCAATCATGAGACTCCCCATTCCAGTATAGGGTGTTGCACCTGGACTGGATTTCTGCACCACACTTGAGATGGGCTAGCCCTGAAGAGTTCAGGAACTCCAGTGAACTCAAACTGCAGATGAAAGAGAACTGCCCAATTCTTGAGGAATCGCTTTGATACGGGAAGGGGGAGTGTGCATGGGTGTGTGCAAATGTGTACTAGTGAATTCTGAATTAATTGTACAGTGTGTGATGAAATTATGACATTGACAAGAGGTATTTTTGGACATGGAATACCAGCTCCTGCAACTTTTGAATGTTTTAATTTTGCACAAAAGAAAGGGGACTAAGAAAATCTATGCTGCAAGAACATAAAGTTGTGTCTGTGTGTCTTCTAAACCATCCTGCTGTACTTGGCATTGTCCAGCTCAGATTTTTCCAAATGACTTGGGTACATTTTGCTCTAAGACCTTAGCTGTATTTATCTAATAAGCACTTTCTGCCTACCAGTGTCGCAATTGCAGTTTTCACAGTCGTTTTGGTGTCAAATTGCCCTTTCCTCAGCAGGGATTGTTAAGCCTTTCTGTATTATACTTCCAACACACTCGTGAGCTGGAGTTGGGAGATATAACGTTTTCTTTGAAGTTTGCATTTCAGAACACACTGGGATGCAAACGAGCTCCAATTCTGCAGTAGTTAAACAATTTGGGCACACAGGGACTCAAGCTAAATATCCTACCAAATTTTCTAATTATGTCCTTGTGATATTTACTGCACAGTGTTAGGTGAAAGCAGATTCTAATCAATACAAAGCTTCTTGTCTAAACAGGGTATCTTGGCTTTGAAATGCTCTCTCTGTTGCCTTGGAGTTTTCCTGGGAGCAAGCCACCAGAGGAGTGAAACTGTGCAAACTTTGTGAGGTTGCAGCCTGGCCTGACCAGACTCTATTTCTCCTCAGGGGCTAAATCCACACCTCTAGGTAAGCTCATAGAAAGAGATGGGAGCTGCGCAAGCAGACCGCTCATGCAGATGTTCCCAGTGGATGGAGCCTCTGCGGAAAAACGTGTCAGCCAATCCCAGCTAGGCAAGAAGAAACACATGCTTGTGTTTCTTGTGCTCTGAAGATGCATTCTGGTTTTCTGGATGCCACCAATACATTTCCTAATGCTGATCTGATCTGTTTATTTCATTCTATGTCTTCTGATGTCTCTCATCATCCAGTGGACTGAGGTTCACCCCACCATTTGGCAATCTTACCTTAGATGGGAAGGGCGGGTTATGCTTCTCTTTTCAGAAGATAAGGCATTGTCAAGCTCAGGAGGAGCATGTCTAGCAAATAGGGGAAATGTAAGACCAGCAACAAGCATTAGGAGCTGCAAACAAATGTCACATTTTGGACACATCTCATAATAAATGACAGCAGCCTACCACAAACTGGTGCCCTCCAGGTGTTTTAGACCACAAATCCTAACATTCCAGAAGATTGGCCATGTAGCTGTGGCAGATGGGAACTATGCTGTAAAATATCTGGAGGGCACCAGGTTGGAGCTAGCTGCATAACAGAGCTAGTTGCAGGTCCACAAAGGTGAGAGAGACATGCAGGTGATGTGATAGATTTTGCTCTGAGCAACTTCTGCTCTTGCGCTTGAGTGGCTCCACAGAGTTCTTCTTGAAGGTGTTTGGAGGCATGCGTACTTCCACCGATGAACCTCATGAGACTATAAATGAGACTATCCACACCGATCCACATGGGGTGGCAGTGGGGGAGCGAGTTGAGGAGTGTGACAGTTGCGGGGACAGGATGTACAGCAGATGCCTGCTAATTAGCATCACTTACCAGAGGGAACCCTGTTTCAGCAAGATCTACAAAAAGACTTGGGGCACCTTAAAGACGAACCTAGTTATCCCGTTCATCACATGGAGAGCAGGCACAAAAGCTCATGCTGGGACAAGTTTGTTAGCCTTTAACATGCTTCAAGACTCTGCTCATTCATGTACTACGTTTCTATAACACAGAACCAGAGTGGGGGGCGGGTATTGTAGGCCATGTTTCCGAATCCACTTTGTGATGTTGGAAACCCAGAACCAGAACCAGAGCTTCCTCCACAGATGGCTGCCCAGCCATTCTGCTTTCACCACAGAGCCCAGGATAATGTACATTGTTCTCTCTTCAGGCATGCACACTTAAAGGAAAAGAGCAAGCACCAAAATACACTTTCCCCATTCAGATAAAAAGGGAAGCCGATCAGAATCAGAAATGGGCATGGCTGTCTGGATTTGGAAACAATGCTTGGAGATTCTTAGTGAGCTTGAACACCTCCCATTCGCCTATCCCTAAACAAGGGCAGGGATTTCAGGCCACCAAGTCCAAGTCGAAACACTCCCTTTCTATCAGTGCTGGATTAAGGATGTAAAGCCCTGATGGGGAACTGTATTTTCCAGGGCTTGGCATATCCTTGACTTGTATATAGAACAGTGAGTGGGAGAGGGTTCTGGAAATGCCCTGACCCCGAAGAAACATCAGGCTCTCATCTGAATGGCTTTTTGTTGCCCCCTGTAAACATTCATTGTTACACTGTGAGATTCATGTATAATTCCAGTTTATTTTTTCTGGTGTGCCTCATCCTGTGCCTACCAGCTAGAGGGCGGGAATGTAAAATGACAAGGCAAGAAAGCAGGCAAGAAAGCTGGGAGGCGGGTGGGAGGGGGAGCAGCAAAGGAAGGGGTTGGGTGGACAGAAAGAGGGTTGTCCAAAGGGGGAATGTTTGAGTGGGTGGAAGAAGGATGGGTGGGACTGGGAAGCCACTCTTCCTTTGCCTCCAGCTCACTCAGCAGCTGATCAGTGGCAGGTTCAGGAAAGGGAAAGGGAAGATCGCACCCAGATGTTTTTTCAAGTTTTTTAAAATCCACATTTGTAAAGAGGGCAGCGAATGGAGAGCTACTTGGGTGCTGCTGAAGGTCCTTGTGTGTGCAGTTGTGTGTGGCTGACTGTGGCTGGGCTGGGTTGCTCTGATTAGCACTGCCCGCAGTAGCAACCTTCCTGCTCATGCTATCATGCCAGAAGAACACTTGGATACTTCAGTTTGTGATCTGCAGTTCAAGTTAGTGAGATTCTGAAAGAAAATGGCTGGCAGCACAGGGCCCATGGGGGAGCTTCCCCCACCCCACATGTGAGCCCAGGGCAATTGCCTTCTCCTGGTCATCAGTCACCACCACAGGGCCACCTCACACCCTGCAGAGTTTTGCAAGGATAGGGCTGTGGTGGGAAGGGAAAAACCTCTCCTGGTCACCTGCAGGAGTCTGTGACTGGCCCAAAGTCACCCTGGCTGTGTGGGGACTAGAACCCAGATCTCCCGAGTCCCAACCCCAGTCTCAACCAGGACGATACACTGACCTACTGCAAGGCATGCAGGGATCTACTGGCAGATCCCAGTCCGTCTTCTGTCCTCCCCAGTCTATAGACCAAAGATCTCTCTTACAGACATTCACTCTTATCTCTCCCTCACCTTTCTGCCACCTTGCTGCCATCTCTTCTCTCTTCATTCCACTTTTCATAAACAGCTTTTCTTTATTTCTTTTCCAGTATCTACATGTCCACATTTCTCACTGTATTTCTTTGGGAAAGTTCCAGTGAGTGAGGCAGGCCCTTGTTTCATTTTTGCTTGCACCCTGTGCAGGTGGGTGGCAGGGGCTATTTTAAAAAAAATATCTCAGAATCAAAAGCAATACACATCAGCAAACAACAATAAAATGGAATCTCTCTTCAGCAGCTCCATACAGAAACACTCTGAAAAGGCTTCCAGGCAATCCACCTGAATTCAGAGAGGAGGAGGAAACCCACAGGGAAATGGGAAGCTAAGGGCCCTTTATAGATGCTCTGAGCAAAGTAGAAAACGAAGATGGAACACCCTGGAGTTTACTAAGGACGTCCTCAGTCATGGCCCTTTTAGGTGAGAATTTCCAGAGGAAGGAGCTCAAAAGGACACTAAGATTCCCTTTAGGGGATTAATCACCGTTTTGGATGTTACCTTTTGTGAGAGCTGACACCCAGTAACCTCCTTGCCCAGCACAACAGCCCTCCTTTTGTGCATCTGCTCTAACGGGAAATAGTTTGTTTTCTCTTTAAGGATCCTTGTTTGAGTAAATAAGATGTGTGTCCATTTGCTGTGAGCATGCACGTATGTATATATTATAGGTAACATTGACTGGCTATATGATTAGTATGGTAATTAATATAAGAAGATGACGGACAGTTTATAAATTTGATTACAGAAAGTATTATTTTTCAAATGTCATGTCTCCCTCCTTTCCCCCACATTTTGCTGGAGAAGTGTATCCCCTTACACATTTTTTAAAAAGCCTTAAGAGCATGTTATGAAAAATAACAAAGAATAACTGAGAACTCCGAAAGTGAATGGCACTTCAGATGAAGTTTAGCAAATTAAGTCATTGACCTGCCGAGGAGATTAATACCAAACAAGGTGCCCCTTCTTCTGAAGTAATGAATATTCTTCAAACAGCAAGGGAGCACTGACTGCTGTTTGATGCTGATGACATTGAAAATTTAGGAGAAGAGAAATTCCATCATTTTTCATTTGTATGCAAATGTGCCTGTTCCAGAAATTAACCCCTGAACCCCATGTCAGTTTTCATCTGGAGGAATTCTCTTCTGCTAGCACCACACAGAGCAGGCTTGTTGCTGTCCTGGGGTCACCGGGGCTTCCCCGTGTAAAACAAAACAAAACAAAACGCCATTGGGAGAAAGGAGTGGGACTGGGAGTTGCTGAAAGGGACCGAACCATAATGCCGGGCTTTGTTTACCACTCCCTCCCATGCAGCACCATTGGGTGGGGGGGGGATAAAAGAGCAATAGAAGCAGAGGCACCTTGTAAAATGTGCTTCTCCCATGCACAGTCCTGCATTCGACCATAATTGAAATGCAAAATGGGGCCCAACAGTTCTTTAGGCACTAATCACTTCCACTAGGCTTAAGGTGAACCATGGGACAATATACAAATCCTATTGCTCTTCCTTTCAGCAGGTCTTCAGCTGCTAGAAAAGTCCCTTTGTGCCTTAGCACCTTAGACAAATGCCACTATCTGCATGTGAAGGAGAAAGAGGTGATTGAGGGTTTTTTTTAATTGATGTGGATTTAATTATGCTAATTTAGACAGCTGTAAAGCTTCCCCCCCTTTCCTACAGCCACATAAAGGGACCAGCAAATACAGGTGTCCTTCACCACAGGCGTTTAATATTTAACCTCAGCAGTTTTGTAAAGAGGAGGCAAATGCATGGTAATAGTTAACAAGCAGGCAGCTTCCTGAGGACTTAATGGGGGAATACTTCCTCAAAACAACCTTAAAGGAGTCAGAAAGGAACACAAGCCAGGACAGTCCCCTCAAAGCCCATCCTTTGTACAGCAGACCGTCCCAAATGCAAGAAGCGCGCCCCTCCCCATGCATCCCTCCATCATATTCCGTCGGCTCAAGTCCAGTTCACACAACTGGATTAGCATAAAACAATATGACCTGAGAAGAGCCAACCAAACTGTGGTCCATGATTAGTTTGTGGCATCCTTCACTTAATACCTTTGTTCTCCTTTTTGGCATTTTTACAGCAAGCTGTATACAAGTAACACAATGGCACAGCCTTTGAACCAGATGCACTGCAAACTGTACAATCATTTCACCAGACGCCGGTTTCTACACAGATCAGCTCAATCCTTTTTCTCAAGGTTTGATCAAGTGAAAGATCCCTCATGGCCAAGGGAGTTCTACTGAGACATGGTGTCATATTTATTTCAGGCATTGTCAGCAACTGCTGTTGAATGGCTCACTTGGAAAGGAGGCCATCGTGTTTCTTAAGCAAGCTGTCCGGTTGCAAATTTATGAAGGGAAAATGAAATGCATAGGGTTTGCCCCGCAACACATGTGGGATTTCATTTGCATATTTTCAGGTAAGTTACTCAAATGGAATCCTCAAAGAGATCTGGATTGACTCACTAGGAAAGCACTGATGTCCTATCTTTTTTTAATGTTAGCCTCCCACAACCTGGTAGGTTCAACTATAATTCACAGCATTTCCCAGTTGGCGGTCTGGAAATTGTAGTCCGACACCTCTGTGGGGCAGCAAGCTGAGGTGTGCATGCTATTGTGGACAACCAAGTGAGAGTTGTGTCATCCTCTCCAAGGTGTGTGGTGGAGCTAGAGCTCGCAACGATGCGGGACCAGCCCTCTTTGATAAGTAGGGACACTGACACCCTTGACCACCCCACCTCTGCAGTTCCCCTGCTGCCTCTGAGCTACGCTGCAATCCTCAGCTGTAGCTGGGTGGAAATGAATATTCCTAGCAACAAGGCAGTGTTCCCTGTTGTCAGGCAAAATCTAAGGTGGTCTTGAGCAGAAATTGAAGACCTATTCACTTTACAAAGAGCTGCTCCAGGTGAAGATGAAACCTGCTAAAACTGGTTTGTTGATATGGATGAGCCCAGTTGTCTGAATATTTGGACTCCTTGGACTGTCACAATAAGCACCTGTACTTCCTAACTTGAAACTATACTCTTGCTTTCCACGTTAAGGGAGAGGAAGGCAAGGTGGCATTAAGACCCATTTTCTCTGCCCTGTAAGAAGGCTCTGATGTTTCTATCATTTATCCTGGATGAGAACACACTCTTCTTCTCTTTTACTTTTTTGCACAGATTACCTCAGTCTTGTTCTCTCTTCCCTAGATCAGTCCCTTAAATCACCCCTGACACACACACATACACACACACACACACACATGCACACACAGATAGAGTTCCCACCAAATGTTTTGGATTACCTCCATCCCTGATTATTGCACATGCTGAGTGGATTTGTAGTCCCAAACATCTGGAGAGTAGCATGTTGAGAAAGAATGCTTAAAACACTAGACACTGTCTTCTTTATTGCTTCTAGTAATATATTGCACAATGCAAAATGCAGAACTACCAATCTTGGACAAAATCACAGGTGCCTAAGTCTGAGGATTAATCTCACATAGGCAAAAACTGGCTCATCTTTTTCTCTTTTACAAAAAGAAAAGGAACCCGAGAAACAGCATAATGGCCAAGCTAAAGATATATAATAACTACCCATTCCATCCCACATGCCTCAGCACTAACTTGAAAAGCTCACTGTTGTTGACAGTGTCCATCATATATCATTGAGATCCACTGGATTTGCGGGGTAGATGAAGGGCTAAATGCCAATTACTCTGGAACATTTTATTATTTCCAAGGAACTGCTCTTCCTGGCCAGTTGCTTTGGCTGTTACGGCAGCTATGAACTGGCCCTGAGTGTGGGTCAACTGTGTGAATGGGTTTACTAACTTGTGCTTCCAGATGCCATTCCTTGACAAAGGCTTGATTGCTGGGAATGCTCTCCATTATATTCCAGAAAGACAAGATATCAGTATGCGGGGCTCTGGGGTTCAGATTTTAAGCATTTATAGCACCTTATTTTTTATACTTGTGTTTTTCCTTGAAATGTAAATGCTGGTCTTTGAACCAGCCAAATCCTGGTATTTAGCCCAGCTATATATCACATTTCTCATGCAGATCCAATTTTTCTAAGTGCACAGGTCCGTTTTTTAAACAAGAAAAGCCAATGTACAACACACCAGGCTAAGAGGTATGCTCTGGATTTTAATAGATTTCAGAACAGATAGATAGAGTTATGAATTATCTCTGTAACCGGAGGCTGAAAGATGCATTGCAATATGCTTATACTTAGAAAAAGAAAGAAAAATGTTTAAGTGTTGGCTTTCCTTAAAATTTGTTTCTTGGCCTCAAAAAAAAAAAAAAAATCAATTTTTCACCAAATAAGAGGCCCCAGTCTCATAAAATGTATCTAAGTGAAAAAGAAAATGAACTAATTATCTTTGTGGGTGACTTGACTGTAACCAGAACAATGACAATCTCAGGTCAAAATGTACCAGTTTTCTGTATTGTGACTGGAAGGTGAGGGCAATTTATCTTTTTTGTTTTACCTACAATATATGTTGACTCCTAGTATGGTTCTTTTCCTACAAATGTTGACATTCTACAACTCCACGTCAGATTCAACACTGCAGGTCAGTGTTTAGGCCTGGAATAATGTTTAAAATACCTGCTTCAATGTGGGAGCATTTGCAATGCCAGAAAGGACAGTGGTATACCTATGAAATATGGACTACTTTGTTAAGCTTCAAAGATCCATAGGGAGAAAAAGAGAGAGAGAATGTGGCTCTCCTTTAAAAATACAGAACCCTTCTTCTGTTTGCTGTTTACCTTCCTTGAAGCACTTAGCAAACATTAACTAATTAATCCACACAACACCCTCATGAGGTAGATAGGTAAGCATTATTATCCCATTAGGTAAGTATTAAGCACTGTTATCCCACTAGATAAGCATTAAGGTCTCCCATTTTGCTGGGGATACTGAGGACAACAGGTTAAGTTACTTACCAAAGGTCGTAGCAAAAGGCCGGAATGGAAAGCTGGGAATAGCATCCACCCCCGCATCTTTGGGCTCAGTCCGTTCATTACCTAGAATGCGTCGTGATATGCACAGTCACGGCATGGAGGGCAAGTGGATGCTGTGTCCACCCCCGCAAAAGCTTTTTATGGTCTGGTGAATAAATTTCATCACTAGTATAAGCTGCCCAACAGCTTTGCAAGACACTCTTGCACTGAAGGTATTAAAGCAGAGTTGCAACACGGTGGTCTCTTTCAGAAAGAAACAGTGGAGTGCACAACTCAAAGAGGGTTGGAACACTAGAAGAGCCCGGTTGGATCCAGCCAAGGGTCTCTCTAGTCCACCCCTCCATTTGCACAGCGGCCAAACAGCTGCTGGATCCTTCCTTAGGATCTTTCAGGCAGGATGAATGCAGCTCTCTCCTGCCCAAGCTCTCCAGCTTGGGCATGGAGGCCTTTTGAAATCCATTTTGAAAATTGGAAAAAGACCATTGCAGAATATGTTTTCTGCGAACACAGTATTCACGCAACACCAAAATAGCTTATTGTGCGATCTGTCCACGTAAATATGTGCATTGATGGAATGAAAGCATTGATCCTCGTTTGCCTATTTATTTAAAACATTTATATACCCCTCTGCAGCTTTAAAAACAAACCAGTATAACAATATATAGATACAGCCATGCATGCCATCTTAATAACTATTAAAACAGGAGTTTTTAGGAGCTGAGGTTTTCCAGTGTACAGGAAGGGAAGGCTATCTTGTGGAGAAGATACAAGCTATCCTGAAGCCTCTGCAACTTCCCTCCCTCAGTCTCTGAAACTCTCCCACTAGATGGGCAAAAAGGCCACCTAGATAAATAGCCAGGCTGGGAGGATGGGGAGGTGCAAGCTGCTTCCACCATTCCCCCTACCCTGGATAGGATGCTGTAAGCCCCCAACTTCAGCTGCTCTTTCTACCACCATAGGATTCTGGCCTAAATGTTCATTTATATGCCAGTTTTCTGTATATTTTTATTGGGATTTGCGGCCATAGATAGTCAATCCTATTCCAAAGGAAGAAAATAACAAATGCAATTTTTAATGAAACTTTAAGTCAACCTAATCCATTCAGATGTGTTGGACAACCACCCCTCTTCTCCCAGTGTTGGCTTGGAATAGCAACACTGAAATTCTTTTGCTTTTCTTTTAGTCCATATATGGAGATTGGCAAATTTAGGTAGGAAAGTGGCTGGGTGAGGCCCCCATGCACATATAAGGAGGTGCAAGAAAGCAAGCCAGGATCAGTGGCACAACTCCATATTTAACATTGCATGTGTTTTAGGGAATGGGAGTTTTTGCAGCCTACCCCCTACTTCTACCCACATCCAATCGACCTCAGATACAGCCCTCGCTTTCATTCACTCAAGCTACTTGTTGGCAAGTCTGTATCAGAGTTGTCTGAAATGGGTGCTGGGGTGAGCGAGGGAGCTGGTATTTCCTCTGATCCTAGCAAAACAGCAAAGAAGCTGAGGGATAAGGAAGCAGAAAGGACACATACATCTCACATACATCTGAGATCGTTAGAGGTGGGCGCTGTTACTTGATGCCTTCCCCCATGAAGGCCCAAGGACATGTTACTTCAAGAAACCCCAGGGCTCGACTATGCCCCCTCAGGGTGCCTTAATCCCACCACTGCAGCAGAATTTCCCATCCCCAGTATTCTCCAGTCCCCGAGAAAGCATAATCCAGATCTCCGGGTTGTGTGGGCAAGCAAGAAAGCAAGCAAGCAAGCGTGCGTCTACATTTGTGCATGCACATGTACAGCATCCACCTCTCGTTCAGCCCTGGGACTGAAAAGCATGCGGGTCCCCCCACCTCTTGCTTCGAAAAGCATGCACCCATAGTTTGGACAGAGCTGTAGTTGTACTAACATGAACTAGCAAAGGAAACTGAAATGATCCTATAGAATTATTAGAAGGGCATCTACCAGCATGTCCTCATGAAAAACATGGTGCTATGAAAATAAGCCAGATGGTTTTGAAAAACCTACCATTCCCTTATGTAAAAAGATGCAGTCCATTTTGAACCTTGTAAGTCAGCATCCCATAAATGAACTGTTTATGGGATTCATGCTATCACACCTCTGTTCTTTTGACTTGCTCATGTCACAACGTAAAATTAAGAGCTATGTAGTGGACAAAGAAGGAAGGAATTGCTCAATGGTACATTTTTTGGTTTACGCCTTAATTCCACACTGAAGAGTTTTAGGGGGATAGGCTGGAGTTGGTAGTTGAATATACAGCCCATGCCACAACATCTCTGGCTTTTGTGTTAGAAGATCCTGGAAGGCACAACATAATTTTCCGTTTATGATACTCTTTCAAGGCTGTTCAGCTAAGTGATCTTTTATCTACAAAGCAACTACTGGGTAATCATTTGTGCTACTCAGTGACTCAAAATTAAAAATAATGTTTCGGCACAACCGATAATAGTCAACAGTAGCTCTTAATGGAGAAACCTGTAGATGTGAAATAACAAGGGAACATGGTTTACGCTCATCTAATTAACAAAGACCATTTCGGAGAAGAAATCCATGCTGTGAGCATTCACAAAATGCAGGGATGAGGGTAGGAAAAAATAGAAATTCATATCTCTGAGTTTCTAACGTGGACTTTCACAAAGCTTTTTTCTGCTTCTAACCTGACCTTTTCTCCAATGGTTTGTCTATAACTTAATATAACTCTAATTCTTTTGAAATAATGTTCACAGTTAGCATAATTGGTGTTATATAGTTCTAAAGTACATTATGGAATATTCTGTCACTAGACACTAAATTGAAAATTTAAAGAAAATGATAGAAATAGCTGTAAGGGAAAAAGTACCCTTTTAAATCTAATTTGCTATGCACCACAGTAGGGTAATAGATGCAATGAAAGTTCTTTTATTGAGCTTCCATGTCCAAAAGGTATTTAGGTAGCAAAGGATGTTAAGCAGACCCCCTGCACTCTTCCTTTAAGTGAAGATGGCAGGAAATAAGGTATATGGGTTTGTGTCCTCCCAGTTTTTATTTCCTCAGGAGTACATCTTATGCAAAGGGCACCTTAGGCTACTTAACAGATCACAAAGGGTTCCCTGGACCCCCTCACCAACTACATGAATAGGCCGATCTAAAAGGATGGCAGAAGCCATACAGTGAGCTAAATCCTTCAGGTGGGTCTTTTCAGATTCCAATAGCGAAGAGTAACTGGAGAATTGGTAAGGATTTCATGAGGCCTCAGCAGGTTTGAGATCAAAAGCGCCTGTTTAAATAAAAAAAACCCTGTTGGGAAATCTTAAAACCTCTTTGTAATGTAACTTTAAAAAGTTAATACAAAGAACCTTAGACTGAAGCCGGTAACCGAATGAACAAAGAGTATATCAGAACTGATTCTGTTCAGGGAAAGCTGACAGGAAGGTTTGTTTATTTTAAAGAGCAACTCAGATATATTCTACAAATTCTCTATACAAAAAGGATGCTGGTAATTTGAGACACACAAAAGGAAGCTCCATTCCAATTGCACACCAAAACAACAACAACAACAACAACAAAACCCCCAACCCTTATCCATACCAGCAAATGGGTTTAATATGATTTCTGATTATCTATTGATATTCAGGTAGAAAAACAGGTTTGTTCAGTTTCTATCCCTATAATTGCTACACTATATTTATGCTAACTGTGCTTTTAGTTATATAATTACTGAGTTGTCTAACACATGAAAGTTAACCAACTAAAAACTTCCATGCATAACACAATACATATAAGCACACTTTCATAAATGAAAATCACAATTTCATTATGGTATTAGCATTTCTGCTTCATTATCATTCTATATCTGATCCAGCATTATATTCTAGAATTCCTTCAGAAAGGATTGACAAGCCATAGAAAGGTGTGTGTGTAATGTGTGCATTATAAGTCCTGAAAATCACAGCTGAGTGGGTTCCTAAATTCAACCTGACACAAAACATTTTTCAACCCAATTAATTAAAAACGATGGGTGCTCATCAGTCAGCTGGCACCGTTTTCCCCTCCATCCTTGTGCCAAACTGTTAGTTGTGCAGTCTGGTTTTTTTGTTTTAATCTGGGCTCAGTTTTTGATATTGATTATTCACAGATAACTGACCTGCTTCTGAGCAGCTGACAGAAAAATTAACTCATTGAGATCTGGAATTAAAGGCCTGAGTTCTCTCTTATACTTAGACCTAGTCCTGTAAACTTTTCTGTACATGTCAGTTCTGTACATGTCAGTCCCACTGAAAACTGAGGTCCTTAACCATGCACAACACAACTGGGGTGTAGAGGCCCTCAACTGCATGGGAGCCTCCATTACCTTCAGCTGTGTTTATTTCTAACAGTTCCAGTTCAGAGAAATTACTCACACTCTAATCCCATTGACATCACTTGACAAATCAGTTACTTCTAATGTTGGTTCTTTGAGCTTAAAGGGCAATTTCACTTTTCTTTGCGTAGTCTATCCCATTCTTCCCTAAAGTACCCAGGTAGGTTATACCATGTTCAAGGTCACAGGCAAACTTGGCTTTGGCATTTTAATTTTGCTTGATTTAGAGTCAACCCCTTTCTGCCCTGTTATGCACCAACCATAAAGTTCTAAAAACCACACTTAGAGAAAGAGAGCTACACACACTCTGGTCATGACCCAAACTGGTTGTGAGCCAAGTTAAATTTCCCCATAAGGTTCAATGTAAATAAGGTTAATCCATTCTGTAACCATTTTTTAAAAAAATGTGAAGCAAAGTGACAACAACAAAGATCGCAGCCATCCCCCCTCCCACCCTGAGCACAAGTGCAGCCACCTCCCCCCCCCCAAGCATGACTAAGATCATGCCTGTCATCCCTGCAGGCGCCCGTCATCCCGGCGCCCTGCGGGGTGGGGAGGAGAGACGAGAGTGATCGCAGGCACACTGGGGGAGGGAGAGACGGGTGCAAACAGGGCACGCTGGGGGTGGGGAGATGGCTGCGATCATGCTGGTTGGGGGGGGGGGAATGGCCGAGATTGTGCCTGTCTTTCCTGCAGGAGCGCGCCTGTGATCACGCATGCCTTCCCTGCAGGAAAGCAACTGCGATCGCGGCCATTTCCCCCCACACCGAGTGGGGAGATGGCCACGATCGTAGTTCCTTTCATGCAGGGAAGACGTGTGTGATCACGGGTGCACTGCTGCAGGAAAGACGGGCACAGCACAGCACAGCCACGGGGGAGATGGCCGAGATGGTGCTCGTCTTTCCTGCAGGAGTGCGCTTGTGATCATGCATGCCTTCCCTGCATGAAAGCAACTGCGATTGCGGCCATCTCCCCACGCAGGGGCGGGGGGGGGGGAGATGGCTGCCATCTTGGTCACCACCCAATGCGGAGTTCGCGACCCAAGTCAAAATTTTAATGAAATTTTTGTTCGTGATCCAATTTGTTCGTGAACCAAGGCATTCGTGAGCCAAAGTACCACTGTATGCTCATGCCTTCTCAAATGCATGAGAACCTTATGATATGAACAATGTCCCAATCCTAACAGAATTACTGTAACTCCAGGCACTGAAGGAAAGCCTGAGCAGAAATTATTCCCCTATTCTGCAATAGAATAGGCAGGTTCTTACCTGTAACAGTTGTTCCTCAAGTGGTCAACTGTGTATTCACACTTATGGCTTGTGCGCCCTCAACAACGAACAGGCTCCACGCTGGGACACAGGGGGATGATGATGTGCAGCCCTCTTAGGAACTTGTGTGCTAGGGTGCGAGTGAAGGCAGAGGACCCCTTGATTGGTGGATGGAAGGATGAGATGGCTGCCAGGTAGATGGAGGGAGGTCTTCATGGGAGCCGTTTTGCAGGAAGGTGTGGATCCGTTCAATGGGAGTGTTCTTAGATTCAAGGCCTTCATGGTGGACGAAGGCTGTGAAGGCATTCTACCTGACAAGGTAGGACTTCCTGGTAGATGGTTTAAAGGCCTCCTCTAGAATGGTGGACACCCCTGGTGGCAAGGGGGCAGCTCCATGTGTCCTGGGGTGATTCTCCAGGCTGTCCAATTCGGCTTCTGGGTGTCTGGATGGGGAATGTGGCCCTGGTCCTGTGAGATGAGGTCATGGCATTGCAGGAGGCAGATGAGATTCCCCCAGGAGAACTGGAGGAGTTGGGGGAGTCTGAACTGTCTTGGCCACCAAGGGTAATGAAAATGCAATCTGTCCCCTCCCTCTGGAGCTTGGTGATCACCTTGGTGATCAGAGGGAATGGGAGGGAAAGTGTAGAATAGGGTCCCGTCCTATTTGAGGAGGAATGCATGCCCCAGGGAGCCAGTCCCCCAGCCCGCCCTGAAGCAGAAATGAGAGCAGGTGATGTTCCGTGCTGTGGCGAAGACGTTCACCTCCAGCAGGTCCCATCTGTTGTGGAGATCTAGGAGGACTCAGCTGTGGACCTGCCACTCATGTGCATCTAGACTGGTGTGGCTTAGGGCATCAGCCAGGGTTTTGAGCTTGTCTGTGAGGCAGATTGCTGTGATGGTGATGTCCCTGGCAATGCACCACTCCCAGATGGCAATGGCCAGGGTGGCAAGCAGGATAGATGTGCCACACTGTTTGTAGTACCTCATGGTTGTATTGTCTGTTGTGATCCACATTTGTTGGTCCCTCAGGGAGGTCTGGAAGGAGATCATTGCCTTGTGGAAGGCCAGCATCTTGAGGACGTTGATGTGGAGCCTGCCCTCAGGGCAGTTCCAGGATCCGTAGGTCTGCAGGGGCTTGCAGTGTGCTCCCCAACCCAAGTGGGAGGCATCTGTGGTGACAATGGCTGTGAGCTCTGTTGGGAGGAAGTCAACTCCCCTGGTGAAGAACACCAGTGTAAGCAGTCTTGAATGGAGGGTGGTGGGTTCAAGATGATGTGTGTGTGTGTGGGGGGGGGGGTGTCTTTCCATCTGTCCAAGGCACAAGTGAACCAAAATTGCAGTGGTCTCATAAGGAGCTGGGCAAACCAGACCACTACCACAGTGGCAGCCATGAAGCCCAGGAGTTTCTGCATGGTGTGAGCTGTGGTGCGTTCCTGCATCTTGACATCCATTGCTGGGGTGAATAACACTGCTGTTCTTTATTCCAGCAGGAGGATTTTGGAGATCGTTGAGTTCAGGCTGACCCCTATGGACAGGATGGATTGCGAGTAGGAGAGGACATATTTGTCACGTGAACATATTTGTAAAAGTGAACAGGAGAGAAAAGTGAAGTGCCCAGCTTGACATCACTCCAGTGTCAGCCGTCAGCACTGGGGGGCGGGGGCGGGATTTGCACAGCCCTGGCATCATCTGGCATCAATGTCCTCCTCAATCTGATCAGCATCTGGGTCATCTTGACAGCTGTCACCTTGTCCGAGTAGTCTGAATACTCGGATAGCTCATCAGGGTAGCTGGAGGCTGGGGCCAGTCCTTGCTTCAGTCCCAATTAAAGAGTGGAGGGCAGGAGCATTGCCGGTGTCCCCTGGAGCCCAACCTGGGTGCCAAGAGTGGAGCTGAAGGCCATTCAGGTGCCATACCATTCAGTGAAATCAGGATACATGGCCATGAAATGGAGGGAGGCAGTAACTCATGTCCTGGGGTCACATCTCTGGAGCGAGGGTGTGGGAGGCAGTCTAGTGAACACTTTGCTGCCTCTCCAGTTGGGTTGTTGCATGGCTGGTTGGACTGGGATTGTTGGGTGGCAGGTGGAAGCAAGGGCTTATAGGGTACTTCTTCTTAGCTGGCATGGTGGCCATCTTTTGGGTGGTGCAATGGCCATTTTCTTCAGCCATTTCATGACCTTCATGGAGGATTGATCCGGGCCCTGTTCAGAAGAATCAGCCACCTGGAGTTTGGTCTTAAGCCAGTCTGCCTGCTAACAGCAGGTCTGTTTCTTGAAGGCTTAGTGCTGGTTGCCACAATGTCTTTTCACATGCACAGAATCTATGTGCAGAACCAGTGAGGTAGTTGCTAGCTATGCAAATACAGCAAGGTAGAAAAATGTCCTTTTGCTCAGGGTTCTTGCTCTAAGTCATTCTGTCTGCCCATCACAAGTGTGTTCAGAACTAGTTTTTGGACGCCAGCTGTTGACGTAAGCATATAAGGTAATGGCACTCATCTTAAGAAAGAAGGGCTCTTCAGTGCCTCATTTACTACGACTTTGTCTAACAAAACAACTCTTAACTTTCTTTTGTGGCAGGGGGAACTGTACACAATCCACATTTGAACCAGATGCATATCTGGTTCAACAAAAGAAAAAAGAATTCTAACTCATTCAAACACTTCTGAATACAAAGCATCAAAAACAATGCATACCACAATGGCATGGACACTCCTATCTGTCATAAGTGCTTATCAACAAATCACGATCATCAGATCTGAAAAAGATGTCAGCACTACTACAATGGATAATGGGCAAACTCATTGGAACACCTCTGATTTACTGCTGCTTTGATGTCTGCAAGCACCTCTTAATGGAAGCACACATTCACTTTTATTTCTGTTTCAGTTCACTTCCTAACAATGCTGGTCCCAGAATTGCTACGCTTACAACAGCTTCACAAATCAGGGATCATTAAAGTCTTATTTGTATATCTAAATTGAATTGCCTTTCTCCTCTCCTAAAAAGCAAGCAAATTTTTAAGAGCATTGCCTGTACAATATTGAGGTATGCAAAGGAGAGAAGGCAAACATTGAAATAAAACTAATAAATTAGGCAAGTGTAATTATCCAAACTGGAATTTGGCCAGAATGCTTAGGCAAATACTCCTTTAGCAGAAGGAGCCCTTGGAGGTATGATCACCTCAGGAGAAAAGCACTGCTGTTAACAAGATATTTAAGGAGAAGAAGGAATCTCCATCAAAGCAGGATTCCATCAAAGCACTACTGTCATGTGTCTTATATTTAGGCTGCAAGCCCTGTACAATTCAGACTGCATGTTCATAATATTTTTCTTCTTGTTCCAGGACTGCGCCATACCATTTCAGAATATGTAACAGCAATGCCTCACTAGGTTAAAGTTTCCCAAATTTCAGCAGTGAGGCACCCAATGCCACAGCATTGTCTTGGCAGACATGTGCCATTCCAACCATTTCTGGCAGGTCTCGTCGCACACAGCTTGCATGTTCAGGGAAGATCAGAACACGGCAGAATGCCTCCACCAAATTAATGCTTCCCATGCAATAAGGTGCAGCATCACGGAGGCACACTTGGACTTGATCTCGAAAAGAAAGCCCAGCCCGCTCGAAGGATGCTTTTCGAGTGCTGTCCTTCCATCATCTGGGATGCCTGATGACAACATGACAGCCGAGGAGGACGATGGGACCGGCTGCGGCATTCATCAGAAACTAAAGGCAAGATTTCCCCATCCTGCAGTTGGGGAGGTGCACACTGAGACCTTGATCAAACAGTGTCAGAGCAAGCGAATTCTTCCTATTTGTCTCCACAGCACCATTGATACGCACTGTGCTTTTCAAAATAATAAAGAGGAGGAGGAACTGCCAGGTTCCCTGATCCCAAGCAGCTTACAATCAAAATGCAAATGATGAAGCAGACAGTCAAGGGAAAAGAAGAAAGCACAAAAAGGGATACAGACTCCCGAGGTGAAAGGAAAGCGAAGCACAGGGAGAATGTGAGCAGATGCTTTTGTAAGAACGCTTCACACCAGTGCCTTATTTACATCGTCAGGGTCAGGGATGAGGAACCTGGACCAGCCCCGCCCCACCCTGAGGTTAGCTGGACTCTAACTCCCATCAGCACCAGCCAGCATGGGTCACTTAGCCATGTCACACACAGATGAAGCCAGGGGCTGCAGCCATGAATGGAGAACACTGGGCACAGGCCGGGGGAAGAGGGTCGGAAGCAGAGGCAGTGATCCCTCAGGAAATCTGCCCCCTTGTTTGTCAGGGCAGACAAAGGCAGCAACAATAAGAAGTCTTCCCCACGACTGCATGGAATCACCTGCTGCATGATGGGGTGATTCATGCTGACTTAGATGGGTTTAACAAAAGGGATCCAGCCAATTTGTGGAGGTGGTCTATCCGTGCCCCACGTCCCAAGATGGCTGTGTAGCACATCCAGGTTCAGAGGGAGTATGTGGTTGAATGCAAGTTTCTAAGAGGTAGCTGTGGAGTGGCGTATGGCCTTCCTCTCTTCAGCAATCTTCCAGGAAGCACCTGATTGGTGGGATGAAAAGCAAGCAGGACAAGATGGACCTTGGCTCTGATCCTGTAGTAACCTTCTTCTATGCTTCTTCTGGCCTTATAGTACTTGATGCAAGCTGATCATCACATAAGTAGTGATCTGTGCACATTATCTCAAATAAATATAAACCGGCCTTAAGCAACGAGAAAACCCTATCCATCACTATGGCCAATCACTAATAGTTTGCTACTGCTACACACATACTACCAAGACGTCTCAGCAAAAGCAGTAAGTTTTTGTTTTGTCAAAGCAGGATGAATTCTCAGTACATTGGAAGGAGCAGAAGACAGCTATATATAGTATCCATAAGCCACAGAACAATTATGCACAGAATAATTATGTATCTACACAATAAGGATCAACAAGAGCTGATCCTTGTGCAACAATTTGTGTTGTTATACATTCTGCCTACATGTTGTTATTGACAAGTTTGTGGCAGGGAAAAGGAAAGAGTGCTACAGAAAACATTCATTTTTAAATATCTGTGGTTTTTTTTCCTTTCCTGAGAGCAAGAGAGCTGCTGAAAATCTATACCATAAACAGCTTAAATTGAGTTTATATCAACTATTACTGCAAGAGTGGGGGAAGGCAGACATAACAAGGCAATATAGAGCTTGTCACATTGTTAGCTCTTTAAATAGAGAAAGGGTTCTTTTTTTTACTTGTGTGTGCGTGCGTACGTGTGTGTGCGTGTGTTTTAAAGAAAAAAAAAAAGGAGAGAATGGAGCCAGAAAGAAAAGAACAACAAAATCTCAACAGGTCTGTATGGAATTCATGCAAGAACTTATTTATTAATGCATGTGTAGCTATCATTTTATTCCCTTCCCCAAAGGTGGCAGTTAAAGGAGCAGAGGCTGCCTGATTGACAGCAGCCATAATTCCATACAATGAGACTGTATCATATTGTTTGATGTGATATGATATTCATCACTGGTAACTGATCAAACATGCTCTTGCATCAAACAGTATTACAATGGGATCATATTGCACGCGCCTGCTGCCAGCGCTGTTCTTTCTGCTGCACGTTACACAGGCCTTTTCAGAGCAGGGATGCACCGACACTGTCTGTGCAGGTTGTTGTTTTTCATGTTCCCCAACAAATTGAGTTGTGTATGTGCAACCAGAGAATAAAGCTGTATGGGTTGGTAACTGGGAAATGCATATCATGATTCAGGGAAGTGTTTTGATAAGAATTCTACAATGTCACTTTTAGGATTATGTGCAGAGACATAATTACCTGCAGGAGACTATATAGGCTTCCCCTGCCCAGCCCCTGACATTTGTTGATGGCCATGAAGCAGGTAAACCCTTTTAAAAACTCTGTACATCAGTGTATATTGAAGACTCTTCCAGGACAAAAATTATCTGTGCTATAACCTCCTCTCAAAAAGACACAACTATTGAGCTTTGTCAACATTTTAAACAAAGCATGAGTTCCACTCCACAGCTAGCAATTAGCTGAATTGAACAATCTGGTGTTAAAGAGGCACAGTGGTGTCCATTATAGAGGTGTGTGAGGAATTCATTTTGGGATGAGAATCCCGCAGATTCCCTCGGGTCATCTTGCTGGACTCTGGTGTGCTCTGATGCAGCCATGAGTCAGAGTTCCTGGTGAGCACACCCAGTGTCCATGTAGCGCATGGCAGGAATGACGCTCCATGTGAATGCTGCGCAAGTGGCACACCCCTTCCACTTCATGTGCAGCAAGCAACCTGTTTCTGCTGCTGCAAATGGCATGGACAAAGGTTGATAGTGGTGCAGCCTTCATTCTGTGGGCGTCTGTGGACCAAAAGCTCAGCTCAGCTTGTTTTCCAAAATATGGCCTAGAATGAGAAGAAGCCTGTGAATGCCAGAGGAATGGATTTTGCGGGTTTTGGCAGAACCCTAGTCTGAAAGGCATGAGATAAAAGTCTTTTCTGAAGTCCAAGGTTTTGCTGAATAAGATGCAGCTTAAGATTCAGAGATGCTGTAAGTAGATGCCAAAGTGCTGACCCATTGAAGGATCCACTGATCCTTCACAGGTCATCCAAGCACACTGTAATCCAGAGCTGTCCGCATCGCGCTCTGGAGCGCGCATGCACACGCTCTCCCCTTCTCTCCTCAGTGCAATATCCATTTTTAGCCCCAGACAAGCTCCTAAAGACTTTGACCTCCTGCTTGCATGCCAAGCTTCTGCCTCATTTCACACAGGAAATCCCCTTACTTCACATCAGTTGCTCCAGAGCCACATACCTGGGCCACAGCCCTCGCAGCCCCACCCTTTCGTCCCCAGAGCATTTGCCATGCAGGGACTTTAACGGCACCAGGCTGGCCTCTTATTTAAGCCTCACGTATCTTTTAATGTGGATTAGGTTTTCTCAATATATCACAGATGCTCAAGATAGGAAACTAAATTTTGAAATCAGATGTCTAAACCAAATCAATAGGAAGGTCACCGAGTCTGAGGAGTGAGTTACTTTCCAGTCTTATCTTTCTTAGACTTCAGGGGGAAAAAAGCTTGTAACTTCTGAAGAAGTGCTCAGGCATGGACATTGGCAAGTCTCCAAAAGGAAGGAATTTTACTATCGTGAAGCTGTCGCTGAGGATGGCTCCATATGTGCCTTGCCTTTATCACCAGATTTGGCACGCAGGTGGAATAGTCAAGAGAGCATGCTCAGTTTATCTTAGGGAGGGAAGACAAGCTCAAGCCATTTATAGGTCAAGACCCAAAAGCTAGGAGAGTGGAGTGCATAGAGTTGAATAGGGACTGGGGAGAACTGGGTTCAAATGAATCTCCCCTCCTCCGTGAAGGTCACTGGGTAATCCTGCTTCAGTAGTTATCACTCAGCCTCACCTACCCTGAAGTCATTGTATGAAGAGAAGACACACGGGAACCTTGCACACTACCCGGGAGTCAGTAGAGCAGTGGGTGTAGAACCATTGGCTCACAGCATAGCAGAGTTGGAAGGGGCCAATAAGGCTATCAGGTCCAACCACCTGCTCAATGCAGAACTCCAGGTAAAAGCAGCCCTGGCAGGAGGCTGTCCAGCTGCATCTTGAGTGCTTCCAGTGTGGAGGGACCCATGGCTTTCCCAGGTGATTGATTCCTTTGCCTCATTATTCTAACAGCTCTTCCTGATGCTCGGCCAGAATCTGGCTTCCTGTGAGTCTAGGCCATTATTCTGTGTCCTGCACTCTGGGATGATTGAGACATAGAAGCAGCGCAAGTGCGAAGAGGCCTCCCAGGCCATCTAGTCTGACCACCAGCTCCAGCTGGCTTCGCTCATGACATGCCTACCACTGGGAAGAGATCCTGGCCCTCTGACAGTTGGCAAGTACTTAAAGAGCACTATCGTGTCTCCCCTCGGTCTTCTTTTCTCAAGGTTAAACATGCCCAGTTGTTTCAGTCTCTCCTCAGAGAGCTTTGTTTCTGGTCCCATAATCATATTTATTGCCCTCTTCCAAACCTCTCTCCAGTTTGCCTGTATCTTTCTTAAACTGTGGTGCCTGGAACTGGACACAGTATGGCAGATGAGGCCTAACCAGTGTTGAGTGGTGCTGAATTGGACTTCACATGACCTAGAAGTGATACCTCTATTAATGCAGCCCAAAATGGCATTTGCTTCAGCTTGTGATTTACAATTCCAAGATCCTTTTTTGCTTATGGTATTGTGGAGCCCAGTTTCCCCCAAAACAATGCATTTGGTTTCTTGTTCCAAGGTGTAGAATTTGGCCATTGCCTCTCCTTGCAGTAAGGAAGACCAGAGGCAGGGGAGCTGTCTTCCTCCTCAGCCGGCTGCCCAGGTGCCGACTCTTGAGAGGCAGAGGCAAAGGCAAAGTCTGTGCACTCCCTTCTGATGGTTCTTTAATCTGGCCTTGGACACAGCGAGCAGAACACAGTTCTCTGTAAAAGAAGGCCTGTGGCACAGTGGTCTTGCAGGCACAATTCACATTCATTTTCTCTCTTGTCACACTGATGTCCCCATCCTTCCTCTGAGGCATGGCTCTTGGAATGCACCCTCACCATTAGCTGTGCTTGCTAGGGCTGAAGGGAACTGCAGACCAGCCACATCTGGAACCCCCCCCCCCGCCATGCTGGCCATGTGCCTTCTTTTACAGGCTATGTTTAACCCCTGGCAGGGCACGCACACAGCCAGAGCGGCTTGCATTGATGCTACCGGATGAGCTAGGCTTTCCCCATGCCTTTCAGCATGAGCTGATAAAGCCATGTGGATGCTCCATTATCATCATGCTCTCATTCCAGATTGGTTCTCTCATTTGATCAGGGCTGATCTTCTTCTTTTGTTTATAAAAGCACAATCCTATTGTCACTAGGCAGAGTCTAGACAGCCAGTGGATTTCTTGGAATCCCTGCTCCAGCCTCAGAAACTTGCTTTGCTGTCTGAGCTGGGACTCTGAACCCAGAGCTTTCTCCTTGCAGACAGCATGGAAAGAGCTGCACCAGTGTAGCTGCTTGCAAGAGCTTCCTCAGCCTTGGGCCATGGGGAGTGGGGGCAGGAGGAGGCATGCAACATTCCTGGCTGCATCTCACCCTCTTCGTGTCTGAACACAGAAAGCCAAAATTGGACATCTCCATGTTTTTCATGGGGAGGAAGTTTGGAGGTGGCCTTCAGATGCCCATGTCTTCTGAGTTTGGAGGGTTATGGGCACCTCACTGGATAATGCCCGAACCCACTCTGTGCATTGTTCACAAGAAACATCCTTTAACTTGATCAGTAAAGCATAACTAAGAAACAACAATTAATACAATTCAGGTGTCCATAAAGACATATTAAAGGTTTGCTCAAAGGTGATGTGGCCATTCGTACTTCCTGGAAAGAGCATTCCACAACTTTGGGACCACCACTGGAAAGACCCTGTTCTTGCGCCCACCAGCTGAATATCTCTGAATGCAAGGCAGAGGAAAGGACTTCTGAAAGTTATTGCAGGCTGGCTCATACAGGAGCTGGTGGTCTTAAGACTAAGGTATGTCTTAAGGCTTTCAAGGTCAATACAAAACATTTTAAATTGGACCCAGAAAAAACTGACAATCAGTATAACTGGTACAGACTCCCAGCATTTTTGCTGCTGCCTTCTGTACCTACTGAATTTCCTAAAATGTCTTTCAAGGCAGCTCCACAGAGAGTGCAGAGATCTATCTAGCACATGCATTACTGAAGCAAAAGCTGCTTCTTCCCAATAGGGCTGCAAACCAGACGAAGCTGGTAAAAAGTACTCCTGGCCACCAATGGCACCTCCACCTCCAAAGTCCAGACGTCTCCTTCTCCCTTTCCTCACCCTCCATTCATTTGATGGTTGCCCAGGTTGTATGCAACGCAAAAAGGTTTAATTACCTCTTTGAAGGCAGAGCTACTCACAATAAGAGAGTTAAGCTATAATATGCTGAGTATTTTAGAATTCTGGAACTTCCTCTTCTGCATTTGGCCTCACTCACCACTGGAATATGTCCCCAGAAACGTATCCAAAATAGAACCCAGTCTTGGCTTGACAGAAATGGGACCTTGCACCCTACCGCCCCTCAGACCAAGTTTGGCGCTGCAACTCATATCCAAAGCACATAACTCCGGCCCCCGGGAGAGCAGTTACACTTTCCAAAGGCATGTGCTCCCCTCACCCCTTGTTTTAAGCAAACACTGATGCTTTTTTTTTTTTTTTTTTTTTGCATTTGGTCCCCAAATTTTGTTAGCAAAATCAGCCATACCCCGGCGGCAGCAATTTTGGCGGCAGGTTCCTCAGGACTTGCCAACTGGGCACAGCTGCATCATTCTGGTTGCTGCACTGTAAATGCGGCAGCAGGAAGAAAGGACTTTTAAGGGGAGAAGTGTAAAGGAATCAGACGGAGCATGCAGAGCTTGGGGGCTGAGCAGCTGCAGAACACCCCCACAGCCCTGCAACACAAGGCTCGCCATTTGCCTCTGCAGATGCACCTTCTGCCAGGGCTAGGATGCAACCAGCCTACCACAATGGCCTCCCACCTGTACCTCCGTCCCTCCGCGGTAGGGGAAGGTACACGCTGCGCTTTCCAGTCGTCCCTGGAAATCACGTAGCTGGGAGGACCTCGGCATCACCATGCACCAAGCTGAAGCCCGACTGCAGATCTGCTCTTATCTCCCCATGTACCACCTGAGCAGCAGCTATTATTCCTCCTCCTCAGGGAAGGGACCCCATATGTGCAATCCATAAAGCACCTCCATCACTCCGAGCATCATTAGCAATAGTAGGATAAACTGCAGCTGGGTTGCCCCTGTGTAAGCACGACAAAGCCTGCCACTAATCGCAGCGTTCAGCGTTCCAGGCCTTGCTAGGAAGTTTAAGCCCATTTCTCAGGGAATCTTTTGCTTTTAAAGGTAGAAAGATGTCTACAGGACTTGACATGCTGGCTAATTAATGTGGGCTTGGAAGGCAAATCTTCTTAGTGACTTAACAGCAAAGGACATATCCCTGAGTAAAGCAAGCACACCTTGCATTCAGCGTGGCTCCGCATGCAGCAGCATTTTCACAAGCGCCTGCTATTTTCCCAACAAGGATTCCCAAGGCGTCCAACAACCTTTCAATGTAGCTGAAGCATTTTTTGCTACAGCCTGTAAAACTCTCTCTTCCCCATCCTCAGGAGAGAACAGTAGGATGACTCCAGAGTAAACAGTAAGATGTTTGCTGTTTTAGCTGATGACTGAATATAACCCGCAACCATTAGGTGCACGTGATAAATCTTTTAGATTAGTCATTAAAACCAGGGCGCATTGTGCAATATATCTTATAATCTTTGTCTCACTACAGGGAGCTGGTGGGATGAAAAGGCTGCTTGGTTTAATCATTTGCCACAAGACAACTCA
Organism: Varanus komodoensis; assembly: GCF_004798865.1. Taxonomy (NCBI): domain Eukaryota; kingdom Metazoa; phylum Chordata; class Lepidosauria; order Squamata; family Varanidae; genus Varanus; species Varanus komodoensis. The sequence goes on from NW_025335798.1 coordinate 21,236,880, forward strand.
GGAGTGTTTTCCAGGTGAAGGGCCCCTGGAATAATAATCAAAGGCACTGTGCAACTCTTCTGTCTTGTCTCTTCTGTGCAATATTCTTCTCTGGTGCCGAGGCCTGGTCCGAGGGGCCATAGTATGGTTTGGATTTCCAGTTCCAAGGATGGAGACAATGCTCCAGCCACACAGCTCTCTCCTCCTGTCCCTGCATGGCTGCTGCCAGCTGCTCTCTGAAATAGGGAAACAGACCCAGAAAGAGGTTCAGAGGAGCATTTGTAGGAAATGGGGAGGTAGGAAATGGGAAGTCCAGCACAGATCCACTCTCGCTTCTGAAATGGCAGACCACGAGAAGTGGAGAGGCAAAGATTGCCCCCATCACTCTTTCTGCTTCAGATCAGTGTAAGCCTCTGAATTTGGGGACTTGCTTTCATCTGTACGGGACGGTGTTCTTAATGAATCTTTTCTAGTATGAAAAGATGACAGGATACAAATGGAAGAGGGCAACATGTGGAAACGTGCGCGCGCCGGGCAAAATTCTGTGAGCGAGGCCAGGCAAGTGTGCAATAGAAGCCTCGCCTGGAAGGACCCTTGATCCAGGCAGCCCCGAGACATTTTGCTGCCTGAGCCAGATGACGCCTTCCCATTTCATGTGCAGACGCTCCGGGTTTGCTGGCTGAATCTTACCACAGCAGGGGAAGTGGGAGCACTTGAGGCATCAGGCCAGCTTGCAGGGTCCACAGCCATTTTGGGTAGCAAGACAAGGTACAAATCAAATCAATCAATCCCACGGCAAGTTGAGGCAACCATGATGGGAGGACTTTCCCTTGGGAATTTCACTTCCCTTGGAATCATTTAATGGTCTGAAGCCATGGGGTGAAGCTCTGTTGCTGAAGCTAATAAGTTTGGCCCTGTAAACTGTTTGGATGGGAAATGGCAAGCAAGCTAATATGCAGAAATATTCACCCCCTTTGACTTTTCCACAATTTGTTGTGTCACCATTAGGAATGCAATTGATATTATTTTCAACTTGTTGTATTCAAGAAACTCAACACTGTGAAGGTGCAAAGTATTTTGATTGTAGCACAGAAGTAAAGTACAAAACAAACTGGTACTTGCAGGTTACGCAAGTATTTACCTGAGACAACACTTGGTAGAAGCAGCTTTGGCAGCAATGACAGCTGCAAGTCCTCCTGCACAAGGGTCTCCGGCTTTGCATATCCGGACCCAGCCACATTTGCCCATTCTTCCTGGCAGAACTGCCCATCTCTGTCAGTCTGGATAGGGACCACTGGTGAAGAGTAATTTTCAAGTCATGTGATAGATTCTCAATTGGATTGAGCTCTGGGATTTAACCGGGCCACTCTAAAACATTCAGCTTCTTATTTTAAACTGTCCAGTATTATATGACAGTATGTTGTGGGTCACTGCCCAGCTGGAAGGTGAACTTCCACCACAGTCCCAGGTCTCTTGCAGAATGAAAGTGACTTTCCTCTAGAACTGCCCTGTGTTTGGCTCATCCATCTTGCCCGCATGGCCAGTTCCCCAGTCTGGGCTGAGCAAAATTATCCCCGTAACAAGATGTGGCTACTATCATGCTTCACCTCGGAGCTGGTGTTCTCAAGGCAATGAGCACTGTTGCCTTCATGCCACATGTAGCGTCTCACCACAAGGCTCAAGTTCAATTTTGGTCTCATCAGACCAGGTAATCTTTTTCCACATGTTTGCTGACTCCCACAGGCCTTTTTGCAGACTCCGAACGGGCTTTGATATGGGGTTCTTCTGGTAATAGCTTTCTTCCACTACTCTTCCATAAAGCCCAGCTTTGTGGGGCATCCAGGTGACAGTTGTCCCATGGATGGTTTCCCCCATCTCAGCTGCAGTTCTTTCCAAAGCTTTCCAAGTTACCATTGGTCTGTTTGTTATTTTTTAAATTTTCTCCTTAGCCAGTTCCTGAGTTTTGTCAGCTAGATTCCTCTAGGCAGAGCCGTGGTTGAACCTTATTCTTTCCATCTTATAAGAATGGTACTCCATGGGATGTTCATAGTTTGGGGGTTGTTTTTAAATAACCCAACCGTGATTGGTGTTTCTGCACAGCTTTATCCCAGAGTTGCTTGATAGCTCCTTGGGCTTCATGATGCTGATGGTTTAGTGGGACAGCCCACTGCGGAAAACAGCTGCTTCACATGGCCACCGTATCACATGACGGCTAAAGTGTTTGTGGTCATACCAGTTTTGGAGGGTATTTAATCTGATGTGGAAGGAAATAAGACAAGGGAAGTGGTAAAACAGATGACTGCATGTGATGGGGGAGGGAGGGAAGAGGGCAGAGGGAGAGAAGAGGCACACAGTACTAGCTGGGGCTTGTAATTAACCCATCCCCTGAATGTTAGCAAATTTATTTTTTTGCTTACTGGACAGGATTTAAACCTCACCAGGGAATGTTGGCAAAGCTCTGAGAATGATTCAATAGTCTCCATGAATTCTGAATAGAAAATATAGTGGATTGACCAAGAAAGCTCTTTCCCTTTCCCTTTTTTTTTTAAAGTGCACATATGACGATACATCATAGCTATAAACAGATGGTATTTGGCCTCCTTCCTATTCTCAACATTTGGAATTCCTAAACTACGCGAATTAAACAATAATATTTTATAAACATACAATGGATTTTGCTCACTGCTTTGTTAACATAGAAATTATACAATGCTGACATTTATGTAAATTTACAAAAGTAAACAAGCGTGTGCATTTGAAATAAAGCAAATGCAAATCAACAGAGGAGAAGCATGTTCTGTAGCAGACATACCTATGTGGGGAGCGCCAGGCTGCGCCTGGGGGAAGCATAATGGGATGAAGGACAAATTGTAGCTTAGGCAGTCTGATCCTTTGTACTCGGGAGGCATGTTTTACACCTCATTGTAAACAAGGGATAGTTAAACCATAATTAGCTAGTTGACCATCAGCATTCAGTTACTATGTAACCTGTTATTACAGAGTTAAAAGAAGCTCGCCAGCACCAAATCCTTGGCTGTAGGAGGGCAGGATGCTTATCCCTGGGAATATCAGCCACAGCTCAGCCCGTCTATAGATGAGGGGACTGCGATTTTAGGAGATTCTTCCAGTGGGATTCTCTTCACTTGATTTTACATGTGATGGGTGCTTCAGCTTCGAAAGCCTGGCAAGCAGGCCGGCCAGTCGGCTCGCCAGCCCTTCAGTTTTGAATCTGCCCTCTGAAGTTCGCTGACAAAATAATGATCCCTAGATTTTTAATCATGGTTAAGATTTTGAAAGGGCTAATTACCACTGTTTACAGTCAGGCCTTTCTATTTAAAGCTCTGCAAAGGTCAAGCCCTTTGCATGGTTCACTTGCCTGCCCCTTTCTTCCACCGGCAGCAACTCTCACTTTGTTTTAATGTGCCCCCAGATACTTCATCAAAATTGTAGGCTGCATTCTGCTGAAGCCCCAAGGAAGCTTGCACTAATTTTAACACGGAGGGTGTTGTCTTTGCCAGTTGGTGGAGAAGCTCAGCCAGCCACATCTTTACAATGCAAAGGATAGCACCTCCCCTCCACTACACACACACACACACACCCCTTTCCTTGAAAAGCCGCCTTATGGAGACTGTCTATTTTTTTTCCCCCTGCTGAGCACAAACTTAGCAAACCATCTCTCACAACATAAGAGAACTGAGCTTAGAATCCTGCAATTCCTGGGAAGTGAAGCTGGACAGGTTTGCTAGAGACAGCTCTCCCATGCTTCAACATGGGGTGGGGGAGAATTTAGGAAGATAGAGCTTCTCATGCAGGGTGCTAGGAGACTTGGCCTTCCTGTTTATATATGACCATCCTATCATCCACACTTAGGCCTGATCCACTTGCACAGGGGTGAAAGCATCTTGAGCTGGTGGAAAGGGCTGTACCGCTTCTGACTGGGCTGGCCTGTCTCTTTTGGGGTGAGCCAGAAGGACCAGAATGAGCAGGCCAAGTGAATGAACTTGAAGAAACAGGTTTACTTTTACCGCAGGAGTCAATAGGAAGGGTTGGGCCTCCGGGCCTGCATAAATGCAGAGCTAAACCAAGGATAGGCCATGTGGAGCCTAAGCTGGACACCAATGCAGCCCTGGACCTTTCCGGACACATGCCAATGTGCCCTACAGCTCCTTGCTTTTCTTTTTTTCAGAGAACACATTTTCTTACTGGCAGCCGGGATTGCAGTGAATTATGTTTCTGTTGGTGCTGGAAACTGGCCGCTTGAAGGAGCTGCGTTGGGCTCCAATCCTGCCTCCGTTTTGGCCAGTCTGCTTGTTGTTCGCCAAGCCTCCCATGGCAGCTAAATGTGCTGAATGTGTTCATTGGCCAAAACTATTGCCCATCCCTAGCCTAGAGCAATCATTCCCAGTTAAGGGGCACTGGTCCCCCACCTCACCCCAACATCGTCTTTCTGCCTCGAGTTTGCTCCCAGTGAACTGTGATCATAAGTCAAAAACAGCTATTTTTGGAGACTTCTGGTACATACTGCTGTTCTCATATATACAATACAAACAGCAGGTAGTGGGGCATTTTGGATACACTGGCATGCGAAACAAAATTCCATACAAATAGGAAATCAGCAGAGCCAGCAGAAGGCTGCGCTAGAACTTTCTCACAGATGTGCTGCACTTAGTTTGGGGTTTTGTGCTGACTTGCAGGAAAAGTCGTGCATGGAGGATTCAGAATGCCTCCCCCCATCCCTCTCCATGTCCCCCTCATTCCACTGCATGTGCACCTCCAACGGGGGTCTGCACTGGGCAGTAATGCCAGGGCTAAAACCTGTCTAACAGCTGCACGCCCTCTTCTTTTGGAAGGCTATTCCATTCCCAAATTCCTGTGGTTTAAGCTTGCCAGTCTGAGCCAAGTTTCTGGTGTGACTCTGAAGAGCTGTGTGTGCTGAGTGGCAAAGCTGCGGGGAAAGCCTTCCCCATCAGTGCATTCAGCCTGGGTTTAGGGCTGGAGTGCCTGGCTCGATCCTCAGCATCTCCACGTGGGTTTTGGAAATGCCTCATCTGAAACGCTAGACAGCTGCTGCCAGTCAGTGTAGGCAGTTCTGACCTACATGACCCAATTGGCTGGCTCAGCTTAAGGTAGCTGTGTTTCTTAAGGCTTCAAGTGCCACCTACTTGTAAAAGTCACTAATGGTATGTGCAGCATGTTGTGAGGCCTGGTCCAGCCATCAGCACTTCTGTCCACTAGGAATTTGGCATGGCGGGAGTTTCATGTAGTGGTTTTGTACAGAAAGCCTGGCTTGTTGCAGTTAAGGTCGTTTCACCCAAGCAAGACACTGCTTGATTTTGAACGCATCAAGAGACAACTCTGCCCATGGAACTCCCCCTAAACACTCGACTTCCTTAACTTTGCTCAGCACACAGCCTGAGAAAGGGAGAAAGATGCAAACACAACAAAGTCTTATTTGCAATGTTTCCATCACGCCTTTTACTGAATGATGGGTGCAAGTTTAAGCCTCATGAAAAAAGAGGAGGAGGATTTTTTAAAAAGGTGAAGTGCCAGAAAGGGAAAGGAAATAATAATCTTTGGTTTACACTGTTCATTTCGAACTAAAGGTGAATGAGACTCTGCCCGACCTTTGCCATGTGCCACTTGGTAAGTGCTAAGAGAGACAAAGCACTGAAGCCAAAAGGGGGGTGGGGTGGGGTGGGGTAGGGGGGGAGGTCCCATCTCTGTTCCTTTGGCCTCTGCAAACGTAAAATGCATTAAAAGAGCAATTGTGGGTAGGTGGATGCCTCAGGCCAGAGCACAGCTGCACACTTCAGTGTGGAGGAAGTCTATTTGCGATGCGCCCATAACCGAGTCTTGGGGGTGGGGGGAGAGGCCAGCAGAATGCCCCCCCATCAACACTCTGCTCAAATGAGCTTGGATGTTATCCCCCCTCCCCAAATCATTACTCATCATCAAGCATTTTAAGCTGAAAATTAAGTGCTTCGACTGGAGCCAATTCATTAAAACAGCCGCCTCCTCCCCTCCCGCTCCCCCCCCCTTTTTTTTTAAATTGCTGCTTCTATTTTGCTGGCCTTTTATCAGAGCACCCGGGAACCTTCCAGTGCAAAAAGCCAAGCGGAGGCGAGCGCCAGAGAACATCGCTGCGAGCGACAGCGTGAGCGCGTGCTGGCAGGCCCGCCTGCTCCGGAGCTCTGCCCGCACACCGGCGGCGGCCGCCAGCCCGCCTTTGTCAGCGGCCGGCCTAGCCTCGCGAGGGACGGCTCTGCCTGGCCCAGCCCGGCCTCCTCGGGGCCCCCGCCCCGCCCCGGGAGAGGGCAGAGCGAGCGTGAGAGGGTCCCGGCTGCTCCGGCCGCGCGTTGTGCTCTCGGTCACCTCCAATCTCTTAGTGCCGCAGCAAGATGCCATTTTCAGCCTTTTGCTTGCAGCTAGGATCACACAGGCAAGCGCTGAACCTCGTCTTCTGTCTTTCTTTGGGGACAAAAGTAGTTCCGTTATCAGCTTGTTGTCATTTTGTTGAGTATGGATGGTCTTTAACTTTACTGACACTTGTGAGCCACCTTGTCGAAAGGCAAGCTAGAAATTTTGCAAGAACCGTACATAAACAAAACCCAGACAGGCACAGGGATGGATGGCACTTTTCACAGCCTACAAAACTACAGTTCTCTTCACTGGCCTGGGAGGAGGCTGTGAACAGGCCTTTTCTGGACTCCAGTGAACTCAGTACTTGCAAATGCACACACCCTGCTCTGCACGCTGGCCCCAACCTCGGCATGGCTTTGATGCAGGAGTGGAGGACCCATCATCCCTAGCCAGTAATCATATTGGATGGGGCTGGTGGGAGTGGGGATCCACCCACCTTTGGAGGGCTACAAGTTTCCCATCTGTTCTCCAAGTTCTTTGAGAGAATATCAAATAATGATGAGGGAAAGGAACCGAAGAAGTTGGGTTGGCCAAGGGTTGCCTTTTGCTCAAGTCATACTGGTCCAGGTACTCACAATTTAAATTAAAAAATTTAAAGCTTCATGTAGAGATATTGGGGTTACAGCATCCTCTGAATACACAATATTAGTCCTATGTAGAGTAGACTCACTGAAATAGAGAGAACTTAATTTAGACATCCATTCAGTGCAACTCTATGCACAGCCCTTTCTCTTGGGACTGATCGTCAATAACTGTAAACTTAAATAGGCAGGAAATTGGCACCCGAGTTTCAGGACCTTTCACTGAAATCAGTACAGCTATGGTAAAACTAGAGCAGCATATTTCCTATGCTAAGGGCACCATTCTGGGGGTGAATGAACTTACAAATAGGGCAGGATGTGCAATCACAAGCTGACAAATCTGGATGGCCTTAATTTGCTTGCCCCCCGATCAGCTGCACTCAACTGAGAATGTGATGACCAAATTGCACTGAGAATCTTTGGTGGACTTCCTTAGGAAGCCTATGGCTGTCACAGGTTGTTCTGCTAACCTAAATGCCTCATTCTCCACAATCCTAGTCTAACCTGTAGGTTTTTCAGTAGGCCCAGGCCAGGCTGGTTACCAGCTCAAATGAACTTAAATGAGAATTGTTCCCCTGCCGTTCTCATCCTCCTTATTTTAATAAAACTGAAGAGCAGCTGAGCTCTTGCAAGGAGGTTTCTTTCTCCTCTGATTTCTCTGCTTGATGGAATGTGGAAGAGATGTGTATATTTCACCCAAGGAAATTGGATAGCATCAAAAAGATACACTGAGCAAATGCAATGCAAGGAATGTCAGGTACAGTTCGTGTCCAAATCTTCCTGCCAGCTCCATATTTATTTATATGTTTATTAGATTTATATTCTGCTTGTTTCTTATAGCAAACTCAAAGCTACTTATATTATTCTCCTTTTCTTGCTCTCAGTCTTATCCCCACAACAATAATCATGTGAGGTAGGTTGGGCTGAGAGTCCATGACTGGCCCAAAGTCACCCAGTTGGCTCCCTGGCCAAGAGGGGACAAGAGTCCCAGCCCCATAGTCTTAACCACTACACAACACTGGCTGAACTTCATAGGTAATCGCCCAGGAGGTAATTAAAAAGTGATCAGAAGCACCTAGAAAAGCACTTACATAAAGACAATTGTTGAAGGGTGTTGTGGAATGGCTGAGCAGGCTAGTGGATTAGGGTGCTGGACTAGGATCTTCTCTCAACCAAAAAGCCAATTACTCTCTTTCAGCCAAGCCTACCTCACTGGGTTGTTATAATAAAATGGGTGGCAAGTGCAGGCTACCTGGGGCTCCTGGGAAGAAGGGTGGAATGAACATATTGAATCAAGTGAAACGGCTGACAGATGTTTTAATACTGTAAGGTGCTGGGAAGAGGTGGGGCTGCCCCTTTCTTCTACATCAAGCATTACAGCTCTTCCTAGTCCTAGTCAAAATCCCACAGTCTGATGCCAAATATGTTTATACTTCAGAAGCAAGCCTTACAGAGTTCAATGGGTCTGAGTGGTTAGGAAATACATTTGGGATTTCGACTTTGGCCTGTCCTCCCTGATGTAATGTTTAGCTGCCACCAGAACTGGCTCCCTCAACCTCTGTCTCATTGTTCTCTCCTTTATTAAAACTGTTTTAAGATCATCCTCCTGGCCTCGTTTAACCCCGATTTCCTTCTCCACCCTCACTTGCATCCTTTTGGCCCGGCCAGCCTCTCATTCCTCACAGCCCGCACAGCTCGTCAGCAATAAAAGGGGCTCTTCCAGAGTTTAATGCTCCTTGTTAAAATTCCACTCCCTCTTCCTTATTCTAAATGCTTTTGGATAACATTTATGCCTCCTTGAGTTGTGATGTTATTACCCCCATCTCTTCCAACTTAACCAAATGTTAAGTTAGGCTGGCTTTTTAAGCTGCAGAAAAGACATTGGACTTGGCATTCCCCTTGCCTTGGGAACGTCTTTCCTGGCAGGAGCCAGAACTCTGGTTTGACTGTGATTTTCACATTAAAATGCAAAGCTGGGTTTGTTCAGTTACTTACTTGCATTCTCAGAAGCGGCTTCCTCAGCTTTCTTCCCATGAAGGATTCAACGAGCTGCTTGTATAAAGGGGTGTGCTGTAAATGCAAGATGTTCTATAGCATGTGATTATCAGTTTCCAACAATAGCTGGGCACGTTCTCGAAGAGTGGAAGAAAATATCAGAAGTTAATATAGCATTGCTATTTATTACCCTATAATTAAGGCACAGACAGTTTTCCTATTATAAAACCTTATTTGCAAAGGTTCATAACTCAAGAGGCAAAATTTCATTTCAAGATAATGTCTGGATTACCATGTTGAAGCATTTAAAATATTTTAGTCAAATGAATTTAATCTGTCACAGGCTTGCCATTTCCCAGCTCTTGTTTTGAAGTATTTTTGGGGGTGGGGGTGGGGGTGGTGCTTTAATTTAAGGTGCATTTCAAAACTGCAACTTTTAAAGAATCACGAGATATGCACAATGTGACATTTATTTATTTAGTGATCTGTTTATATGCGCTTTTTGGAAGGGGGGAAACTGACGTGCATGGCAGTGAAAATCCAAAAACGATGCCAATGACAAACATTCGGTTTTAATATTCCTGAGAAGCTTGCAGCACTGACTCTGTAGCTCTGCTCTGTTGTATGAGATACAAAATGAGCACAAGCAAATCAGGCAAGAGAGTTACCTACTAAGATTCTTTAAAAAAAATCAACAGGGGAAGGAAAAGAAGAAAAACAATAGCGTAATTAGTTCAACGAGGAGACTGTTGCTTTTGAAGGCAATTTCAGCTTTAGAAGACTGAGCTGTCCCATGTAGGTGTTTGTGAAGCTTGACAGTGTGACTGGCCAAGTTGCATTTTGTAAGATCTTTCGGTACCAGAACTGCAGTTATGTCTTTGGTTGTGGGGCAAGATGCCTATCTTCCCCTGCACCGTGTTTTCCTAATGTGGAACATGAGGCGGCCAGGAAAGTGGGGACTTACTGGAATGCAACATGGGGCTGGTCCTGGATGCAGGTTACCATGTCCACTTATGGAGATGCATAGAATTAGATATATGAAGGCAGGAACTGGTGTCTGGATAATGCTGCAAGACTTTAAAGTGCTGACCCTACAAGAGAGTGAGGTGCCTTTGGGCTCTTCCTTGGGCAGCTGAATGTTTTCAGCCCGCACAGCTACAAGAGCATCACAATTGCGCATGCAAGTGTAGAATGGACGGTGGTTCTGTAATTCTCATAGGTGCACATTGCACAGTATCGCTGCACCATCAGCAAAGCATCAAATGAAGACTGCGCGCTCTCTCTCTCTCTCCCGTGTCATTTCTGAACTGTCACTTTATGTCATTTTTTCAAAAAACTTACTTCATAACATTTAGAAACAGCTTTGTATATAAAAGGGTTATCATGCAGTGAACAGTAAAGGAAAAAACATCAAAAAGCAAAAGAATGAAAATATTTTAAATATACCATTCAAACCGTGGCTGGATATCCATGAAAACATTAAACACGCCTCTAGCAGACCCGCCCCCCCCCTCGCAAAGCACCCCAGCGCTGGCGCCTGCCTGACATCACCCCGGAGCACTTCAGTGCAGCATCATCCACTTGTCTCTCATGCTGTGGGGCAAAGCCACAAATGGGATGGGGTGAACTGCATTTGCATTGTTGCCCGTTTCTTCAGCCCTTTTAAGGACACAATTCTGGACAGAAAACTGGATGGCTGGGGGACGCTGGGAGTGGTAGGATATTTGTCTGCCTAAACACGCATTGGACTGTGCTCTGAAGGAATTTGCACTACCTCCAGGTGGCAACCAGGCAATCTCAGCATACTGCTTGCCCAGCATAGAAAAACGCATATTGAATTTCTGAAAGAGAGAGAGTACGAATTGAATATCTGATGACCATTTTGATGATTATCCACTACAACAGCTGGAAGAAATTTTCTGGTTCATGATGATGGCAGAAGATCACTTCCTTTGACATAATCAAAAAATCTGCTGCTTTGAAAGAGCCTTCACTTGTTCTTCATTTTAAACACCGTTGCACCTTAGATGGTATATAGTTAAACAGAAGCCACAAGATGAACCATTTGTGATCAAAGTTCATATTTAAAAGTGACTCAGATTTCCACTTTATTCTCCTCAAAGAAAATTCTGTTTGTATGCAGTGTAGTTGACCATAGCTCAGACCTTTCTGGTATTGGTTTGAGGGATTCACACCAGCTTTAGTTCTAACTATTTGGTCTTAAAAATAACACCAGATGCCATAATTTTTTTTAAGAGTAGTGGACAATCTTCTCCCCATATGTTATGCCTCCATCTTTGGTGGCATGATTGTGCATGCATGTAACACACATGATTTTAATATTTCTGAGAGGCGAAGAAATACATAAAACAATTTTGACCAATCAGCATTATCTGTGAACTAGAACACAAGCAACCAACCAACCTGGCTAGGATCAGCCTTGCTTGCAGAGAGTCTGGGAGTGCAACCATGTTGATTTTCCTGGATGTAGTCTTGAGTACCATCTACCATGGCATTTGGGAAATGCCGTCGAATAAAAGGATTGGCAGTATGGTTCCTCATACTTGGATGGCCATTCCCGGAAGGGATTGCTTCAGGATTTCCGCTCACTGTGTGGGGTCTCACAAGACTCAATCTTATCTCTCATGCTTTTTACTATCTACACAAAACTAGTGTAGATAGTAAAATGTTGAGTCTCATTCAATGCGTGAATGAGATTCAACAATATTTCTCCATTCCATAAATCCAGGTGAAGGTAGATTGTTAAATCAGTGCCTTGCAGTAGCAATCGTCTAAATTAAGGCTAATTAAACTGAAGTCCAGACAAACTGAAACTGTTGGTGGATCGTTCCATCTTTCCAGGTGAGTGTTCAGTCTGGGCTGAAGAAATTGTATTCCCCTGAAGTATCACGTTTGTGGTTTGGGCCATGCCCGTTGATGCATTCTTTGTCCTTAATGGCACAAATTCTGTCAGTGGCACAGAGTGGCTGTACCAGCCTATCTGTGTTCTCAGTGATCTCAGTGTTCCCAATAAAGAGAGCCAGGAGAGATGGTGGAGAGAATGCTTTCCGCTTCCTCCTCTAATATAGTTTGCTTTCCCCTGCTGCTGGTGATCTATAGCAGGATTGCAGAGATGTTGGACATAGGGTGCCTGTTGCATATGCAGGCGTCAGGGCCAAAGCAGGCCCTGCCCTTATGCAGTTCAGGAAAGGCATAGGCTTATTACTACAATGTATTAGAAATGGTCCATCAGCTTTAATTGGTCTCAAATATGGCTGGCTAAGTGGGACTAGGCATTACAAACATCATTGCCATCGCCATCATCTCATTTCTATGCCGCCCCACAGCCCAGTATTTTGTCACCTGCGCTGTTCTCAGTTCATTTCCCCAAAATACTCATGTTGACCTTCAAGGCCCTTCCTGGCTTTGCAGCTGGGCTTTCTGAGGACCAGCTCTTCCTGCATGCACCTAACCAAGAGGCTAAGAGTGGTCCCTTTATTCATCTATCCTAACAATGCTGCCTTTGATTAGCAGTGACCTTCCTGGATCTCAAGTAATGGTACTTCACTGAATAATGTAGTGGGGGAAACGGTAGGGTAACGTATGGCACTGCAGCACTGCAGGCGAGAGGAAGCGGGGCCAGACACCTTATACCTGTTCCCTCTTCTGGCTCCTCCTCCAACCAGATGGTTTCTGATCAGCTTGTCCTCAGGTCTGGTGAGGCTGCTGTTGAATGCCAGGCTGGTCCAAAATGAAATCAGGCCTCATCCACCATTTGGTTATGGATAAAAGGGCTTGCTTGACCGTCTCCCTTCATGGCTTGTTGCATCTAAAGGCGGCGGCGGGGGGGGGATATCAGGCTGGGTCCAACAGGTTATAAATTCCTCCTTGAGAGAGAGACTGATGCCAGCCTCTTCAAAGGGAGAAGTAGGCACTAACCCCCCACCCCCGAGATGACTGGCATGCAGCCTGCTTTGGTTGGGGATGAACACCTTCTAATGGATCAGGTCCATGGATTGGAGGGGCTCATGGATACAGCATTGTCACTAAGGCACAGGTGGACCTGGTGGCACAGAGCATCTTCTATCAGCTTAGGCTGATAGACCATTGTGCCCTTCTCTGTGCAGAGCAAGCCTAGCTACAGACCTTTGTGCTCTGGCAACAGGTTGTCCAGATCACTGCAATGTCTCATCCATAGGGCTGCCTTTGAGAATAGTCCGGAAGCTCCAGCTGATCGAAAATGGGGCAGCAAGAATGTTAACAAGGAGTGGCCAGTGTGATTGTATTATATCAGTACTTCACCATCTGCACTGCCTGCTGGTCCATGTCCAGACCTGATTCAAAGTATAGGTAGTAACATTCATGTCCTGAATGGCTATGGGCTGCATTGCTCTCTCCCCCCCTCCCATATATACCTGCCCTGACCCCAGGATCATCCTCAGCAGTCTTTCTCCAGGATCCCTCACCAAATGAAGTGAAGCGGGTTGCTTCTAAGAAGAGGGCCTTTTCCGCTGTGGCACTCGGATTGTGGAATGAATGGCTCATGGGCATCCACGTGGGGCTCATCCCGGGGTCAGGTGCTTTTTCCCCAGGCAATCTAGTCTTTCAGCATCTGATTTGAATATTATTGCATTTTAATCTTTGCCTTTGCCAATAGGTGTTATTTTGGTATTCAGTTCTATTTTATACTTCAGCTTTACATGTTTATAGTGTATCTTAAGTTGTAGTTTGTGGTTTATTTGCTGGGGATGCCCCGAGAGCTTTGGCTGTTTGGCGCTATAGAAAGAAATCAATAAATCCTATGTCCCTCTGCCCTTTCAGTGGTGATGCTGGGTTCCTTCCACAGCTGAAGGCTAAACTGTGGGCTACTTCAGTTCTGCTTTACTTAGGCCAGGCTAACACATTCTGTCTTTTGTCTTAACATTTATGTTACAGCACAGGCAATGCCTCTCCCAGTTGGGCCCAGGGTAGAGTTGGATGCAGAGAAGTTCTGGGCAAGAGGCTGGTGCTTATCCCTCCCGCTACACAACTCCTCTCTATCCCCTGTACCACTTCAGCCCGAAAGCGGGCAAGCACGTTTTTTCATGTTCTGCCATGACAGAACAAAAAAATTCCCTGAAATTATAAAAGTGGCACAGCAGCAGCAAAGCACATATTCCAGAGCACCTATTGCACAAGGTCCTGGGTTCAACTACGTACATCTCCAGGTAGGGCTGGGAAACACTCCTGGAGAACCAGGGCCAGTCAGGAGAGACTGCACTGAGCTAGCAGCCCAGTAGTCTACACAATACGTTCCTTAAGCCTTTGATGCCCCCATTGTATGTGCCCCAAGTTTTCCTAATATCCAGGCACATTCAAAATAGCATCTGCTACACACAGCCTGAAATCTAGCACTTTATTCTGCTTTCGCCATCCTAGAATGTGGTTGAATCTTGGGAAATGGCCTTTGCATAGAGAAGTGCCTCTGAAGTAAGGAGTGATCTGATCTTTACCACCTCCCTTTAGGGTAGGCCATACCTAAAGCTGGAGGGTGGGCAGCATATTTTCTTAATGGGCTTTTCTATTAGCAGCCTAGATGAAGTTTGGCAATGGTAGTTGTGGGTCTTCAGATTGTGAAAGTATCTCCTTATTACAACAGGCACTCTAATATGACAACTAGGATTTTATCTGGGCAGCTTATATATCAAACCAGCTATATGGAAATGGGGATATTTCTGCATCTGACTCACTATCCTGATGCCCTCAACTTTTGTTTTTAGCAACAGATAAATGCTGGTTGAGAGTTACAAGGGCAGCATAGGTTTATGTAGAAGTTTTCCTCTATCATGTTTCTCTGTCAATTACTGAACAGCAGGGAGATTTTCTTGTAAGGAGACAGAAAAGTAAACCACAACCTTTGGTATGACAGGTGCTTCTTCGGATATGAATATCTGGATCCAGTGCAGAAAGGCTGAAAAACTGCCTGCCCAGAAGGGTGGGGGAGCCCAGCTGCTTTTATCATTTTCATCTATGTCAGCTGCACCTTCTTCTTGGAACACAGCTGAAATTTTGGGGGAGCTGTAGGAACATTTCATTATCATTTGCAAAACAGAGTCTAGCATATCAGATAAATCTCCGTTGCCTCTGATACAAGGACATGTGCAGAGATAAACATACAGAGAGATGTACACACTTATACATGAATGGAATATACTAATTAAAAATTGCAGTGGGCACTTTATTAAAAAAGCACTGTACAAATCTTCAAAACATTCAACATGTACAAATGCAGCCACTTGACTTAGAATAGTAGTGAATTTCTCTTGAACTGCTTATATTTGTAAGGTGGATACAAAGTTCTCCTCCCACCCCCCTTAAAATGAGCCAGGCAGTAATGTTAAAACAACTGGTGTGTGTGTAAAACCATTCTGACGTCTATCTGTTTGTTCTTCAACCTTGAGAGAAATAAAACAAGTGTCTCAGCTTTCATTTTATCGGATAGATGGCACCATGTAGCATATTTCCCATGCTAGTTTGAATTACAGCTGTTTATCTTGCAGCTTTCTTTAAGATTAATTAAATGCAAATGTAGCTCTGTGAATCATGGGAGTACCTGCCAGACCCTTATTAATACCTTCGTTTAAAAACCCCTGTGCCACAGAGTCATTAATTTGCAAAAGGGGGGAGGAGAGAAAGAGAGGGGAAGACAAAAAGTGCAAAGCAGCCCTTTGCCTCAGAACAATTCCTAGAGGCCTGCCCAATTAGTCCAGGTGATGCTGGCCCTCCTTTCAGACCCTGTGGCCCTCGGAGGACACAGTGAGGCTGCAGTGATAACCTGGCAACCTGGGTGGAAAGGCAGCCAAGAAGCGAGCGTTTGAAGCTGCAATCTTGGCTGCCATCACGTCAGCAAAGAGAAAGAATTCAGGCATCGTGTCATCCAGTACAAAGGAGAGAAACAGATTCAACCGGAAATTCAATGTGGCACCACATATGGGATACATGAGTGCAGTTATACAACAGGCCACATTTCTTTTCTCTCCTCTTCTTCTTCTTTTTTTTTCTGAACAGTCTCCTGCATGTGATGCCGAGGACATGTGTAACCATCGTAACGTCTCTCGGAATCTGTATTTAATTTGAGTCGGGGTGGTGGCAGGGATTGGAGATCTGAAGCCGCCACAGGTTTGTGGCAGATGGCTCTGTGTCAGCTATGACAAGCAGCCAGGCTGAGCTTCCTCTGCAGCTTTTCTTTTCTCTCTGATCAGGTAAATATGGGCACACTCTGGAAAGTTCTACAGATTTTGCCTTAGGCTGCAAGTTTGTGACTTAGCCCCATCTGTCACAAATCTTCCTGGGGTTCTGTTGTGAGCAGAGACCTGAATTTACCACGGAGCGCTGCCCAAGAAAACTGAGACATCTCTCCCTATTAGAAGAAAAGAGGGAGAGGGAGAGAAGGAAACAACATGAACACAATCGTCAAGGGAGAGGGGTTTTGCTCCTTTCTGTATCAGAACAAAAAAGTCTATATCAAATGCTTGATTATAAAATGGGTGTACAATTGCCTGTTCTTCAGAGATTTTATCCTGAAATCCTATGGACAGTATAAACACTGCTGTAATACCCAGGTCAGAAAATCCTGCCCTCTGATTGGATCAAGGTATTACAGACTCAATCGCAGGTTCGGACGGCTTCTGTAAACAAGGGCTTTCTGTTGCAAACGGCTTACCTGACATCAGGCAGGCTGGGCTGCTGCTCTTAGGAAGCTTCCACCTGAGACGGGGAAAGCTTTTAAGAACATGCCCGATTATTTCATTACCTTGCCTTCCCCCTTCCCTGCACAAAAGGATTCCCAGCCCTCCAGGCTTGCAGCCACAGGCAAAGTATTGCTCCAGTAAACAGCAGGACATGTGCAAACATTTTGCTTGAAAATATGACACTTTCATGAGGTTGAGCACAACTTTATTTGGACTCTCTTAAAACATGCATCATTAAATAATTATGGGCAGACTAGAAGGAGGCCAGAGACACAGAATGATATGTTCCACCCCTTAGCAAAGGTTCACATTTGACTTCAGGGGAGGTAGAGCACTTTGTTACTGTGTTAGTTCAGTGATCTATGTTGGTCATTCCCAGTTTCCTTTTTTAATATATAAATAATAATGCTAATGTTACAAACTCTAAAGGGATTTTTGTTTGTGCTCAGAACCCAATCTGTGGTTATGGAAATAATCTTGCCTTAAGAAGTGCATCTGTCCCTGACTTTATTTCATTATAGAATACAACAGGTCAATAGAAGAAGCCCCAACTGGGTGTATCTTGTTACTATACCAAATGCAGTTCCCGCCACTCTTTAAAATCAAACAAATGAACAACAACAACAACGAAATGTAGATTGGCAATGCTACCTTGGTCCATTGTATGGCAATATTTGCATTAGCTGCTCAGGGCACTATTAATCCAAGTACAATAATCTGATGGCTCATTAACTGCCAGTCAAGTGCCTATTCTATTGAAATGCCAGCACTACTTTGATTGGGAGGCTGAGAACCAAACTAGACATCATGTGGGGGATCTGGGAGTTGCATCTTTTTCTTTGCTTAAAAGAAGCTGCAGGGGAAGAGGAGGCCTATTGGCCAAATCAAGGTTTATATGACACCTGTAATGGTTTACAGTGTTATGAGACTGGGCTCCTTTAAATGTTGGTAAGTTTCAGAACAAGGGGAATAAAAGGGGGGGGGTTGAGTGAGGTGATGGGCTGGTGACTGAGAGTGTGTGGGAGGAGCTCAGAAGTGTGCAAGGAGAGAGAAATAGATACTTTCAGTCAGAGCTATGACCATTCAACAAATCTGCAGAATCTGAAGATGCAGCCTTCTCATCAGAATCCCAGACAGTGCTGCGAAAAGCATTTAAGAAAGGGAAGAATAAGTAGAATATTCAGAGGGAGAGTCAAACCTAATATTGTCAAGCATTATAAGGGTGTGAGAGATAGAAGCTGACAGAGAGCTGAGTGCAGGAGGGAAAGAGTGAACTAAGATAAAGAAAGACTGGTCAAAGAATAGTCAGAAGAGAAAGGATAATTTAAGAGTGAGGAGTGTTTGAGAAGGAAAGAGTGAGATACCTCAGTCAGAAGTTATTATACACTGTTTTACTGACTAAAGCCATAAGTTACTGAACATTACTGAAACCAATACATTTCTTGTACAAATAAAGTTTTATTTTGCTTATTGTTAACTCAGAGTCATAGGCTGTTTGAACACCAGTTTTACCCTCAGGACCATATCGCCCAAAGAAGGAGTCTTATAGCTTGGACACAATACTGTGGGAGAGGTTAATTTAAAAGATTAGAATGAAATTCCGGGTGGCAGCATTACATATCCAGAGGAAGAGAGGCAAGTATGTAAAATCAAGTAAGTTAAAGACACACCATATTCAAACAAATTGTAGGAGAGTAATTGTGGCACCTTCCCTCTGCACTGCTTTGACAATTTAAATTACACCCCTGGGGCAGTGGGGAGGAAGCTATTAGTAGAACCTTCTTGGCTTTGGGGTGGTATAGAAATGACATAAATAAGATAGGTACATATCTTGTCCCAGTCACTTTACCCCAACATAGCAGGTTCAGGAAGGGTGCAGCAGGGTGAACTTCCATTGGGGAAATGGCCCTGAAAGGGGAGGGTGATCTTCTTCGCTCCCCCCCAGCTCCATAGTCCAAATCTAAATTGGTCCTACAACTGCTTTTAAGCATGGATGGAAGCAGTGGAAGATCCCCAGTCATGTGCCTCCCATTTAATGCCTCATGTGGTCTTCTGGGAGGAATCTTTCATCTCACAATGTGTGGCTTGGCTCACTTGCATGAATACTCTGGAACTCATGGTTTACCTTCTTTCTGTATGTGTGTGCTTTTTGTGGCTTGGACTGTGAGCACAGATCTGTAGGCAAATGTGGTGAGTGGTCAGCCAAAGTTAAGAGGAGAGGACCTTGTGCTCTCGATTTCTCTCACTCTTCCTCTGCTGTTGTGTAATCCTGCCTCAACTCCCCTTCATCCCAATTTTCCAAGCCTGTTCCCCAGCACTGACTTTTATGTAGTTCTCCACCATTCTTCCCACCCTTCCTCCTAGTTTTGCATTCACCTTTGTCCACCCACTGCTGCTTTCCACCCTCATCTTCCCTTTCCAGCCCGCCATTTCTTTCTTTCCTAGCCTTCTGTCACATAGCCTTGATTCTTCCTGAATTGTGTTTGGCTATTCAGCAGCATATAAACTGAAAATAAATATAAATAAAATCCCATTTCCTGATCCAGTGAATGATACCCACATTCTGGCTTCAAGATTAATACTTTCGAACCAATCAATTGTACACTCAGTGAGCAACAAAGCATTTTTGGTCGCCAGAGTCTGCTCCTCACCCAAAACATGGGATCTTGTCCCCAGTCATGTGCTGAATGACAAACTCAGCACAAAACCAAGCGTTAAACCTGCACTCTTTCCCCACCTCAAACATGAAGCTTAAGGTGTGCAAATGGATTGCCAACTGCCCAGAGAACTTTGGCTGTGGAGCCATATAGAAAAACAATGAATGAATGAATGAACGATAAGACTCAGGCAGCAGAGTGCCAGAGCATAAGATCAGGCTGTTACTGCATACTTTCACATGACTTCTTAGAATAGAGTGACCAACAGAAGATTAGGCATCATTCTTCATCTTTACAACAGAACCAAGACACAGAATTAGTATTCAACTTTTAGCCTTTTCTGGTTCCAAACTAAAGTATGAGACTCACTTTTTATTATTTTGTCCACACAGTGGCCAACCAGCTGCCCATGGGAAACCTATAAGCAAGACATGAGTGCGACAGCTGCCTCTCACCCATCTTCCCCAGCAACTGTTGTACAAAGGCACACTGCCTCAGATGCTGGAGGTAGCACTAGCACCATCAGGACTAGTAGCCACTAATTGCCACCACTGCTCCCTCCTCCTCCTCCTCCATAAATGGGTCCAATTCCCTTTTAGAGTCAACCAAATTGGTGGTCATCACTACTTCTTGTGAAAATGAATTTCATAGTTTAACTATGTGCCGTGTAGAGAAGCACTAATTTTCCACCAATCAGCTTCATGGAATCATTCTGTGCTCTGTGGGAGAGGAGAATCCATCCAGTTCCCCACACAGTGCATAATTTTGTATACCTCTATTTCTCACCTTTTTCCTAAGCCGAACAGTTTTTTTCTGCACCTTTTTCAATGCTATAAATTCTTCATCTCTCATCACTGAGAGATTACAAAGTGGGTATTATTATGATCATATTATGCCTGTCCTATAAAAGTTGCATTAACTCCCAGTCCATTTCCAGGTGCAAGTCAAAGAGCTGATTTGGATACATAAATTCCTTCATGGCTTAAAACCAGTCTCCATTTATAACTTAATTTTATGTGAAGCTTTTCAGTGGAAGGACACCTGCCGGTGAGACAGCTTTCTAGCTGGGCTAGCCCTGTTAGTTAACACGGGTGGCACTTCAGTTAAGGAATGCTCTCCTCAGGGAGGTTTGCCTGGCACCCCCCATGTGGTGCAGCTGGGTGCTGGGGACACGGCCCAAACGACCACCCAAAAACAGAAGGCAATGATGGCCTTAAGATCCATAATGGTGCTGTGATTTAAGTGAGTTTAAAATGCAAACCTGCACCTGCTCTGAGTAATAAAACAGAAAAAAACCCCAGGGTCAGCAGACAATGTTGCTCTAAAATATCAGGAAGTTTAGTTGTAAACCATGGAATGGCAGTTGTGGAGGGGCACAGAAACATTAGTTATGTGTTTCATCACTTAAGTAATACACAGCTGTCAAAGTCCCCCCACCCACCCACCCTCCACACACACTGCAAGCTCATATAGCCCAAGGTCCAAAAAGACCTAAATATTCTTCCACACCTGCCATACTGTCCTTTTGGCTTTAGGCAAAACCCTTTATTTTCTCCAGTCTTTTCAATCTCATTGTAATCCTTCTGACTTCTTTATGTTGCTTTATAATTTTGCGGACTCTAGATTATTATTATTCCCATTTAATTGCTTCATTCTTTTTTATAAACTAGCCTGGGAATACGATTGAAAGATGATATAAAATAGTTTCAAACCAAATAACTTTTTAGCTTCCCTTAAATAATAATAATCCCAGCTACTTTTCTTTAATAAAAACAAAGTGTTCTTTCTCTTTCATTGTTCTTAGGATGAGACACATCCCATTTGGGGATACAGATGGGGACCAATGTGAAATGAGTTACCCCAAACAAACCCCTCAGTCTTTATATAAGTTATCCAGGCAACAGTAACTAGTCGTATGTGAAAATCCACAGTACCAAGGCAAAGAAGAAACAATAGAAAGTAGAAGATTGCATTAATAATAATGTCCCCTATTCTTTCACCTCCAGTGAAATTTTGATTCTTCATAGGGGGTTTTACTTTCAACCTCTAACTGTCTATGCCAGTGTTCCCATTTTGTGTAAAAGCAGTAGCAACATAGCGTTCCCTTGGGGCGGGGAGGTGGGGAGAAAGGAGAAAAAATCGTATTTGCTGCAGATCAGCTGAATTAGGAAAGAGGTCACCAGCGCCTTTTGCAATCTACTGTTAATGTCCCTTTTGTAAAATTAAACGATTATCCCTTGTAAAAACTATTTTATTTCTTCCTCCCTATCCTGCCATGTTTCATGGGCTCAAAAGACTCAACTCTTCCCTATTCCCCTATGTTCTCAGATGCCCTTTCTCAAACATTTCTAACTCATCTGCCAGCTTTAATTCCCTCCCTAAAGAATGTGGGAAGCTTGTATTCCCAATCTAGTTTTGTAATAGAAAGTTCAATGCCCTTGCTTTTGTACTGAAGGTTTTGCTTCAGTGTGGCAGCATTTCTTCGTCCTGCACCTCTGAGTTTAACCTCATGCTGCATCAAGCCTTCTCTTCATTTTGGTTCTTATTTTAGAATAAGAACACAAGGGAATTAAAACTGACCAGGGGAAAGGTTTTTCCCAGGCTGCAAACATGCAATCAATGTGACTCTAGATAAACTTTCTGCAAACTGGGCTACTTCAGCTTTGGAGTACAATGCCCAGCATGCCTGATCACTGCCCACGCTGCCTGAGGTTGACAGGAGTTGCAACCCAAAACATGTGGAGGTTGCCAGGTGAGGAATGCGGCTGCAGACACTCCATTTCCCATGCTGATCTGCTAAGGGTCACTCCAGTGCTCTCTCAGGACTGAAAGAAGCAACACAGCTCAAGTGAAGACCACTGAGGTTGCTTGTTAAGAGCAATTAGGGGTGTTGCCACTCTTATCAAGTGCCCATTAATCACTTCCCAGCACCCACAATGGGGTCAGCTTCTTGGGTTTCTATCACATGACAATCCATCATGGGTACAATAGGCCTTTAAAACAAACCATGGGTCATCAATAGGCTTGTTTTCCCTCAAAGAAATCAGCCTTTGGGAAATGTTTTGGATTTGCACAACACAATAACCTGCCAGGGCTTGTTATACATGGCAAGTTGCTGTGTCATGTTGTATAAACCCTGTCACTGGGCATATTTGCATGTCATGAAGACCCAGCCTGGCAATAAGTTGGTTCTTATGCAAACACAACGTGGTGCATCGTAGGACCCCCAGGTGTGAGAGGTGATCAGAAGCACCATGCCTTGACCCCCGCTCTTTCCCCCTCCCCCTCCATCCTTCCATGGGTATCCCAAAGAACACTGCAGGTAAATGGAGTCTCTCCTTTGTCATCACAACTGCAAACTGTTTTAGCTGTCTGTGGTACTTTGTCTCTATTTTTTCTCCTTGTGCTTCCTTGGCAGCTGACAGCCTCTTCAGAAGTGCCCAAGGGACACACTGGAGGGGCTGTCAATGTTGAGAAGCATTTTTTAAAACGATATTTTGTGTCAATGCTGTGTGCAACATTTTGTATGTTGGTTTGTCTTTGTTGTACTTGCAGAAATGCAGAGCTACAGAGTTCCACAAGTGTAGCAACGTGAAGCCCCAGCTGAGTCCATGTCCTGGGGTGGGGTGGGGGGGGGATGTACTTGCTGTGATATTACACCAGGAATTGACCCAAAGAAGCCCCTTGGTTTTTCTGGGTAGCTGTCAAATATGACTTATCAAGGGAAAATAAAGATGCAAGTAATCTTTGCTCACACAAAAATGGGAAGGGGGGAGATACTGGACTATGCCAACTGTGATCTCCCTATTCCAGTTGTTCCCACATCTCTAAGTGTTCAGGAATATGGGAAAAGGTGAGCCTTTCCCCTCTTAAAGGAGCTGTCAGTTAGCTGTCAAATTCTGTTTCTTTTTAAAATTTGATGCAGCATGAAACTAAAATTCCCCCTTTAGGAGGGTTTTTCATAAGTTTCTTCACAGGCATATATGCAGGAATGTCCAGGATCAGACAGCTCAATATCCCACATTTAAGGGTTGACTATGGGTTGCAATTGAACTGTTGATTGTTCTTGAAACATGGGTATCATGTTGCCTGAACCCAGCTACAATAATGGTTTATTAACCACAAACTGGTACACACTTCACAACCCAACAACAAACAGAGGAAAGACAGGATGTTAATCATTATCATCATTAACAGCACTCATTATCTTTTGGTTTAGCCATGATGCCATAAACGTTGAGATCGTTTAGAAAGCTTCCTAGTGCAGCAACTTCCAAATTTTCTGTCCCATGCTGCCATGCCACACTGTTGGCCAAGGAACCTCTCACATGCCTCTGTGGATGCTGCCGTGGATTCTTGGGCAAGGTCCCAGGCTGCTCATACAGGCCAGAAGGTAATGGAGAGTCTCCATGTGAACTGAGTACATCCCAGAATGAAGTCAAAATACTTCATGACTGCATATTGCTCAGAAAATGCAGTTAAATTGTCCCTTGGCCATTCCTGATATGCTAACTGAAGAAACATTTACAAGTTTCTGAAGAATATCAAGATTACAGCCACTGACCTTGTTGCAAGTACATGTTTCTGGCTAGGATAGCTAGCCTAAGAAAACACAAGTTCAGTGTTTTATCATTTTCTTTCCACTTCCCAAACCCTTTTTGACAGGAAAACTGTAATCCTTATTTGGGTTAACTGTGTGTGTGTGTGTGGGGGGGTGGAGATTGCGAGAGAGAGAGAGAGAGAGAGAGAGAGAGAGAGAGAGAGAGAGAGAGAGCGCGAGCCACCATGGTTAAATTTCTTTGTGGTGGTGGCTGCCATGTGGAACATTTGGGTTGGGTCAGGGATGTGCCATAACTTGCCATTGCGTCTGAACCCAGCAAGGATTGGTTGTTATGCTGGTTGATAAGCCACTAGAATCTATGGACTGTTGTAGGGTTGCAGGCAACTTGTTAACCTCCTGAACAACTTGCTCACTCCAGGTCTGCACATAGCAACAAGCTACAGTGTGCTCTCACCATGGCTCACATATTCCAACTGGCAGCTGCAAATGACCACCAAAATTCAGATGCAGTAGAACAGAATCACCCGAAGTGGGAAAGTGTAGCAGAGATCCACAGCTTTATTTTATTTATTTATTTATTTATTTATTTAATGGATTTATATCCTGCCTTTTTCCTACAAAGGGCTCAAGGCAGCTTACATCATCTCTCCTCCTCCATCTTATCCCCACAACAACAACCCTGTGAGGTAGGTTGGGCTGAGAGTCTGTGACTGGCACAAAGTCACCCAGTTGGCTCCATGGCTGAGCGGGGACTCGAACACAGATTGTCTGAGTCCCAGTCCCACGCTCTTAACCACTGCACCACACACAGCTAAAATGCTCAGTACTTTTACAAGGGGAGGGCACATCCCCTAGCAGGTTTCCCTGCCAGTTCCCACTGAACTGCTGAACTGGAAGCATGGGAAGAAATCTCCAGGTATAAAGCATTCTGTGGTGTTGAAAAAGTTATACCAGTAACGTGCTTCAGTGGTGCTCATTACTTCACTATTACAATCTCCTTTTAGCAGCACATTTGGCAGGAAACCATAATGAGATTGATCAGATGTCATGTGGCTTAGGGCACACTAGATGTGCAGAATGAGCTTATCTGATCCTAAAAAAAGTTGCATATAAATATGATAATAACCTTCAAAAAAACGAGACAAAAGCAGTAAGTGAAATGTGAACATGAACAAGGATGCTAGGATTAGCCAACATACATGGTCCAGAAAAGTTAGAATACATATAATATTGAGGGCATATTAAAGATTGATTTATTGGATCAATTTGATTTAGTTAACCTACCTAATTTCTCCCACTTGAAAACTGTAGATGAATTAATTAGGGTATGGGTAGACTTATAGTAGGCAAGTGTCTTATTTTAACTTACGGTTGATGTCCCCATGTGTCATACAGCATGACAAAAAATATTGTTTGGTCTCAGATTAACTAGGTGATAGCAGCTCATTAACAAATAATCTAATGTTAATTTCTACTTTGGTCACCTATCATAGATATAAAAATCTATTCATTGGTTTTACACAGGAAATACTGGTTCCTACAGTTTCATGTAGTTTTCTCTACTGTTGCAGGAACATATGAAAATATATGCTAAATTAGGTGTGTGTGTGTGTGTGTCCAAAATAAAACAGTCAGAAAGACTGACAAAAGGAATATACACTATTAACTTTTATTCTGTTGGTTTTGGGAATACAAAGCTTTTGAGCCACACACAAAAATGTCGACAGAGAAAGTTTGCATAGTATTTGCCAACAGAAGTGAAGCCAATAAAAGGCATCGTTTTACCTATTTTGCTAGACTTATAGAGCAGAGGTTATTAACATGTGTGCTTTCAGGGGAAAGGGTGTTGCTTGGGGATTTCACTGCCACTAAACCATGCAACATGCTTGGAGCTCTGTGTTCTGATAGACATCAACATTTAGTAATACTTGGCTTCACTTTGTAACAAACAATGCACCTAAGGCTTACCCACAACACATGCTCTTGTGCCTTATTGCTTAAGTTGATTGCCTTTTTGTAGCAAACATAATTCTGTCTCCCTTTTGCCTCTAACTTTATAACTTGGCAAGGGTACTGCATATAATTGACAAACTAATGCAGCAATGCATTTGACTGTTTTAGATTATATTAATAAGCTTGCAGCAAAAGCATAGAAAGAGAAGGTAAAAATGCAATCTTACAGATCCCATTTTTTGTGGTTTTGTTTTTGACGGCAGGAAGAAAGAATGCCAGGTTTCCTGATGGCCAAAGCATATGAAGAATGAAATACTCTTGTTTGCTTTCCAACTTTTGTGTTTTGTTTATCAGAACATCACTCCATTTTGAACTTCAAATAACTAATGGCAGCAGAAAAGATTTTGAAAGAATAAGAAACAAGCTGTGCTCCAACTGCAGGGTGGTCTATTGGGTCCTTGGTCAAACTGATAGTGAGGGGTAATTCATATGGCACAGAGCTCACTGCAGTTTAATTCAACTTCTCCAGTTTCTCCCCATTTTCACATACAATTCATGTTACAGTGAGGAAATGAGCAAAATATCTCAGGACTGTCAAACAGCAAATCTAAGAATAGGGCTGTATGAAGATGGTGTTCTTTCTTCTTTATTGAAGCAACAATAACAATCAAAATAGGACATATAACATATGGATAGGAAAAAAGTTGGAATAGTAGTTGGTAGGAAAGAGAATAGCAGGACCTGGAGGGGTGAAGCAGTGAAGAGAATTTACAAATTAGATTGGGGGGACTTTGGGATTGGGCATTATTTTTATTTTTATGTCACCCTTCAAGTAACTCCTTCAAGTGGCAATTTAAGGGGACAGTTAAGTCTGACTTAGGCAGACCTAGAAGGATTGTTTGGAAATCCAGCAAATGTTCAGGCCGCACCGTTTTGGTGGATGCCCCATAACTCCTTCTCTTTGGAGACAAAATGCAAGTAACTTTCATGCAGATTGCTTGCATGACTTCTCTTTATTTAATTTGGTTTAATTTTACATGGCATGGGTTGGACTTTCAGGAGCAGGTTGGATGGGGAGGAATGGGATCAAAACTTTGCTTCATTCGTTTTGAGAGCATGAACTAATTATAAAATTTCCATGAACCCTGTTACCTGACCAGAATTTTTATCTAAAAGTGAAATGAATAAACACCACCAAGCAAGGGGTGTCTATTTATACACCAGAGGAGGGATTGTCCAAGGATTGCAGGAGCTCAGTAGAGGAAGGAAGGCGTTGGGAACTGAAGCATCCTATGTTGTTACTTTCCTTTTTCTGTTTCTTTTGATTTGCAATTCAATTTCACCTCCATTTTATGATGAATGTTATGAATACTGCAGGCCAACGGGCCCCATTCCATGTGGTTCCAGGGGGATTGGCTTTGCAGGGGACCCAGGGCAACAGTGGTGATGAGGATACCAGAAAGCCCTGCTCCTGGATTCAACCTGGATTCAACCAAGTTTGGGATTATTATTGTTATTGCTTGCAATACCTCACACAATTAACAAGGTAAAATGAGTGAGCAATTTGGGTTTTTTTTAAAATCGGCATGGGCTAATCTTCACCTTCATACTTGTACCCTAGGTTTCTTTTCTTGAATGCACTAATAAGTGACAAAGAACTCAGGAACTGGCACGACTACAAATGATAAAAGACACCAGAATGGCAAAGAACAGAAGGAACAGCTTTATTCATGTGCTAGTGTGATCCCACATTAACAGAGTTCACGAAGAGAGTACATTTTTTTCCTATATCAAGGTTCTGAATCGGGGTTGAAGCTGAACCCCTCCAACAATATTCATTTTTTCCTATCCAGGGCCATTCACTGCCTCCACAATACTATGAGCAATTAAAACTTGCATTCAGCAGGAATTATTAACGTGCTGCCCAGTGTGATGTGATAAACTACTTCACGTCTGTGGTGGTAACTCTACCTATAAATAATTCAGCAAGGAGTATGTTCTACAAAGGAGACACTTGCAGTAAATGAACTATTTTACTTATCGGGAATTGTATAATGCACATCTCTTCTTCTTCAGCTACATTTTAGAAATCCTACTCTTTAAATATCAGTAGATGCCCTTTGCACACTGTTTTTTACTCTCCCCACAATTTTTGCATGCAAAAGCCACAGAGTCATAGCCCTGAAACAGGCAAACCATGTAAAATAAAATTAGTTAACTGCACTGGAAGAAAAAGTGAATGTCAAGGTAAAAATTTAAGGACTGTTTTTCTCTTTGAAGCCTCCATGTATAGCTATGCAATAGTATTGACTCAAGAAGTAATGTTGAACACTGGAAGTGTTCAGTCAGCATTTTAAACTATTATGAGCTACCTTCTGAACCATTGCCAAGTTAATAGACAATGAAAGATAATGAGCTTGAAATTGGGTGTTAAATTGCATTTTTGGTTCTCTCCTTTTTTCTCGAGGTTTAACCGTTTCCTACAGAAACAACATTCTCTTTTGGTCTGCCCTTATGTAAATGTCCACTTTTAGGTCACAGATAAAACTGCATGCACACAAGAGCAAAAATATCTCATTCTCTTGCGCAGATGTGCTGCTTTGAGAAAGTACAAAAAATATATCTGAGGGAAGAGCCAAAATGCTTCTGAGGAAGAGAACAGTTATTATATTGCTCCTTTACCCCAGACAGCAGCTCAACTTCATTGTTAGAAACTTGCTTCATAGGTAGCATTACTACGAGTAGCTATGTTACTGGCTCCCATAGGAGGGCATCCCATGTTTTGCAGATTACGTTCTACCACAGTGTCCTCCTGGTGAAGCCTTATGGGTGCAGTGTGAGTTTATGGGAAAGCATAAGGAACTTTCCTGAGCAAGGTGGCCAGTCTTGTTCATGGTGTGCATATTTGCTTAAATGTATTTATATTCATTTTAGGTAAGAAGCCATGTTGAAAAGTTTGGAATAATCTATAACAGTAAAGTAGGATGTATATTTGTTTGTCTATTGACACCTTAAGTGCCAAGAGCACGAAACCTAGACACCTGAAACTTGGCATGCATACTAAATCAATCCTAGAGGTGTTTCGGTGTTTTGTTTTTAAAGCACATTCATTATTTTGAAGTAATGTAAATATTTTCATGTGTTTGAATTCTAACTTCTTCACTAGTAAGATCAGATGTTGTTCAGTAGCACACAGCTTTGCAGGCAGGGAAGATTAGT
Source organism: Varanus komodoensis (assembly GCF_004798865.1). Lineage (NCBI taxonomy): Eukaryota > Metazoa > Chordata > Lepidosauria > Squamata > Varanidae > Varanus > Varanus komodoensis. The sequence goes on from NW_025335798.1 coordinate 21,265,975, forward strand.
AGGCTGAAGTTGTATGTCTCCCCCGTCCCACTGCTGTGAGGCAGCCACCCTCGGAGGAATGGAATGGACAGTCCCTTTCCTCGGAGATTTATAGGCGTGCTCTGCAGCAGGTCCTCGCCGTGCACCCCCGTGCTGGCCTGCGCGCACCGCTAGTACCGCCTTTCTGGCCCGCGACCAGCACCAGCATCTTTCAACTGGCCCCCTGGTGGAAAAGTTTGAGCACCCCTGCTCTAAACTGTAAGATAATGCTACCAAATGGCAGATCTTCTGCTGTACACAGAGGCACTCAAGTTCCTGCAGAAGGAAGTTCCATGTCTGTGTGGTAGCTGCCAATGATGATGCTTGAAGCAGTCTTGTCATTTTGAATTAGCATGTGGCCCAACACCACTATTGACAAAGGACAACGCTGGGGATTACCTATGAGTACAGGGAAGGGGATGATCTGTACAAGACTGAGGCTGTTCACAAACCTAGCCATCAAAACCAGCACCATGAATTAAATTTAGGTTAGGGTTAGGGTGGCAGGTCTGGCCCCCTCCCAACAATGTACAAAACCTGACCAGACTAGCAATTGAATCTTCCTTTAACAGTGGTTTCCCCCGACAACAGATAACATAAAGCTAGCTTAGGGGCTCATAGCACAAGCCATTTGATGCATGCATATCTCCAATATCTTGCCACAGTTCCTGGCCCCCAGCATTTTCTGTCAAAAGTGGCCATCTTACTCTGCCCATTGTTAGAGTCACCCTCAAGAACCAGCACAGATATGGAAAGTCCTCCCTGTTCTTTAAATGCAAGAAGCCCCAGTGATGAACTATCTCAGCCTTGGTAAGAAAACAAGTACCTGTGTGAGGAAACTGTAACTGCTGTTCATTTATGTATCTATTAAATTACCTCAGAGTATAATTGAAAACAAATTTAAACTCATAAATCATCAGTTCAAGCCAAAACAATGACAAAGCAAAGGGAACTAAATTCCAGAACGGGGTAGATGAAATCTGACAGGAACTATATTCTTGCAGCATTTGCTCTAACAGAGATTTCCTAGTGGTTCAAGAGAGCATCAATCACATACTTAAACTAAAAGCAGGTAGTAAATGGTATAGCTCTGTATTGACAAGAGCCACCGTGCAGGTCTAGTCCGCGGCAGTGGCTATATCTAAACAAAAAGAGTGGTCTAGCTTCAGTTGGACTCATAGTAGGCTCAGGTTTCTAGGGCTAATAGAAAAACCCATAAGCCAAAGCTTAGAAAGAGGCTCATCCCATGTTTGAGAATTAGCTTCGCTTTAGTCTTTTGGGATTTTTTTTACATGCAAGAACAGACCCAGCACTTGAAAACTATTCCCCTTCCTAAATCAGACACACAATGTCAGTTTCTGGCAGCATAAGCACACCCAAAGAAGATGCAAGCAGATAATAAGCAATACAAAAAAGCAGTTTAAGCACTATATTATTACATCAAGGCCAACAATCAATATGTCAGAAGCAGGAAACCATCTAGAGAGTGTTAGATAACAGTGGAGTTATAGGATAAGGAGATTGTGGAAAAGCTCAATGAATTCTTTTCACCTGTCTTCAGTGCAGAAGATATAGGGTAGATACTGGGACTGAACAGATGCTTTCAGCAAGGGATTCTGAGGAACTAAGAATAGTACCACATAGTACTAAAAGAAGAAGTTCTCATTTTTATTGACATTTTGGAAGTGAATACATTGCCAGGCCCCAATGAAATCCATTGTAGAGGTCTTAAAGAATTCAAATTTGAAGTTGCTGACCTTCTACCAAAAACAGGTAACATGTCCCTAAAACCAGCCTCTGCACCAGAGAACTGCAGAATGGCCAATGTAATACCAATTTATAGATAAGTAACTGGGGTGAGTTAGGAAATTAACCATCCAGTTGGCCTAATGTGAGTTCTAGGTAAATTGACTGAATGATTATTAAGGTTAGAAAAGGTAAAAATGTAAGCTCTGGTAGATACTGTATACTGGTTTTGCAAAGGCTTTAACAAATTATCTCACCAAAGACTCCTGAGCAAAACTGAGCAAATATGGAAGAAGAGGAGAAGCCCTATTTTGGATCAGCAACTAGACAGAAAGCAGTAAGTAGGAATAAATGATAAATTCTCCCAAAAGACAGGGTAGCCAGTGGGGACCCATAGGCACCTGTTTTGGGACCAATGTTTTCAGGTCATTCATAAATGAGCTGGAATTAGGAGTAAGTAGTGAAATGGTTAAATTTGCTGATGGTACAAAATTATTTAGGCTGTCAAAAAGGGGCTATAAGGAGCTCACAGCTGAGGTTTTCTAAACTGGGAGAATGGGCAAATGCAGTTCAATGGAAGCAAGTATAAACTCATCCACAGTAGCGAAAAGAAATTCTGATTTCAAATATAAGCTGAAGAAATCAGTGATAGCATTGACTGACCAAGAAAGAGATCTGGGGGTTGTAATGGACAGGATGATGAAGATGTCTATTCTGTGTGATGCAACTGTGAAAATGATAAATTCCATGTTGGGCACAATTGATAAATGATTTAAAAAACCCTGCTGATATCACTCTCCCCTTATACAAATATATGATGTGACCATACTGTACCTAAAAAAGGATATTGTAGAGCTGGAAAAAGTACAGAAAAAACAGCAAATATCATCAAGGGGCTAAGGAAAATTCTACAAAGAAATGGTACAATAGCTGTTTGTTTAGCTGAAAAAAGGAAGAGTAAGGGGATTCATGACTGAAGTACACAAACTGTGCAAAGTGTGCAGAAATATTTTTCTCCCTCTCACATAATGGGTCACCCCATGAAGCTGACTGGTGGGAGATTCCAGATAGATTCCTCAATGGCTACTAGTCCTGATAGCTCGATGCAGCCTCCAGGATCAGAGGCAGTGTTCCTACGTACACCAGTTGCCCGAGAACACGGGCAGGAGGGTGTCGATGAACTCACGTAGTGCTTACAGGATTCCGTGGGAAGCTGGATGGCCACTGTATGAGCAGAATCCTTCATGAAGGTCCCTTGGCCTGCTCTAGCATGGATCTGAGGTTCATTGCAGTGGGTACCTCTCTCCATCAACCCCAACACAGGACTGGGGTGGGAGCTGCTATATCTGCAATCCCTGCCAGAAATGTGCATTATCCAAATGCAACCCCAAACAAGTTAATCTTTGCAAGTATATGAACTGCAAATAGTAGTTGGAAATTAAAATGGGTCAAGCCAAAATAAAGATTCTAAGATCCCCGTTCGTATACTGGCTACTGAAAGTTTATACCCACTGTATGTAATAGATCTCCAATTAGCAGGTCCCCAAAATGTTTCAAGGTTGGGAACCTTTGTAAACAGGAGCGGATCAGACCCTGATAACTGGTACTCCCATACTCGTTTAAGTTCACAGAATCCTATATTTTAAGCTGAAGTAAAAATATGGCACATGTGTAGTTGCTAACAAAAGCAGAAATTCTGGGATATATTCCCCCTATCCCCTCCACACACCAAAAGTCTGGCAACATAACGTACTGATGTGATCTCACTGGATGGGGAATTCTCCTGCTCCTATGTCATCTCATTCACAACATGAACATTCACAATACAAATGTGTAATGCATTTGTAATGTGTTTTATACTACCCGTTACAGGGAAATAGTGAAAAAGGAAACATGGGGGTGGCTGTTTTGGGCAGCAGTCATGTGATATGAAACGCCATCTTATTACACACTATAAATGAATGGCTCTTAAGTGTCAGCCACCAAACTTGACACAGAATCAGATGTTTGTTTAGGACTGAACTAGTACTACTTTCTGGAAAAAAAATTCAACACTGATATTGTAATTAGTTAATTATTCTTTAAGATTATCAAAATAACCTAAAACAAAAAGAAAAGAGAAAACTGGTATTCAACATGGTCATTCACCTGAACGTGTTGACCACTGGAGATTAAATTAAGACAGGAAGGTAAGCTTATCCTCATTAGTATAATTGTAGGATATCTTTTTTACCTTCCTTTTAAACTAATGAATTAAATTAATCCAGGTTCATTTTTATAAGCCTCTTGGGTCCAAATGTGGAGGACAGTCATTTTCGAAAACAATAAATTAAAAAAAGCATGTAGTATGCATTAAATGCACGTATTTCATAAGACCCCAGGTTAATACAAGTGGCATCCAGTGTAATTAATCCTTGTTAGTGTAACAACTAATATCCCTCCCTAGCATGTTTCCTTTAAACATTAGGATGTTAATTAAATGTTTTCTGGTTTTCTCTTCTTTTGGGGAGGGAGGAATAGGAGAAAGGCTTTTTTGTCTGCATTCTTCAATACAGCAGAATACCATGTAACACTTATTCTGAATAAATACCTTATAGAGATGTTTCCTTACAATATCTGGTCTCTTGCAGAAATTCTGAAGCCTTTTAAAAAGCTGTTCAGGTGTAGAATACAGATATTCAGCTGCAGGAAAAACAGATACATTTTTAATGAAACAAAAACCTCAAAGCACACACTCGATATTAGTCACTTTACTAATTAAAAATGCATATTGCTCTGTGCCGCCTCGTGTTTTACATTATTTAAGCATGATTTTATAAGGTTACCTCAGCTCACAAGGATGTTTAATGCTAAATAAGACTGTGTAGTTGTGCTGTTTAGACATCTCCTTTGGGTGATTAAAATACATTATTCTAATGTAACACAATGCATATGTGAGACATTTAGTGATGAGATTTTTCAAAGAACTGGTACTACATTAGTGTGTATCCTGTAGCAGGGTTGCATATTATTAAGTATTAAATTGTTTAAATAATTTGGTATGATTTTTCAGGCCTAAATTTTTCTCTCTGAATATCATTATAAAAAATCTGCAAGCTATCGCAACCGAAGCGACCTTTTTTAATAAAATCTATCATTATAGACTGTGTATACTAACAATAAAGAATGCTATTTCAAAACTTGCTTTTGTGTTATCTTGAAAGAACAGATGGTAAATATAAACTTCATCTAATGTATTAAAACACATTAAAAATTCCTTAGCGCTAACATGGTAGCTTGCCAAATAAACAATTGCTCTTGCTTAAGTTTATTCTCAAACTTTGTATTTTAGAATTAATTATAAGATAAAACCTCAGCAGAAAAAAAAACCACATAGGCAGGAAACTACCTGGAAATATTTCTGGATAGACCAAAGCTTTGGGGCAGAGCGGATAACAGCCACAGTATACTGCTTCTATCCTGAAAGAGGGGAAATGCAGATTATATACTATTATTACATTACTGAGCCCCAAAGCATATTTTGGGCCAACAGCACAGAAGCTGGCTACAGCAATTGTATTCCCTGTACATCAGTGTAGTCTCCCTAAATGCCAGTCGCTCCTTTTTAAAGACAATTTTATTGATCACACGAATTACATAGAACAGAACAGCAAGCATATGTTTGGTTCACTGAATAAATCAAGGCACAGCTCTCCATTTAAAAAACAAAACAAAAACATTCAGCACATTTTTATAATCAGCAGGCAGGCACATGATAAGGGGTGCATACTCTTTCTGGCGACTGAGAAGTGGGAACCCACAATGCTGTTTCCCCACCCACCCTTCAAAATGCTGCCAATGTACTGACGTAACAGGACAATCGCTGTAACTGAGCAAGCTCTTTGACACAACGGAGTTCCTTTAGGATCAGTGACACCTCGTCCACACGAAAGCAGCGCCTCGCTGTAGCCCAGTGAGAGAGGGATCCGTGCACACCACACATCTGAGGACTTGCGGTTTGTTTTAAGCTTCGAAGTGCTTGTCCTGGGCTCCCCAGGTATGTTTTAGCATGGAATACTGCAAGTGGTCTAGATGCTGTGTGTATCTGTGGTAAACAGGAAAATTCTAAAAAGCGCCAGAGCAAGTGCTGATTTGGCATGGGCATGCCCCTCTGAACCACGGCCATTATCTTTATGTAAAGAAATTCAGCAATTCTTTTCAAACACTGCATAAGCAAGACTGACAATGCATAATAGATTGAACACACTTGCCAATATGCATATATACTCTTAATTACCAATTATAACCTAACCTTTCCTTACTGATACATTATCCAAGTAGTCCAACGTCAGGTTTTTAAAAAGTGATTTGCAAAGCGGTATGCCTGGACCACACTTTATAACCATCTTCCCCCAACCCACCGTGAAAATCCGCCAGCGAATATAAGCAGCAAAGAATTTTGTTAGTATTTGCTTGTAGTGGTAAGACTGAGTTACAACAGGGATTATTCTAGCTTTTCTCTCCCCACTCTAGAATAACGGCCATGAATCTGACATATAATAAACTTTAAAGATAAAGCAAGAAATTTTTTTGGCTGGAAATTATACAGTGAAGTTGAAATCACTTTGTAAGATATGTTTATTTTACAAGATTTTTAGAATAGCATCCAACATACTGGAAGACTTTCTTTTCTTTTGTAACCTCAGGGTTGTCTACCCTTCAGGAAAACTGATGACAGTGTACCTTGTACTTCTGGTTTTGTTTCCAACGTTTTCTTTTCCCTCTCAAAAAGTATTTGTCATTGGCACTAATTTAGCTGTTCATATTTTCTTTTAAAATGGAACATGTATACCATAATTAAATTCTAAATACAAACAGCTTCCAAGATTCTGTGTTGTAGCCAACTGGTGTCATTCCACTGATGGAGTTCTCTTTGATGGGAACTTCTATCAACTGAACAAGGAGGGGTGGTATGTTTGGTGGTTCCCCTTTGCATCTGTGGCCCTGTCTTGCCTTCTCCAGAGGACTGGGAAAGCATTTGGAATGATGTGGGAGTTAGTGTGGAAGGCTGCAGAGGACAGAGGAAGGAGACCCCTCCAAATTGTTTCCTATTAGGTCCACTAATGGAAGCATCCACTGAGTTAAAGAGCAGGCCATTAGAAGCACAACTGGAAACAACCCTGTACCATCAGAGGCAATGAGCACAAACCAGCTGACTTGTGCTCAGGTTCTTGAGTACTTTGTGCCAACTGGAGGAGCAAATATACAATGCGGACATGGGAACGAAGCCCAGACTGCATGTTACTTCTCACTCCCACTCATATAACAGCTCCCAGTGCTGCCTGTGTGCATGCCCATGCATGCATATGGTGGAATGTGGAAAATAGGACTCCAGTGCACCAGCATGAATCCTATAAAATAGGCCTCCAACTGTGGTGTATTGGATAACGCCTTGTATTTCTATTAAAGGCAAAATTCAGCACTAAGCAGTGAAGTTGGGTAAACCTGTGGTCATTAATATTGTTCTGCCATATGTCAAAGAGCAGAGTATTTAAACATTACCTTTTGTTGCCAAGAAAAGGGACTGTAGAGATTTTAGTAATACCTCAAATCATGAAATAGTATAAAAACAAGTAATTTTCAATTAATGTCCTTTCCTGAAACAGAACAACAGGCCAAGCTACAGCTGGAGGAATTTTTAAATCAGTGTAGCATCTCCTTCCCAAGGACTCTGTCTGTCTCACAAATTAGTAAAACCAGGAACCAATATTGATGTAATTTGACAGATAAAATATAGGATTTGGAATTAATCCTTTTATGTGAAAATGACCTTACATGCTGATTCAAAAATAAATATCTGTCAGTATATTCCCCAAAGAGTTAGGAAAAGCAGATCATGAAGTATAAGGGGAAAATTAGCTTTCATTTTTTAAAGAAACTTACTAGTTCAATTGAACACATGATGATCTGTTCATGAACTCAAAATGTAGATCCTGATATGGTTAAAAGGGTGCTGTGGGGGATGTTGTGAATCCCCTATTCAGTGACATGGGTTGCACATGCTTGGATTGAGGCAAGTGCCAAGCAAACACTAATGTTTTGCATGCTTGGCAGTAACCTAGAAACAAACTAACTTTTCTCTGCACCTGTGTAGGTCACCCTTCCCCTAAACTGGTGCCTTCCAGATGCTTGGTACTTCAGCTTTCATGAGAATGCAGTCAGCATGGCCAACGGTCAGGAATGCTGAAAGTCACAGTCCAAAATATCTTGAGGACACTAAGGTGGGGAAGCTGAAATGGATGATAAAGTCAAACCATTGCAACCATGTTATTCCTCATTTTGATTCTTGGTGGAATGACAGAGTTCCTATGACTCCATTGTTAAAATGACCTTTATATTCCAATTAACAAATCATCTGTTAAATCTATGAATCTTAATATTCAGATCTATTCCGTTCAATTCATACAATTTATCTGCAAATAGTTGTTGGGCGTCTGATTCTAAATATAATTAGCTGATAATTTTGCTTGGCTGAATTACTTTTCTGGAGGGCCTGCTAAGTCTCTCAGTTGCATTATCTAGCAATAATGAATCTGATAGGTGAAATTTTTTACTGTAATGAGGATGAGACACAGTTGTGACACCTGAGTCTAGTAATAACAGAAGACTGCTAATTATCGACAGCACTTTTTTGTGTGATGCACAGAGGAAAAAAAACCCCTCATTATTAAAAAAATAAAAAGTTACAATTATAAGTGACACCAGAGGAGAGTAAATAAAATGGAGTGATTAAAACATTGCTGCTTTAAGGGTGTTTTTAATTAAGTGGAAATGCTAATGTTGTCATACTTAGCAGATGGGATTAAAATTAGTTATTGTAAGTAACTCATATTTTGTGTTATGGTTTCCACAGCATGTCTACAAGATCTAAGAAAGTGATACATTCCATAAGACATTTAAAAAAATGATATTCTCATATCTTTACAACCCATAATAATGAACATCATGAATAAACTCTTGGGGAAAAAAATCCTGCCAAGGATTTTACCGTAGTGACTTAACTAGCGTGGAATGTAACCATGATGCACCGGACTGATACAATTACATGGCTAGCATGGTCTCCCCCTCCCCTACCATCCCCTTCTGTTGATTGCTGCATTTTGCATTTCATTCACACTCAACAAAAATAAAAGTTCAGAGCTCGGGCAGGTGTCCAGCGTCAAATGAAGAGTGTGTGGTGGGGGGATGGAAAAGATGGCCACCCACCTAGAGGATGTTCAGAAACTGAGCACAGGATGCATCCTGCAACTACGGATTTTTTTTTTTAAAAAACTTAATTGCACACTTTCTCCTACTTTATTTGTGTAAAATTTTCCATCTGCTACATCTAAAGATGTCTAAACTGTTAGAATCAGACCTGCATTCAGCTGCCAGCTGTGCACATTAAGGATTGCAAAACACTAAGTAAATGAGGCAGCATAAAGCTGAGTAGTGCTGGTCCATCTGCCCAGTACTAGGAGGGACCCCCAATACCTGGTCCTTTTTA
>NW_025335798.1:21278742-21301242 GCF_004798865.1 Varanus komodoensis
GAGAGAGAGAGAGAGAGAGAGATATTCCCAAGTTTAACATGAATTATTTCCTATTCTGAATCAATTCAATTACTTTGATGACTACCATTATCCAGATAGGATGAGTTGCCTGGGCTCATGCTCTCCCAAATTATCTCAACCAGGAACTTGTTATTATAGCTAACATATTCTAGAAAAAGAGAGCAGAATGCAAATTTTCCAAAGTCAACTTGGCTGGTCAAAATTATTCAGTGTCCAGTGCCCAATAACGAATGCATTTTTCTGGTGTCCAAGGCTTACTGGTAATTTTGTTGGAAAACTGAACACCTTGGTGTACAACATTTCCCATGATGAATCTTTCTAAGCTGATCTTAGAGATTATGTTTAGAAAGAATACAAAAAAGAAGCTTGTTTGCAAACATTCCAACTAATAAGATTTTTGAAAAGCTCCATGTGTTTCACAATTCGAAGCTCCTTCTTCAGGAACCATTTCAATCTTCCAAATTCTGTGAAATGGCTGAGCTACTTTGCACAAATGTCTGCATGGCATGATAAGGTTTCCTGTACCCATTTCACAGAAACTTGAAGGTTTAAGATGGTTCTTCAGAATCTAGTGTTCCAACTGCAATTTCAAGTGCTCTTTGGAAACTAATACCCTGAAATGAATTCAGATGTAATAAATCTTAATCACTGGAACTTTGAGAACAAGTTTCTTGTGTTACATTGTTTCTGCTTCTGTTGACTCCATCTTGTTTTTGTTTGAGGTTTTTGCAGGTTCTGGAACCACCTGTGAGGCTAGGTCTCAACATGGTTTTAGGAACCTTGCTATAAATTATTACTTGGTAAATTGTTGCCGGTAGGAATGGAGTAGTGAGTTATCTGTGATTCTTATTGCTACAAGCTCATCATACCAGTGTTCCAGAATTGCCACTAGCTTGCATTTGCCTTTGGGGCCCAATTCAAATTGCTTCTTATGATCTATAAAAATAAGCTTTACATACATAAAAGATCACTTCTATCACTATGTTCCTCTGAAGCTCAAAGATCAACCAAAATTACTCTCTTAAGATTGTTATGGGTTCACCAAATTAGGACTGCAAAAACACACAGAACGGTATCTCTCTCCACTGTGGCTTTCTATCCTAAAACTGTTTGTCTTCTAAGGCCTAGAAGAGATGGTATAAGGATAGAATTTTAATAATATATGCATTTGTAAGGTAATGTTACCTGTCCTAATCAAGTAGTTTACCAATTTAATATATAATTATGTTGCATTTGGCCACACAGTGGCCTTAATACTAAACATTACTAAAGATTGCTGCCAACACCACTGTTCTGAATGGAGTGCCACTTTTCTGCTACAGGAGATGGAAGAGGAATCTTCTTTGCATCAATACTGCTACTCAGGAAAACAGTAAGAATAGCTACAGCCACACGCATAAGCCAGGAGACTTAGACAGGGCAGAAGTCCAAATGTTGCAATCAGCAAAAGAAAAAGAAAAGAAAGGGAATCCAGTCATAATAGGATGGCAGGGACTACCAAAGACACAGGATGATAGCTACTGAGCATCTGGGATCACAGGACAACAGCTCCCAATATCCTCCATCGTATGCATGTCTATTCAGAAATTACTACCCACTGAGTTCAGTTGAACTTCTGTTGAGGAAAATATTTAGAGGATTGCACTGTTAAGGTCTCAGTTGGTTACCTTTCCCTATGTTGACAATTGCTCACTTTGATTAATTTCCCAAATTAGTTACAGAATGGTTTGCTCTGATATCTGCAAATGTAGACAATGAAGAAACAATACCTGGAACATCAGTGAAGGTCTCTCCAAGAACTGACACATGAAAACTCAGTTCTATCTCTTTCATTCTCAGGAGTACCTTAAAGAAACTTTCCGGATCCTTATCATGTTCCCTAAAGTAAACAAAATTGGGCTGTTTATTTAGAGAAAACTTTGTATATAACAGAACAATATTATGCAACATCGGCACATTACATTCTAGTTGTATCACAGAACATCAGTCTCCAAGATGTTCCCTAGCTAGAATTTTTATCCCTTTATTTGCAAGTAAGCTTCTTTGAAATCCATGAAAACATGGTCTTTGTACTTTCTCCAATATAATATTATTGGTTCTAAGGTCAGCATTGTTCCACTATTAGTTGCACGACCACTATCAGAACTATGAGAACAACTAGCATAGACAACCCCTAATCTAATGCAGTCATAATAAGATGTGCAACACCTTAAGACTTTGTTGGATGAAGTGAAGGTCCTTCTAGGCCAGCATTCTGTTCACACAGGGGCCAACCAGCTGCTCATGGAAAACCAACAAGCAGGACATGAGTACCCAACCTACCGAGCAAGTAGTTGTACATACTGCCTCTGATAACAGAGGCAGTATATAGTCATCGAGACCATTAGCCAATGATTACCTTTTTCTCCATGATTTTTTTCCAATTCCCCTTTAAAGCCATCCAAATTAGAGACCAGAAATATATCTTATGGAAGTGAATTTAAAGTTCAGCTATTTGCTATGTGAATAATTACTTCTTTTTTTCTGTCCTGAATCTCCCTCCAATCAGCATCAGAGCATGAACTCAGGTTCTAGTATTAAGGGACAAATGTCTACCTGCCATTGTGCAATGCAGCAGCTTGCATGACAACTTGTGCTTTGTGCTAGCTGAACAACTTCCCTGGATCCAACCTGTACTTATAAGTGAAACTGTTTATCAGCACATCATAAATAACATGTTATACAGGTACGTTCTTCAGAATATCCCAGTTTTTGAAAACATGGCTTATTTTTCCCCAGCTCAACCCACAATTCAATAAATACCTGCATGTGTGAGGAAAAAAAAACCTTTGCAGAGATAACAGCAGATGGTTGTGCCTGGAGTGAATGGAAGCAGATGTTTTGGTGGCAAATGGAATGCACTGCATGAGGCCTGCCCACCTGGTCGACTGGGGACAGTGCCTGGCTGTGCTGCCTGCTAGGAGAGTTCTGTCGTTTATAGCAGGCAGTGATAGCACGCTCCTTGGTCTGCTAGAGGGTTCTAGGCATGAGCGGTGGGTACAGTAAGGATCTAGGACACTGCAGCTTAGCCTGGGGCTGCCATTCCATGTAGCTTCACAACAGTTTCAGAATCTCTGGAAAGCAGCAAGTGCTGAGCCTTCTCTGGGAAAGCTTCTGAAGTCACAAGGTCAGCCTAGCATCAGGCTGAAGTAAGTGGAAGCTCACTCAGCATTATTGATTTGAGACTTCAGTTTATCTACTTTTAAATTGCCGGAGTAATTTAGGGAGTAATACCAAGTTTTGCCACAGAGCATAGCCTGGTAGTTTTCTGTTTTAATTGCAGTTTGTTCCACTAAAACAAAATATCTGAAAGCAAAGAGAGTAAGATATTAAAGCTCTTCCCTAAATTTGTTCAGCCATGTTATTTATCTGCAATGGCAACATGTAGCTATTATTGTACTGTACTGACCAAATTAATGAGTGAGATATGTTTCCAAATGAGCATGAATGGCACAAGGCAGCACCTGTGTGATTATAGGTAAAAATTTTTGTATATTCCGCCGAAAATAAGTTAAACCTTTCTTTATCTATTATAACAGAAGAAAATGAAGAGTAATTTGGATAATGTAGCATATCTAACAGCTGCCTAAGCTAAATGTGAGGGCCTCTAGACTGATACCTACTAGCCCAAATGAAGGGCAGGGTACTAGAAAAGCCCAGGTCATTGGCATGGTCCAAAAGATAATATTGCAAGGAACTGCTAATTGCCATTTTTGCTCAGCATTTTCTTTTCCTCTCCCTCTGTGCAACCCTTTCCTACCCTTTTCTGGTTTAGCACTACAGCAGTAAATCAACTGTGCAGGAAAGTACCATCTGGAAAAAATGTAAACACATCGAAAATGAATATTATTTCCCATATAATTTGACCACTTCCATTAATAGTTGAATGAACTATTTTACTCATCTGAAGGTGCATATGCCTTGGGATCTTAACTGTTCTGTTTTAAATCACTGTTGTCCACACAGAAGTGAACCAGATGTTCTTTGAGCATTTTTATTTATGAACTCGGCTGCCCTTATTCTCAAGTTATAGGAAAAAATGAGAGTCTACTGATAGAAGTGGTGCATTGCCCCCACCCACAGACTAATTATGCTGAATGAATGCGTGAATATGAATGTGCAGGTCCATCACATGTATCAGAAGCATTAATAATTATATCTCTTGAGAAATATCACACTAAATGACATCTGTAACTCTGTAACTGTTAATGTCTAATTCAGTCAATATTTTTGGTTATCTGATGTAAAACAAAGATCTCCTAATTAGGCATTACTTTTGGGGGCTTTCAAAACTTCAGATAATCTAAAGTCTGAAGAATCCTATGTCTATAAAAAGATACAGAGAATTACTTTTAAGTAGTCCTATGTGCTTGTGTGTGTTTGTATATGTGCATGCACATGCATGTGTTTTCAGTACAACAGGAAAGTCTCGTGAAATGCTTCACATCTGAACATTAGGGATGTTAACTGGGATTATTCCCAAATCCCCAAAGTAGACTTGAATATTGAGAATTCAACAACTTTTACATTGCCAAGGGATCGAAGCTGAATACCCACAATATGTTTGTATCTATATTAAATCACAATTTTAATGCTGCAGGAGTCAGATTCCAGTGCCACTTCAAGCACTGAGTTCTGCCATAGAACTGTAGCTAACAAGATAAAATTGTTGGGCCTTCTGCTGTGTGCTCCTAACAACAGTGCAGAAAGGATACCAACAGTGCCCCAAACATGTTCACAGATTTTCCCCCCTGGTCTTGGAAAAGTGTGCACATTCAGAGTCCACAGCCACGGAATTGCCATAATTTCCCATCCATTTATTGTGTCGCTTTGATTTTTGCATGTGTTTGCCAATCCCGTCTGCCTTGAAATGTGTGTATCTTTACTGATTCCATCACTGCCCTGTAGCCGACTTGTATATCTGACGGATAACAATGGAGACCCATGGAGGCAAGTGAGAAGCACAAGAAGCTTATTTGTCATTCGTCATTATTTGTTTTTCGGCGCCAGGCTATGACCTTTTTATTTAAAAAATACTTTAATAATGTTGAATATCTATAGGTTTTAATTGTGCAGCCAGGGTGTTTCCGGATTTTAATTGTATTTTGTACTATGTTTATTTATTTGAGCCGTCCCGAGGCTGTAAGTGATGGGACGGCATACAAAAACTCTAAATAAATAAATAAGATGCTTTTCAGGTAGGTATAATTGGTATGTCTGCGAAGCAGCTTTTCTTTCTTTCTTGTTTAACGATATTTGCTAGCTGGGTGAGTGCAGAAAAGGAGGGTGAAACTGATAAGGACACTGACCAGCAGAGAATATTGGTATGCAGGACTACACAGTGGACAATGCCCATTTTTAAAAGAAAGCTGATATGCATTCATGAAGGCTCGGAAAATTAATTCCATTTGATGATATGATCCAGATAGGGGAACTGAATGCAATAACTGGAAGCCACAGTGGACCACTTTCATGAAAGATGGAGCAGGGCCTGAGGAAACTCGGAGCCCTGTCACAGAAGTGCCTAACGTACACCATGGAAGCTGGTGGGAAGACCTGAGTGGGAAAGGAGGCCACAGAGTGTCTGACTCTTTGTGGGGTTACTGGGCAAACAATACATCCTATTGCGGCTTATTCTCTGGGTGGCTTTAGTGTGACGTGTGTAGCCACCCAAAATATGGAGACTTGTTACTGTTACTGGCATTCTTAGCAGGTTGTTGATAGCAAGGTTTCCGCAGATCTTACGACCTAAAATGCTTTGGACACTCTACGGCAATAAGTTTGTTCAAAGAAACTTTTAGATCAAGATTTTACAGTGTATTTGGGAAGATTTCAAAAGAGAAGATTTACTTTGTTTTGAATTTGACTAGGACATTGATAAGTGGGGGGCACTGGTATGTAGATAGCTCTCCACATCATCTGCATTTTATGAAGGTTGTCAACATGGAAATTATTCACATAAAAAGAAAGTTCATAGGCAAGTGTAATGTGGCCAGGTTTGGGGGTATCTTATAAAAGTAAAGAAAGGAAGGACAGAAGACATCTCTCTAGAAGAGAAAACACACTAATCTCTGTTGAAGCACACAGGGTAAAGAGACCTGTGATATCACAATGACAAATTTATGATGCCACAGTCTTGCATCATAATGGCATTTCATCAAGAGCAGGACAAGAAGCAGTGGGTTTAAACCACAACAAAGAGATTCAAGATGGGCATTGAACAATCAAGGAAAGTTGCATAATCAAGTTCAGTAACTGGACAGGCTGCCTAGAGAGGCCAAGGGAGATTATCAAGAAGATGCCTGAAGGAGAATCACTCAGGCATACCTTAGCTGTGGAAATCCTGCCTGAAAACAGGTTCCTACAAATAGATTGTACTGCTTGTCTGTTGGTTGAAAAAACAAGAACCATTTACCTCCATGTCAAGAAAGTGTGAAAGAATTTCAAAGGCTCAACAAGCAAGATGAGAAGCCCGTCCAAACCTCAGCATGCTACATATTTCCTCGCAATTTTGGATGGAGTTGCTACACTCTGTTCAGGAACCAGTGGGTGTGTCACCATATTATCTGCATAATAAGATACTCATCTTTAGAAGCCAAACATGTACAAAGTGCACACAGCTGAAAATTTGCAGTCCAGTCCTGACCATAGTTACCTCATGCAAGCTCCATGCAGTTTTGGAATTTACTCCTAAGTAAGTCTATGTAGGATTGCATCATTTTAGTAATCACAGGGAAAACCATATCCCCACTGTCATTCAGCAAATGAGGTCTCTAAGGATACATTATGATACAAAATAATTTCGTACATAACTGGCACATGTGCAAATCTCTAAAGGTATTGTGTACGTTGAAAGGGTTATAAATAAGCTGAACTAAAAGCAATATTAAAAAGGTCAATCTTAATCTTCTTAAAACATTTAACAAAGAAGCTTTCTAATATTTCACTGCTAGAGAGAACTCAAAATGGGGAGGGGAGAGAAATGGAAGGGTTTAATACTGCTTTACAAATATGTACAGCTGAACCAATGCACTTTTCCAAGCACCAATAAAAGAAGAAAACCTCCTTTCAGATATTGTTCTGCAGCTGATAAGGAAACAGCATTCAAATACACTGACAGCCCATCAAAATCAGTGTTGCAATGTCTGATCTTTTCACTCATCACAGAGTTTGTAGGTAGGTTTCTGATGCTCATAACAGCACAAATGATCAAGGGGCTTGAACACCTTCCCTATGAGGAAATGTTACAATATCTCGGATTGTTTAACCTTAGAAAAAGATGTGTAAAGCAAGACATGGTGGGTAGAAAGTGAAGAGGGAAACATTTCTCTCCCGAGGTCCTTCCAGAGACAGATTAGAAAAAGTACTTATTCAGCCAGCCTATAGTTAAACTACAGAATTGGTGATGCCCACCAATTTGAATGGCTTGGGATGGGGCAAATTCATAAGCAATCGTAAGCATAAAGGCAGAGAAATCAGTGGCTGCTTGTCCTGATGGCTACCTGGCATCTCCGGTATCAGAGGCAGTGTGCCTATGAATACCCCTTGCTGTGGAAGGTGGACAAAATGGTGCTCTTGCACTCATGCCCTACCTGTGGGTTTCCTGTTGGCAGCTGGTTGGCCACTGTGTGAACAGGATGCTGGGCTTGATGGACCCTTGGTCTCATGTTCTTATGGAATAAAAGGTAGGAAAGAAACTTCTAACAGCTCTCACTCTTGACTGTGAAAACATTTGATGATCATCCAATCAGGAATCACGGTCTCATGCAGCATGTCAAGTAGTAACTGATAAGCATGCACATGCATTAGTAGACATTTGACCGGCCAAATGCATAGCCAAAAGCATTGCAATGGCCATGGTTGCAAATCAGTAAAAATCTTTGATGGATAAAAATGTACTATACAGTACAGTCAATAAGGGTTGTATGTTCACAGGTATGTGTGTACTTACTTACTTACTTTATTTATTTATTTATTTATTTATTTGGGGTACTTGTATGCTGCCCCATTCGCATAAGCCTCGGGGCGGCTTCCAGCAAATAAATAACCATACATACAAAAATATAAAAAATTGGACACATCCAGCCAATAAATAAAACCAATAAATAATTTAACAATTAATTAAAATAACGTTTAGATAAAAAGATCTTGGCCTGGCGCCGAAAAACATAAAAACCCAGTCTAGGAAGGGCTCAGAGGTGAGATTAAAGAACAATAACATAACTCCCCTGCAATGCTAGCTTTCTAGCAGCATGTTAAATAACACATGCCCATGTTTTCTAACCCCACAAGAATTCTTGTATTCTAGTCTCAAGTCTGAACACATCAATCCACTCATGAAGAGATATGTGATGCTCCATAAAAAAGAGGGGGTGGCAACCTTAGTCCTGACAGCAAGCTACTGTCATACATACAGCAATGTAGTCGTCGCGGCTACATGCTGCCACCAGGAGCAGAGCCACAATGCCTCTGCATGCCAGTTGCCAGGGAACAGCAGCGGGGAAAGACTGATACCCTCCTGTCCTGCTTGTTCTCAGAGGCATCTGGTTGGCCTCTGTGAGAAACAAGATGCTAATTCATTTGGCACTGTGGAATAAACATTGGATCATCTTTCATGATCACTTTGATAATTAAGAAGTGAAGCTACCACAGATTGGTTTTTTCAGATGGCATATATGCTGCAGCACACTAAATTCCTCATATCCTGAACAATTTTTAACACGGATTAAGGCAGGGAATGCAAGTTATTTTAGTGACACGTGAGTTTTTGAGCATTATAGTCTAAAAGGCAACTTAGGGCACAGATCTTATGGGACTGCTGCCTGAATGAAAGAAGTTGCTCATTCTGTAGGCTTCCAATAATCTCAAACCCTGCAGGATTATTTCCTGTAGGGCTGGAGGCACAGCAGGCACTTTGCTTCGCACTTCATACATCCTCTAACACTGTTTTTCCCACTGAATGGACCTTTGATGGCATCTCTCCCTCACTTCGGTCCCTTCTTCCCTTTCTGCACTTTTCTCAGACTGCAGAAGAGGAACCACCATGGAGGCTTCCACTGTAGCTCTGAGAGCTGGGGGCGATCCAAGGAGTTTTCCACCTCTGAGGGTGAGCCTTCTCTCTGCTGCTGACTGTATGGCCTTGGAAAGGGACATTCCCAGTATCCTATGCTCCTTAGATACCTTCTAGACACCATAGGTTTGTTCTCTTACTTGTAGCAGCTTCTTCATGTACCCATGTATTATTATTATTAAGGTATTTTTAATAAAACAAATAATTACATCAACATGTTAAGCAATCTAGTAAGTTACACTGAGGAATAAAAGTGGCAGCAAAATCTTAGTGTAAGAGCCTGGGACCTTGAAATATGGTAAGAGAAAGGAGATCATCCAGCTCTGTCCTGGAAGATGAACGTTGTGAAAAATTGTGGCGCAGGTGCTAATGACATGGTATTAATCAATGGAAAACTGCTGTTGATGTTTATGATCTGTGGCAAAGATCGTGGCCACAGTAAAGTGGCCATAAAGAGGCACTAGGGAAAGAATCTAGGGTTGCAAAGTTTCCAAGACATGTGAGTGATCAATTTGTGCATTTAGAAGAGAATGCCTAACCCACAACAGAAAACGGTTGGGAGTTGGAAAACGTGGGAGCTTGAAAGCCTATCAAACATCAAGTTTTGAAGCAATTAGAAGGCTGAGAAAATGAGAGTAATACCATCCTCTCCAACTGTCCTACCTCAGTGGGGGCAGCCAAGGTTTTCCGTGCCCCTTTGCACGCAAAGCCTATCATCTGTAACAAGCCCTACTTTAAAGATGCTTATCCGGTGAGTAATGATGCCCGATCAGAGCTATGGGGCTTCCCCAGACTGTAATCACATAAGGGTGCAATTCTATGCACGTTTAGGCAGAAAAATTTCTGCAGCTCCCAACAGTAGCAGAACTTCTTTTCCTGCCATAATTTGTATAGCATTGCATCCAGAAAAAATCCAGGCTATCAATCACAACCACGGAAATGCACACCTCTGCACATGAATTAGACTTACCTGTTGGGTCGGTTTTCAGCATGTGCAGAGATATAGATATCAAAGGATTTTCCCTGCACCTGACACACAGATGTCTGGGGAGAGCAGCAAAGCAGCCTCTTTCTACACTTGCTGTCCTGTTCACCCATATAATGTAGTTTTTCAGTTGGCTTAACTGGGGAAATGCCAGCCAAATCAACAAGAGAATTTGCAGGGGAGGGTTGGGCTTGGGCAAGAATGATCTTGGTTCAGCTCTCTATCTGCTCCTCTAATGTAATATCAGCTACATCCAAATGCACATGGGGTGGCTTGATGTGAAAAAGTGCTTTCTTCCATTGTGCATGTTTATTTTATATATTTGGATGTTGGGATGGGGTGGGGTAGTGATTTTCACCCTGCAGAGGAGGGATGTTGCATAGGAATGGTGGTGCCTTTCTTAAATAAAATTCCTTTATATTTTAGTGTGTACATAATGATGAGAAAGGACTCAAAGGCTAACATCAGTGTTCTGGTAAGAATGTTCATGTGAACTGCATGCAGGAGGCCATTATCTGCCAAATTAATCTATCAGAAAAGGTGGCAAAGTCTTTGTGTGACAAACACATAGTTACTATGCTTCGTTTTTGCAATTTTATAGAGTGCATTTTCAACTAATATTTTCATATGAAGTACTACTACTGTGTAGTAGACAAGATTTTCTTTTCTAGGCTGCTCCAGTCACAAGATTTCTACTCTTTATCTTACCAAAAATTATTACGGTACTGTCAGTTGTATTTATGCATTCATTCACGACATGTGCATGCCACCTGATAACCAAGTTCTCTGGGAAGCTTACAATAAAGATAAGAACTATTTAAGTACAGAATAGAACATCAAACAATCCAATCAAAGCAACATAAAATATGATAGCAAAACAAAACTTACAGCGCTCCCAAAGTAAGGTTATTGAAGAGGCCTGGGTAAACAGAAAACTCTTCAACTGAAGCAGTGCAGGGATGACAGTAGGCACATCTCTACAGGAATACTGTTTATGACCGGGGCATTGCTGCAGAACACCTGTCCCTGATCATCACTACCTTCAGTTCACTCCACGGTGGGTACTAGGCCTTCTGGGTGAAGTGTTACCCAGCTGGTTGCTTTCCAGAAGCTGTTGGACTACAAGTCTGATCAGTCCATCACAAATTACCCAGTCACTATCTTAAAGTAAGTCCATGTGGGAAAACACAGTCCATTGGGAAAACTTGCTCCCAAGCTATTCAGGTTTTAAACCAGCATTTTACATTGAGTCTCGAAATGAACTGTGAGCTACTGCAGTTGACAAAGCACCAGCACAATGTGGTCAAACCATCTAGTTCCAGTTTGCAATTTAGCAGCCTTCTCTAGGACCATCTGCAGTTTGCAAGCTGCTTTAAAAGGCAGTCCAAACAGGAATTTACCAAACAACTGGTCATTGTGGCCAAATTTTCTCCATCCAGGTAAGGTTGAAGCTGAACCTGCTAAAATGTGTGTTAAGGCACAGATGTCACTTAAGTCAAGAAGCACTCCCAAAGAGGGACACGTTGAACAACATTCACCTGAATGAATGAAAAACCAACCAACAATACTGTTCTCGTGTCTGGAATGAACCTTACATTTGTTTGCTCTTATCCAGTCCCTTACTGCAATCAGCCATTGGTTCAGAACAGCCACAACCTCACCTGCATCATTTGGAAAGACAATGCTTGCTCTCATCCACACAATGGTGATAACCCTAAAGCTACACATCCAAATCTCTATGGTTCTCCACAGTTTATGTTAGCCTTCCCCAAGCTGGTGTCCTCCAAATGGGCTTGACTAAAACTCCCCTGAGACTACAGTACTCATGGTGGCGTTAATCAAACCCATCTGGAAGGTACTAATTTGGAGAAAGCTGGTTTATGTCACTTGGAGCTGGCCAAGAAAAAGTCTACTGATTCTGCTTCATACTATTAAAAAACCCAGCACTTTACGGAAAGTCTCCCATGAATTCTACAATGAAAATGAACTGAATTCTTTGTTGTGATTGTACACGGGCCAGTATCCACGACTGAACAGCCCAACAAAGTATGTAAGCCACATTGTTCTGTGGTGTGTACTGCACATACAGTTGGCCATTTTGAATACTCAGTGTCCAACTACAACTTTGTGTCTTGGGAACCTGGGCAGCAGGAGTTGTATGAGGGTTAAGCAGACTTCCTATGACCTCTTCCAGGGTACTAAACATAACAATAAGGGAGAAGAGATTGCAAGGAATCGCATCAAAAGTACTTTAGATACTTTTAGAAGCATGTTCTCTTCAACCAGGTATTTCTGCTAGCTTGCATACATTTGATTTCAAAAAACTGGAAAAAGGGTGGCAGAAGGGTGAGAAGGCCTCAGGGTACCAGCAGGTTGAGGCCAGTGAAATCTGGACGGGCAGGCCCTGCTCCTTTTTTGGACTCTGAGCTCAAATGTCTGTCCCAAGCTACTTAAAATGGTGACATTATCCCTGATTCATAAGACCCACTGGTTTCTGTGGTCCTCACCATAGAACCTTGTTAAATAAAGAGGACAGACAATAACTTTTGTACACTGTTCTAAGAATTTGGTGCTAATCAAATAGTATAGAAATGCTTTCAGTCAGTCAGTCAATCAATGACTTGTTGTTGGATTTTCTCATTAGTCAGTGGGTTTGTGGAACAAAGCCAGAATGAGTCGAATAAGCAAGCACCCTTACTTCTTTACCTTTTCTCTTTTAAAATTATTTTTGTCAGCATTTATAGGTCACTGGAAACCTTACAAGAAGAAATACGAAAAGTTCAAAAGTGATTAATGGTAAATATTTAAAATGTAAGACTAAAAAGTGGGCTGTGCCCAGTGTGGCTTGTATTAGCAGAAAGCATTTCTATTCATGGGAGGTAAAACACCCATTCCCCACCCCCACCCTACTGTAGCTACCTGCACAGGTATCCGACCTGCTACAACCCTCAGGATAAGCCTTAAGAGGGATGCAGAAGACTACAGTGGTCAGAGGGATCAGTGAAGACCAGGAGCTCTTTCCTATCTAAGCTGAAGGGCTTCCACTGACACAAAAGCGCTGCTGCAGACAACCCTATGAAATTTCTTGAAGAAATGGATATAAAATAACTGAATTAAATGCTAAAACAGATTTTTAAGACCTCGTAAAACTAAGAATTCGCTCCTGGACATTGAAAGGATAACACCATGGACTTCCATGCAGTGTTTTTGGGAAGGGCATTCCACAACACAAGGCCAGCACTGAAAACATCCTTTCACAAGGTGCCAACCGGCATATCCCATCCGGTAAGGGAACCACAGAAGGACCTCGGAGAAAGTTCTCAAAGTTTGGATAAGTACATGCAGGAGGAGATAATCCTTCAGGCACCCTGGCCGCAAGCAGCATTCAAGTCAAGATCACCACTTTCAAGTGGGCCTCTTGAGGCCAGCAAGGCTGATGAAGCACCGGCATGGTGAAGTGCTGGCTTGATGTGTTCATCCTGTGCATCACTTCTTCTTTTTTTATAGCAGCGAACGGTATTTGGGCTGGGATAAACTTGGAACCGAAGAAATGCTATACACATTTCTTTTGTATAGCATTTGCCTGGTCTTCAAGATGTAACCACAATGTGGACTCGGATGGCATAAACAAGCAACATAGAAGAGAAAAAGAATGAGAATAAGGTATCTATAACTATTCAGATAACATTTATATACCATCTGCCAAGACCACATAGAAGAGCAAAGAGGTACTTCCTAAGGTCCCAGGCAAGTCTTTCTTGGTTGCCAGTAAACCCCACATTATATAAAGTTTTAGAAAAATTAATATGAGTGACTTTTAAACTTTTGGATAGGTCACCAACATGATGTTAAGTTTGGCTTCAGGAACAAACTGGACATGCTTAGATTCAGAATTGGTCCACATTGTTTAGGCCCAGGAAGGAGAAGAAATAAAAGAAGAAATACCTGGTGAAGCAGGAGGTATCACAGATAGACACTGGGGTATTTGCAGAGGAAAAGCAGGCTTTCCAGAAGTCTGGAATGTTTCTTGCTAGTCATTAAGAAACCTCCATAATTTGTAGTCATCAAGTGCAGAACAGGTTCCTTGAAACAGATAGCTATGTTCAAGATTCTAACTCACCAACTGCTAGGCTTCATTTTCTTTAAGAACAGGTATTTTTTCAAGACAGGCCCAGAGTTTGCTATTCTGAGCAAGTGGCTGTAGTGTGCGTGCAACATTTTGTGGGTCTTTAGTAGTATCTACTGCTGTTTCAGCTTTATGATGCAGTAGCTTAAAGGTAAACATAAAGGTCATGGGCATTTGACTGAAGCAAGGCAGTTGCTTACCTGTAGCTGTCGTTCTTTGAGTGGTCATCTGTGCATTCACACATCTGGGCTTTACGGCTGCACATAGTCTGCTCTCAGGAAGCATCTAAAGTTAAGTGTTCCCCTGGGTGGGAGCTGCTCCCCTTTCTGTTCCAAGCTAGCGTGGGCAGAGGCTCCTGCCCATCTCCTCCGTTCTGTGGAGACCACCATGTGTCTCAGGACCAAGGAGGAGAGATCACCGACCCAGTCCAACCCCTTGCAACCCTGGTAAACAAGGGGGTGATTGTCAGAAGGATGACGCAAGTGGGGCTGGAGGGCGGGTTGTGTGAATGTACAGATGACTGCTCGGAGAAGGAGTGGTTACGGGTAAGCAGCCTGCCTTTCTTCTTTGTGGCGTCACACATATGGGCGACTAGCTAGCCTCCTAGAGGAAGGATGGAGGGACAGTTTCCTCACTGGAGCATGGAGGCAAGGAGTGCTCTGCTGAAGGAGCAGTCAGCCCTTAAACAGATGTCTAACCTGTAGTATCAGCCTTGATGGGGTGGACCATGTAGCTGCCCAGCAGGCTTCTTGCAGGGGACCCGACATGTGGAGTAGGTCCTTGGTGCTTAAGTGAAGTACAGTACAGACACAATGGTGGTTGCAAAAGAACTGGGGGAACAGGAAGGAGAGGGGCTCCCACCCAATAAAGGCCTAGCTATTGAAGCTTCCTGACCCCAAGCTCCGCACAGGTACAAAGCCCATATAGGTGATGCGCACAGAAAAGAACATAAATACCCATGTAGTCAAATTGTAATGTCTCCAAAAATTGTGACTGCTTCCACACTTAAAACCCAAAGCTTGTCTACGCACAGAGCGTCCCTGTACAGCTGAACAGAGCACTGTTTCCCATTTATCCTATGGTGGTACACCAGGGCAGTCAATGGAATGAGAGGTCAGTTGCACAGCTCCTATATTCCCAGGCTGCTCAGTCAAGCCACACAAGCTCTGAATCCTAAGCATTGCTCAGAGAGGAGCACTGCAAGCAGGAACGGCACTCTTATATGTGAGCGGGTCCTGCCTTCCCTATCTCTCATTCTGGGGCAGTCACTTTCTACTTTTAAGAGAGATTGAGAAAGGCATATCTGAGTACCTAAGACTCTTGGCCTTAAGAAAATATACGATATGGAAAGACCTAAAGTTTTTGAGAAGACAATGGTGAAATAGAAAGAATGAGAATATAATTCTTTTTGAGCCTCTTAAATTTTCCTATGTCAGAATATAAATTGCTGAAAAAACAGTAAATAAAAGGAGAGCTTCACTAAGACATTTGCGACTTAAAAAGTTAAAATGCTTGCTCAGTGATCTTAATAAAACTTGTGGCAAATGCAGCTAATATTTGCAGAAACTGTATAAAACATTCCAAAGAACAAAAACTGTTCTGTGTTGCTAAACATACTAGAGAGCTTTTTGAAAATGAGATATTTACCATCACCAACATGATTTTAGTTCTTCAAAATTTCAGTTTCTGAAGGTCAGATAACTATGTAACTGCTTAATAGAGAGAATCAAAGTGCTACCTCTGAGTATCTCCAAGCTCTGATGGGCTTATATTCTGCTCCTTAGGTGAGGTATTAGCAAAGCTTATTTATTTTCATTTCCAAGGCTTTTATTTGCCCATTCCCTTGTGGTAAAGCTGATTTCCATGATGATTCCCTTCTTAATTTTAATACCTCTTTTACTCATCATATAGACATAAGAATTTTCCCCCAAATAATGAAACCCTTCCAAAGGAAATGAAGACAACCAAGAGAAGAGGAAGGGGAAGTCAGCAAAAGCTTACTTTTCAATTAATTGATCCTCTGTCATATGCGCACATGAAATATTTTTTATATGCAGGGAAAATAAGGTTAATTAACATAAAAACCCTTCACTCGCCGAGGTGTTGAATTTTGTATTTTATCCATGCTGCTGCAAGCGCCTTGATTTCCCAGTAATGACCTAGTTCTCCTAATGAGTAACATTAACCCCTGGCTGTAGCTGTCCAGGACTTAATTGTCAACTGAAGCTGAAATAGGAGAGTTTGCCGATCAGCAGGTATGTGGTATATTAACTCACGTCATTTCAGACCCTAATAAATAAATCTGTTGCTAAGGCAACAAGAACATCAGCTGTATCACTTTTTGTGCTTTATAAAAGAAACTGCCTTTCACACCAAGCTTTTAAAAAGAAAATTAACTATATGTAACCATAATTAGAAGAAACATCATTTCTCATCTTAGAAACATATCTACATTAATGAGAGAAGACATTGAACCCCCCTCCCTGCCTGCTACTATGATCAGGGTAACTGAAATGACTCCCCCCTCAAGTAAGGGAATGCAATTTGAGAAGCACATCTGAATGAGAGCACATCACACAACAGAGTGGCACTTAGAAATTACTACGCACCAGGAAGTAAACCCTGTTTAACTCAGTTAGACTTACTTTCCAACCAAACATGTACAGGGTTAGACTGTTTGTGTTTCTGAGATATACAATAACATACTTGCATAAATACCTGATGCTAAATGAGCACGATATTGGCAGCACAAGATGGTGCATATAAAACAGATGCAACATGAGAGTAATGCCTCATGCATATCTGGATTTGCTCTGAGTTATTCCTCTGTCTACAGTGTTACTAATGGCACAGAGAGATTAAAAACCAAACCAAACCAAACCACTGCCTTTGCAAGCAGGACATTTAGTGTTGGTCTCCATTTACACTGGCTGGGCTGTCACTGTGGTTGCTCACACACTGGGAACTGAGGGATGGTTAAAGCTTTATCTAATGTGGTTCATTTCAGCATGTGCTTTACATACTCTTCAGTTTTTTTGTAGAAGGGGAGTTAATAGAAAACAGCAGCAGCCGCTCCTCCTCCTCTTAAGGACACAGGTGAGGACAGTGCATTACAAAACAGCTGCCCAATGCTCTGGATTTTTATAAGGAGCCAGGCACATGAGGAAGGAACCACACCAGCTGAGGTGCGTGTAAAGAGCCGGTGCAGTGTAGTGCTTAAGAGTGCGGGACTGCAACTCAGGAGATCCAGGTTCTAGTCCCTCTTCAGCCATGGAGCTCACTGGGTGACTTTGGGCCAGTCACAGGCTCACAGACCAACCTGTCACACAGAGTCGTTGTGAGGATAACAAGGTGAGGAGGAGGAGGAGGAGGAGGAGGAGGATTATGTAAGCTGCCTTGAGTTCCTTGGAAGGAAAGAAGGTGGGATAAAAATATGATGGACAGATGGAATCTTAGGGAGAAAGGATATGCATGTTTAGACAGAAAAGAGTCCTGCAGCTCTCAGCATTCCTCAACCAATACGGCTGGCTGGGGAATGTGGGGAGTTGAAAGACTCTTTTCTGTTTGAATTTGCATAGCATTGTACCCAAAATCAGCAGAGAGAAAGTCTTTTATACTTTCTTCTCTTTACTGTTACTGCTGCAACTACAAGAACTACACCTTTCCTAGGTGAGTAAGGAATATGATAGAGGGATGCAAATATTACTCAGGATTAGAAGATTTAGCCTGGCTGGGGGGGGAAAAAGAGGCAGGAGAACGTGAGACTTGCTTAGTCAAACCTGTCCCCTTCAAAACAAAGATAGAAACCAGGGCTGGCCATGAGCACAAAGCAGCAAGGAAGAACTCAGGTGAGATTCCAGGTGTCATGCAAAGGTGATGGAAAGATATATACACATGTAAAATACACAATGCATTTCTTTTGCAGTAGACCCAAACTGAATACAAACAACTAATATACCACATGCTTGAAAGGTCCTCAAATCTTTACTCACACATAATACTTGGTAGAAAGAAAAAAATCACATTATATTTTCATTAATACAGATGATCAAGAAAAAAACATGGGATAAACCTTGTCACATGTAAAGCTGATTATCTTTGTTGGTCCTTAGCAGCAGCTACAACTCTTCAATTGCTACTTTGATAAAACACCTGTAGCTGAAAGGCACCATTTGCTGCCAATATAAGCCTGATGCTTGGAAGTGAAGAATTCAACATTCAGTTTGGATCAACAACATCACTAAACATCCAGAAAGACAAAAATGCACGAAATGAAGATCCAGCCAATATTGCAGACACAACAAATGTTTTTGCCTTTTCTGGACTGCACCACTTCAGATTGTTTGAAAGTTCCCCAGTATAACTTGCTGTATGAAAAGGGGGCATGGCAGGAAGAAAGCCAGTGTTTAAAATACTTCCCTGTAGCGGCCTATATTTCAATTGTTAGAAACTGTTCTGGTTCTCATGTAAGATCAGGCTATAGAGTAAATAGTGCCTGTAGCATGTCCACCACTTCTGCTTTCCAAGGCCTTCTTAGTCTGGCGAAAGTGACCTGCAAACCCATGCCATTGGGTTGTTCAACCCCTGAACAACCCAATGGCATGGTTGTTCAGCTCAGACATTAACGCATGGCTTGTTGAAGGAGCCACTTGTGGTTTGCTGAGTAAAAGCAGAAGTGGCTCTTACTTTCTCACTCATCCCCAACCATCCATGGGCTGTTGTTATGTGCAAACTGGCCCACTTTACTACACAGGGGAGCTTCAAACTATAAGAGACTCCCACCTTCTGTCTGAAACAGCCCATTCCAGAAAGGATGTGGTAAAGTTGTAATGCTGAAGAGTCACCATGGGGTGATATTATGAAAGCAGTTTTGCATGCTGACTGCTCTGTTCCAATGGTTCATCGCAGCATCTATGACGCCAATGAAAACAGAGCTCCAGCTTTCACGACATGAGGTTCTGTCAGTCAAAATATACATTTCATCCTACCACATAAAATAGAAATGGTAGAATCACCTTATAGGGTTGTTCCACGGAAAAGAGCAATGTATAGCCAAACCACAATTGTTAAGGGCCAACCTAGGCTTTATGTTGACATATTTCAATTACCAACCCTATGCTTCCTAAGAAAATGGAGAACACTGAATTATATGCTGTGGAAGAGACTAAATGGACAGGAGTGAGGGCTGTTACTTGTGTTTAATTTGGAGACTGATTTTTAGGCCCCACTGGAGTAAAAACAAACACTGAACTTTAAAAAGGGCATTTGGGAAGCATTTGGAGTAAAGAATGGTTAAGTCCCCACCTCCATGTGCCAATATTGTTGTGTAAATGTCTCCTCAAGTTCCCTCGATGCTGCTATGAGGAGAAGATAGGGTTATGAGCCTCATGTTTCCCTGGCAATTTGTCTTTTGGAGGACAATTTGAAAAGGCAAAGAGAACATTGACAGTGCAGTATATAATTTGACTGCAGAAACCATTTTGCAGATTAGCCTAAGTGACACCCACATGGTAAGGATGTAGGATATATAGAGGCCCCAAACTGCACGTGTTACCACCCATTTTGTTGGGTGCGTTG
The DNA here is from genome assembly GCF_004798865.1 of Varanus komodoensis. Taxonomy (NCBI): domain Eukaryota; kingdom Metazoa; phylum Chordata; class Lepidosauria; order Squamata; family Varanidae; genus Varanus; species Varanus komodoensis. The sequence continues at coordinate 21,298,561 of NW_025335798.1, forward strand.
CACTTACTGCCAAGATGCAAAGATGATCCTGGACACAGAGTGAGGCTGATTGTTTCCCAAAATGTATCAGTTGCTCCCTCTTTGCCGCATGTGAAAAAAGGTTACACAAAGGCTGATTTGTGTTCCATATTCATGGAAGTATAATGAAAATATGTTTTCAAATCATACAGATCTTAAATCCCAGAAAATGTGTGCTTTATGTTGCTGCACAACTCTTATAAACAAAACTTGCAGAAGGTATGGACCAGACAGTGCTAACCAATTTATCATGTGTACTTAACAGTGCTCCAATTTATCATGTACACTTACACCTTTTGTCTTCTCTTGTAAGTTAGCAAACCATGCTCCTTCCTCATATGCCCTCACGCCCCTTAAGTTCTATGGGGGAAGCCCTACTCCGGGAACCCTCTCTAAAAGAGGTAAACAGGTCATCCACTTGGAGTAGGGCCTTCTCTGCTGTGGCACCCAGACTCTGGAATACACTCCCCAGGGAGGTACGCCTGGTGCCAAGTTTATACTCTTTTTGGCACCAGACCAAAACCTTTTTATTTAAACAGTATTTTAAACTCTAATAGTTTTTTTAGTTTAGTTGCTCTGTTTAGTTTATTGTTTTGTTCTGTTTTGTTATTGCTATTGTTTAATTGTCCTTTTAAAAATTGTAAATCATCCTGAGATCTTGTATAATAGGACGGCATACAAAAGCTTTTAATTAATTAATAAAATAAACAAACAAGTTCTAATGAAATTCTTTTGAATGGGATGATGGAGGAAGACGTTTGGTTAATGGCTGTGTCCCTAATTTTCAGGCTGCATCCTTGAGTTGCACTATCATGATCTGTTGAAAGGACATCAAAAGGACAAATACGTGTCCAAAGTATCTTAAGTTATAATTCCTTTGTTGGCTTGCTCTGGAAGGCTATTTGCTGCGCTAGCTTTATTAATTCCTCCATTCTTTCACTCACTTAATATCCCACCTTTCTGTTATGCAACGGTGTTCAAGGTAGCAAACAATGAAATATAGACTGAAAACAACATCTTAATTAAAACATCACATAAAAACAAATACATTGAAAATGCAACAATAAAAAATAAACAGCATCCAACCATTTAAGTATCCTTTCAGCAACAGAACACAGGCTATACATCCATGGCATGGCTGAATAAATATGTATCAGAAAGACAACAGAAAGGGGAACAAGCTAACCTGCCTTGGTAGAAGCTTCTAGAACTGAGGAGTTTAGAATCTGCTCTCACTTAATTTTTGGTTATAAATACATTAAAAGTCCAATTGCCATATTCCCACTTACTCATTAAATATGATTTTGACAGATGTGGTTGCCAGTAATAGAGGATAACGTTCTGTTATTTACCTTGTATAGAGTTTTTTGACCATCTGAACTTTTATAGGAGAGACATGCGCTAGATCTCTAGCTTAGCTATGGACTCCTGTGGGGCCTTGAACAAGAAACTAATTCTCAAACCAGATCCCATCATAACAAAGATCTGTGCTTGGAAGACTAATCATCTTGTCATTTTTAAAAAGGGAGCAACTATTTATTTACTATCAAGAACAGCAATTGCAACAACATTGGTTATAGAATAGAGCTAATTTTCCAGTGGCAGTTTTCAAACCATGCATGTTGGATCAATTAACTTGATATTTCTCATCACAGTAAGTGGTAAAGAGCAAGTCTGCATCCTACTTTAGCAACAACCTTAGAATGTAGCCTTAGTCAGGCCACTGTTTTCTCAGTTGGTTTTCCCCAGAAGCAACTTGAGATCAGCCTTCTTATCAATAAATTGTGTACCAATGTTATGGCTTCCATTATGAGAAGACCACCATATAGCAGAATTGGAACAAGGAGTAACCACACAAGCAGAAATGAACTCTTCTTTCTGTATTCCTAATGAAGTAGGGTTAACTACTTTTGCTCCAGGGCTGTTGTAAGAACTGTTGAAATACTTTGATAATAGTAAGAGTAACATATAGGGTTTCGCAATTCTCCCTGTTGTGCTAAAACCTTCCTTAGAATGCAGTTTTGCTTAACTGGCACTCTAATATGAATGAACAATGCCATACTTTGACTCTGCTACTTCACAGCACAGCCACAGTTATAGACTTGGTTCACACCCAAGGTGACACAACAGCCCACCCTGCCTTAACTCTCCTGTGAGGTCTCTTGCATCATGCTGAGCGCCCACAGGTGATATTACACAGCACCAGTGGGTGTCAGGCTTGATCTGTCATGCGAACCCAGGCAATAAGGTAAATTAACCCATGGAGGGCTGTCATGTTGTGTGGACCAGGCCATGATCTTGCACTGGCTGATGACAGATGCACCTGGTTCTATATGATTCTAGCACAAGGGACCATAGGATCAGTCATTCATTCGGAATAAATCAAAACTAGCAACAATTTGTGATCCATGTATGGAAATATCACAGTAAGTCATTGCTTGTTTTTAAAGGAAATTCATAATTAGGTGACCTGGGAGTACAGAATGCTTTTAAAAACTACTTAAAATTATCTTTACTTTTTAAAATTAGAAGTACATGCAATTTTCCACAGAGGCAATGTTAGTATGTGTATTCTTGTACAAGGAACTGGCTGAAAAGATAATAGTGGTGAGCAAGTATAGCATCTTGAAAGAGTAACAGCACACTTGGACAATATTTTTACAC
>NW_025335798.1:21303742-21523939 GCF_004798865.1 Varanus komodoensis
TGCGAGTCAAGCTAAAGTTTATATATTTGCAGTGATTATGTGGCATGGTAGATTTTCCCCAGTTTAGAGAAGATTTTGTGATCAGGTATTTGTGTCAACAGCTTGAAAAGCAGCAGTTTTCCATTCTCTTTTCCTCTCTTTCCCTCTGTCCCTGAACTTACATATGTGCATATGTTTTAAAAATCTGGACAGGTATATTTTAAAAAGTAAGATGCCGAGCATTATAGAATGGTCCTGAATTTTAACACCTAGTCAGTCACGTTAGGATAATTAAGGTAATTTAAATAACACTGCATACTAAACATCATTAGTGGACTGAAATGCTCTGAAACAGAATTCTCTGTATTTTACATAAAATTTCAATGTCATTGCTATACTTCTCCCCATCCCCATTACCCCTTTTTGGACACTGACAGCTGCTGTGAATTTCTAGACAACCATCACAATTGTTTGCTTTCTTCATCAATAAGAATACCATATTAATACATCTATATCTGGATGAAGGGGACACACACAGAGAATCAAAATAACATCATTATTAAAGACAAGTTCTGTCCAAAATTGTATCAAAGATATGGTATTTTAATTTGGTGTTGCACTTACCACCTGTGAGGCCAAACAATGTGCAAAGGTTTCTGCTGACAGCCTGAGCTATCTGAGACAATGGTAAGGTTAAAAGTCACACTTTGACTATCTTCCCTTTGATAAGGTTTTGGGCTTTTAGAAGATACCGGCTTCTCCACTTTCTCTAATGTTGCTGGTTGGTTCTGTGGTGTCTCTGGCCAGGAGGAACTTTGCTCAGATTGTAATTCAGACTGTTCAGACCCACAGCCCAAAGTGTTGCTGTTTCTTAAACCTGTAGTTCCACCACTCTTTTCTTGGAAAGGCAGAGCCATAAACAGGCACGTATCTCCAGTTCCTTCAGAATCTGGTGCCTTCTCAATATGAGGTAGTTTGTGTTCTGGCATGAACCTATGATAAAGAAGCAAATAAAATTACACTTGCTACTAGTTATTAATGTCGGCTTGCAATTTGTGACTATTATCTTTTACTAGTACTTTTTTTAAAGTGTCCAAACTCTGCCAGTGCTTCAGCACTGATTGATATTTTACACAGTATTGTGAATGCATCAACTACGGAAAAGAGAGCCACAACAAGGCAGGAGTATTCCAACATATGTAGAGCTACAGTCTCCAAATCCTCTTCCTCAACTGTGAGTGAAAGAGCCACTAACTAATGTTATAGCTGTCATGCAAAAACCACTTGAATGGTTGCACCCAGTGATGGCTCCATCACCTGAGAGACATTTATCACCTAAAGGAAAGGCACAGATTTCACAGAAAGTCTTCATTGCCAGTTCCACCCGAAATCCTGGATGTGCCTGTTAAAATTCAGCCATTGCTTCCAAGAGAAAACAAAAGACGGAGAATTTTCAGGGATTTAGAGCTATATTCTCCAGCTCAGAGTGCCTGAGGCCAGTGAATGAAATATGGAAGACCCAAGGGCAGGGCAGATCTTGCCTAACCAATAGAGCTGTAACTTTGACCTGCACTCTTCAGTCTTCAGCTCCAGCATCAGGTGTGTGAACTCATGCTTGACAAAATTTATGTCACAGTGCTCTTGGTTGATGTATGATGCATTCTCAGTGCAGGTGGGAAGAGAGGCACAGTAACCTGAAGTACCCAAAAGAGATGCACTATGGAAAAGAGCAGGTTGCTTCACCGACCATCATTCACCATTCTGGGAGTGGAACACAGCCCTGTGTATGGGAGTGACTGGAAGCACCACCTGTTGGATCAAGGTGCTCTGGAATGTGATCTTGAAGAAATCTGTATTTTCCATGGCAACTGATTGTTTCTGTCTCAGAAACTAGTGGAAAAAGTGGAACGGAGTTCCAAATTATTAGCTCAAGGAGGTCACTTTCCAGAGTCCTGTTTTATTCATTACTGAAAACAACCATGGGCATGTTTGTATATATCAACTGCAGAGGTTATACCCACACTATGTAAACGTCTTGTCTACTTGTAGCAGTGATACATTGAGGCTATTTTTGTAATGTATATTTCAGCTAAATTCAGGTATGCAGGTATTATATTGTAGCTCTCTGGATTCTTCAGATAGCTACAGTATGATACCTGAATACCTGAATTAAGTACCACCAATTAAGATCATGATCAATTCTACACAAAGTGGACCCAGAGAATCATGTTTGCATCTGAATACACTAAAGCATGCAGGGAATCAGCATCCTAGCAGTCTTAAAGTTGAATCTACTGCAGTTTAGTCGAATGTCATGCCTATAAGGTGACAGACCACCAACTTCATGCCCTTTTAAACAGCCTCTCAACTCAAGGAATATTCTTCCTGGATAGACCAGTGACAGGAAGACTTGCAATCATATTTCTATGACTCATGTCTTGTGTTAGAGAAACATTGCTATGAATTTTTGCTACATACCTGTTCTCTTTGATTTTGACTTTGCTACCAATTCTGCAGCAAGTATATAACTGGATTCTGCTTCCTTCTCGAGTATCACTGTAGCCTCTCTCTATTCTGCCAACAGCTAGCTGCTGCCCTTCTGCTACTGCCTTTCTTGAACTTCTGGGAGCACCCAGATTGTGGAATGAGCTCCCCGGAGAAGTTCGCCTAGCACCAGGTCTTTTCGGCACCAGGTCAAAACCATTTTTTAATTGTTATTTTAAAAATTAGTATTTTAATGTTTTAACAGTCACTTTTAATTTAATTTATTTTAGCTGGTTATATGTTATTATATTGGTATGGATTGTTTTATTGTATTCTGATTTTAATGACTATAAGCCATCCTGAGATGCCATGCATAAGGGATGGCATATAAAAGTTTTAAATAAATAATAAATAAAAACTTTGTCTGCCTTGTCGATAGCAACCTCTGCCTTTATTCTTCACATGTACATAACTTGCAGTTATGTTTGCTGTGATCCATAATTTATTTTTATAAAACTTTACAGAGAGCTGTATCCCAGAAGAGAACAATGCTTTAGTTTTCTGGACAATGATCCATATAGCTGGGACCAAGCCTTCAAAGGCCTTTCTAACAAGCTGTTAAAAAAAAAACCTCATGAAAACAAGCTGCAACCCATAATTTTAATTTAGGGATTTCTGAACTTCCAGTTTTGGATTTATATCAGATTACCATAAACTGGTGTATTCTCCTTCTGTCCTCATCCCTATTCCACTTCACTTTTTTTCTAGGGTGGAAGTTCTTAAAATTGTGTAAGTCACCTGCTACAGAAAAAGAGGTGATATAATTAATAAGCTATACTGACTGTTGTAGTGCCAGGTGCCTTATGGGTAGTTATTTGCATGTAGTGCAGCAAAGGGCACTTGGCCATTATGAATCTGTATGAGCAAGTTTTGGGGGAAAATACCTATTTTCTTTCCTTTGCTATAGCTTAATTCCTGTAGCGATAATTTGGAGGATATGAAGAAGGCTTGATTTACCATGCCTCAGTGATTATACATCGAAGGTTGAATGACTGGCAGCACTGAGGCAATAAGGGAGGAAATGAACATGAGGAAGGCTGATACATCTGCTAATCTAATCTCTGCACAACCTATAGGGAAAGACCATGGGGAGAGAGAAATCCTTCCTAAGGTAAGAACACTCTCATACATTTGAGTATGTAGTTCATAGCACAGTGAACATTCTCAAACAGCTTTCTCATTTAAAGACTATCCCACTCCCTTAATATTTGGTTTACAAATTTAAAATTTAGGTGTATTTCTGAACTTATTTAATTTTTATACTGCCCAATAGTTGAAGCTCTCTGGGTGGTTTACAACAGTAATGCCTTGTTTCATTAAAACCATGGAATGCAACTGTGACCTTGGTTTCCTTAAGTCACAAATTATTTACCTTTGGCAGGGATACAGAAAGTAAGGGGCAGTATGAACTCTGTCCCCCTCCCTGAATTGCATTCTATATCACTGGGCCTTTCTGGTGGTAGAGACCAGACAAACCCCCATTATTAGTACCCTATTACCATTCCCCATCCTATGAAGCCATATCTAGGTGCCCACTTGAAGCTGCCTTAGACCAAGTCAGGCCACTGGTCTACCTAGCCTAGTAATGTCTACTCCTGTTGGAAGTACCTATCTCAAGTCTCCGGCAAAAAGTCTCTCCCAGACCAGCTATCATCATCCTGACTTTTGAACCCTGGACCTTCTGCATGCAAAGCATATGTTCTGCCACTAAGCAATAGCCTGTTCAAATACAAACAGAAAAGCATAGCTGAAGTGTTTTGCTCAAGAATTGAGAAAGCAGACCATCGATACACCTAGGCCAGAATGGTCTTTTCCAACTTGCAGTGGCTCACGAAGCAATCAAGCAGTCTTTCCCAGCTATACTTCCTAAGACCCCTTTTAACTGAAGATGGCCGTGACAGTATTGGGAACTTTGTGTATACAAAGCCTGTGCTTCACTACCATGGAAGCCCTACAGAAACCAAAGAGGCTGTACCTATTTGGACCATGAGCATAGATCTCTAGAGTTGGAAGGGGCCATTGGGTCTAGCCCCTGCTCAGTGCAGGACTCCAAGTGCAACCATCCCTCACTAGCCTCAGTTCATTTAGCTTTAGCCTTCCTGTGACTTCCCTGCAATTCCATGCTACCTGTCTGCATTCTTCCTTTGTAGCTTGGCCTTCCTACCACTTCCTATACACGTTGGTGTTTAGATCATCTCTAAGCTTTTTGTAAAGCCACATGAGGTTCTTCTGTTGTCTTCTACCCATTTTTCCTTGTTGGGATTGTTTATGACTGCACCTTTAGAATTTCTTAGTTTAAAAATTCCCACCCATCTTCGACTCCTTTACTCAGCAGAGTTGTGTGCCATGGAACTTTAATGATCACTGTCCTGAGAGTATTAAAATTGGTTTTTCTAAAGTCCAGGGTACATGTTTATCTACATTTGGTTTTTTCTTCCATTAGAATCAAGCATTCATGAATGGCACGGTCACTTTCCCCCAGGGTTTCCGTAACTGCCACTTTATGCACTAGGTCTTCCCTGTTGGTTAGCATCAAATCAAGGACAGCTGTTCCTCTTGTTCCTTCCTCCACTTTCTACTGCAGGAAGTTATCAGCAACACATGTGAGGAATCCCTTGGAGGGGCCGTGTCTGGCAGAATTTATCTTCCAACAGATATTGGGGAAATTGAAGCCCCCCATAATGACAACACCATCCCTTCTTGAATCACTGACAATTTGCTTTTCAAAGGTTTCATGTGACTTCTCCTTGTCTGGGTAGTTGCTAATAGACTCCAACCACTGTGTTCCTTTTATTCCTTCTTCCATTTATATTAATCCAGATGCTCTCAGTGATGCTACTAAGCTCATTGTCCTCCATTTCTGTACAGAGATATGTATCTTTAACATATACAGGCAGTCCTTGGGTTACAAGTGACTTTCATTCTTAAGAAAAAGGAAATTTGCCTTTATGTCAGATCATGTATAGTTGGCTCTCCACATTTGTGGGGGTTAGGGGTACAGGCCCCCATGAAAGTGGAAAACCATGAATATCTCTAAGCTCCCAAACTTATTGATACTTAACTCCACCCATGCAGCCAAACTCACCAGCACCTTCTCCTTGCAGCAAGGAGATGCTGAAGACATTTCTTTCTCCAGATGGGCAGGGCTTTGGAGGCCTCCTTCTCTATCTTTTCACACTTCTTTTCTCTCTATATATGGTAATGACAATTTTCCATGGTAGTTTTTTTAAAAAAAAATATAGGATTTATGGCCATTCATAAATAGAGGCTGTTCATAACTTGGACATTTGCAGGAACCGTTTGTAATGCTACTCTACCTTCCTTTTTCTTCCTTTTGCTCTTTTCAACAATTGCTGAAATCCAGTCATGGGAGTCATCACAAGTTTCAGCTATACCTTTCAGGTTGTATTCCCTCTCCTCTATTAGGAGTTCAAGTCCATGCTGTTTGTTTCCCTTATTCTGAGTAGTAGTATACAGACATTGAAGAGCACGTGCTTTATGCTCTAGCATTCTTCCTACCTTTTTTGGAAGACTATTATTGGACACTGTTAGAGCTGCTCTCTCTTTGTAGAGCATAAGCCTTTGTCTGCTTATTATGCCCAGGTGTACTTCTCCCTTCCCTGTAGGATTCAGCTTAAAGTCCTCCTGATAAACTTCTTCATGCTATGACCACGCACATCCTTTCCAGTCCTTGTAAGGTGCAACCCATCCCTTACCAGCAGTCAATCTGTCAGGAAGAATATCTCATGGTTCCAGAATCCAAATCTCTCATGTCAACACCTTTGTAGCCAAAATACCTCATCTGGAGTATTTTTTCCCCTTGACTATTCCTTTTCCAAGAACTGGGAGAATTGAAGAGAAAACTATCTGGGCCCCAAAGTGCTTGCCTTTTTTCCTTAAAGCTTCAAAGTCTGATTCAATTTCTTCAAAGCTCTGCTTGGCAGTGCCATTTGTTCCCACATGTATAAGAAGGAATGGTACTTGTCAGTGGCTGCATGAGCCCAGGCAATCTCATATCACTAACAGGGAAAAAGCATACCGAACAAGTCTACAGGTCTTCTTGATATACACGTGCTTCCATCCCAAGCAACAGGGACTCTGCTGTCCTCTTGGCCTTGCAAGCCTTCGTATCAGTGCTACCACCTGGTTGACTTTAGTCTCTGGTTCAGTGTTGCATGGGGTGACTTGCAGTTCTTCCATGGCAGGCTACCCTTCAGTAGCATCCTCAAGTTACTGAAAATGGTTCTGTAGTTCCACTTCTTCCACTGGTACAGAGTGTCTTCTAGTTCTTCTGTACCTGTCATCTTTTTCCAGGGAGTTAGCTGTTGCAATTCTACCTCTCTGTCTAAAAACTCTTCATCTTATTTTATTACTCTGAGGGTGCACACTCACTACCCTAGAGCTCTCATCTTTTCTTCCAACAGAGCTACTAGTCTGCAGGTATAGGCCATTTTGTCCTCAGGAAAGAAACCAAACACTGTATAGACACTGCAGGGTACCAGCACTAAGGAGTCTTCTCAGTCCGTTCTTTTTGCAACATTTCGATTTTGGCTTGCCCGGCCTGTTGTGACAACTTGTGCTTTCTCCTGTCTTCCTGAAGGTTAACAACATAGTCCTACCAGTAAATGGGAGTGTTCTAAGGAACAAAATGGGGGTGGGGGGGGGCTCTAGGGAAACAAGAAGGAAGGAGGAGGAAAAAAGTTAGGGACCTCCCTGACTGCCAAACTCCTGTTGCTCTCCCTGTTTGCTCCCTCTGGCCATTCACTCCTTGGGAACTGGGCTGCTTGTATCCTGGAGCCCCTAGACCAGTCAGGGACTCTGCAATGCAGCTAAAATGTAACATTGTGAATGGCTATATAATCTGCTGTAAAGGAAATATGTCATAGAAACCTATAGAGAATTAAAAGATGACACCTGAAATAAATGGATATCATTCTTGGATGTGATACATATTCTGCCTTTTCCATTTCCTAACCCAGATTATACTTCTGTACCATTTCAAGCTATTTTCTGTATTTCAGTAATCATAAATCCATTGTGGGATTTTCAGTTATTATATGTCACTAATGCCTCAATGAAAAAAGTGAAAAAATATGTTTTACACCTGGAAAGACCATGTACAATCAAGACATTTGCATTGCTCACATAGTATTAATCATTCTGACAGTTTTTTTAGGAGATTTTGGAATGCCATTCAGTGAATCTGTTTTAAAATAAGATTTATTTCATGATACATTAGAGTATAAATATTATTCATATTAACTTGGGATTCTTTAGGCACCAAGTAATTTTATATAATATCCTAACAATGATGCAGATCTATGAAAGCATGAATGCAGACACACACACACACACCACAAAGTAATATTCATGTATTTTTTTTTTAAAAACCCAGAGTCACTAGTTGAGTTTTCATCTTTATGTCTAAACACACTACACCTTTTATAATACCTAGAAGACAAAACAGTTTGACAAGAATCTTACACAATCATATCTATTGTTAATTTGACAGGAATGATACAGTGAACAATCTATTTCCCAGAGATTAATCATATGATTCACACAATGCCCTAAGTTATCAATATACAGTGAAAAATAAAAGCAAGCTATTATTGTATTCTTTACTTATTAGTAATATTTAATTATTATTAAAAGCCACTGTGGCAGTATAGAACAATTTTAAACAATAAAACCTTAACACAGTAAAACTAAGAACATTAAAAGCCACATACACTAAAATACACATTTTACACTGAAAAGATGCACTTTATGCTCTTTCTAATGGCCAATTGAATGCAGCCAATTACAGTTCTTGAGAGAGCAGATTCCACAGTAAAAGGAAACATGTTGCTTTTCTTAGAAAACCCACATTACTGAAAGTGCACAATCATACATATTTTTTTTCTTATAACTTACTTAGAAGACTCTCAGAAAACTGTTAGAGGAGCCCTCTTCATACAATTCCTGACTGTGGGCAAAATGCATATGGAGGAGGAGAGCTAAGATCATGGATGGTTCACTTGAAGGTTAAAACAGAGTTTGCTTTTATACAGAAGGGCTCTGCTGATATCACTGAAAACCCTGAAAAAAACAGGATTCCATCTTTCACAGAGATGCATGGTTAGACACTGTTCTAATTAACTGCAGCCAGGAGTGCGGCCCGCCATTGTGATCCCACTCCCCTGCCCCATGGGTATTCATCTGTCATCATAAAATGTATAAGAAAGTATTTTTCAGACCCTTACACCAAAAATTATGCCAAAAATGATCTGCCAAAAATTCACACCATAAAAGTCTGTAGAGGTATAGTTAGTGTTAGCAGTCTGAATTCAAAGTGATACTGAAGTTGCTTCGACCTTAACAAGAAGCAGGTAAAGCTTTTCTCTCTCTGCTTCCAGTGGGGTGTCTGATGCTATATCAGAAGTGTGGAGAACAGACAGAAGTTGGTCAGGTTTCAGCTCTAATGCTAAATAACACATAAATAGGTGCAATAATTACCTGCTATGGCAGGAAAAGCCTACTGAAGCTGACTGGCTGGATCCCTCCGCACTATTCCAAATTTGACATTGCTCTTGTTCTTATCCATGCATGTGTCAAACCCAGGGATTTCAAAGAATAGCCCCAGTCTTTCCAGTTACTAGCTTTGGGTGTCTGCTATTTAACATTCTAGAAATATTTAGAAAATTAAATTTAACTAGTGTGTTCTATCTGTACAAAGAATAATGGTTTCTAAGAAAACATACCATGTTAGCAACACCTAATTCCTTAAATGTTATGGCACATATATGCATGATATATGGTTTTGTGGCTGGATATATAGCGTATGGATGAGACCACATGCTGAAGCTGTTGGTCAAGGATGTAAGTATAGTTCCCATTTTGTGCTTGTGGAACATTATATTAGTCTAGATCATTTAGTTAAGGAGAGATGCTTTACTAGAACAAACACCCTTGCCAGCATCTTGTTACCACTCCAAGAACATGCACAGCTCTTTCCTCAGTCTTGCTTCTACCTCTGCTGAGGTCCTGAGCAAATACCATTTCATGCTGTTGATGAACACTTCATAGAGAAACTTCATTAAAATATTTCCAAACTGGGTCTCTTCTACGGCCTACTGCCATTATAGGTTTTCTCCTCCAGGGAAAGAATAATATGATAAACCTCAGACTATACACAAAAAGATCCAAAGACTTGTAGAACATTGAGTGAAATCTCAAAAGGCTTCAGTTGCATTTTTGCTGCTTGCCCCTCTTTCCTCACACTTAGCTTCTTGTGCAGATCTATTCCACTCCCAACATTTTTCTTCTATTCATTGAATTGTCTGAAACTTAGCACTTAAGAGGCTGGTTCTGTGTACCTTGATTTGCAAAGGAACAATGGGATTAAGGTCTTTTTCTCAACTCTGTATGTTTATTTTATAACATTTTTTGTTATGAAACAGAGGCAATCCTCTGTAGGCCCAAATTCACAGTTTTAAGAATAGTAAAACCAAGCATCTGTGATAGTATCGTCTGGATAGAATAAATGCCCAATAATCTTACAGAAACCCTGGAAGAGCACAACATTGTGAATGAATTAATGGAATTGATTTACCAAACTATTTATTTATTTAAGATTTTTGTATATCATCTGACTACAACTGTCTTAGGACAGTCTAAATTTAAACACTGCATGAATATATAGCCTCAGTGCTACATAATTAAAAATTAATCCTTATTTCATGATGAATAACCTTTGCACTATAATGTATCTTACAAATAAAATTATCTTTGGATGGATTTTTCCTTAAAAAATATTTTATTTTTAAAAATCCAATTTAGATTACAAAAATCCAATTTAAACTTTAAAAATCTGATTTTTTTTATTTAAAACACATTGATTTTTTCCCACCCTGATTAAACCCAAGAGGTATCATTAAGTGAGTTCAATTTTTACTGGAATTTATGGAAACATGTGCCTTTCAAATATTCTTTCAGCCAAATATTTGGCTGAAAACAAAACCCTTGTGGTCAGGGAAACTCCTAAATGGCCCACCTCATATGACTGTATTCAGTAATAGTTTGCCTATTACTGAAAGCTCAAAACATATAATTTCAGGGTTTCCAAAGAAGTTTACAATTTCATAAATAAAATGTACATTTTTAGCACATCGTCTTATATGGTGATAGTTTCCCTTATGAATGACTACAGCAACCCACCATTACGAAGCAGGATTAAAAAGGTGCCCTTAACTCTCAATTCCACCAACTAAAGTTTACTCTTGTCAGTTAGAATTGACTCTCACCATTAAAGTTTATGACCTTAATAAAAGGTAGGCAAACATTAATATAAATTGTAATCTAATGTGTGACATATGACACACCAAGGTTTTTCTCCCAGAAAAGTGTTCTCCCTTTTCGTTAGAAGAAGTGGCACAAACAGTATCACAAGGAGGATGTAAGGGCTGGGATGAAAGCCCTAGACATTAATTAATAAGCCACAGATCTTGCATTACCTATCACTTGGGTAAAGTCACTGAATTAGTACAGGTCATTCTTATTTCTAATACCAAAAAGCTGTATTGGAAATGTTGAGTTAAGGCATTTTTTTCAGAAAATAACTGGCTCCACTAAGATATCATATTCCTGGTTAAAATGTTTATAAATATAACAAAAAATAAGCCTTGAGAGTACCACAAATATAATAAATAGCCTGTCAGCTTGGTGCATTTGACTGTAAACGCTTTGTTGAAACACTACAGCAAAAGTAACTAATTCTTGACTATGTAATAGAAATCTCTTAACATGCTAAAAGTCACTATAAATGTCAGCCTGAATGTTTGACATTTAATCTGCCAGATTTGCCATTCTTTCTGGCTTGTAGAATATGCTTTCACTACACTGAAAACAGCCGTGCCAACACACCTATGCACATTAATTTGTAGCAGAGACATTCAGCTTGCACTGTTTGCGCCTAAGATGTCATCGTGTCCTTTTGTACATGTTTATTCACAACACCTCATTTGGCCTAATGAAAAATTACTTAGGAGAATCAGTATTCTTCATTGGCACTGACAGTCACCACATATACCATTTTATTAAAAACACCACCAAAAGCAGAATGGAAAGATACTTGATGTCATTGTCAAATGAATAAAAAACACATTAGAAACACTGGCTGGAGGGCTGTTTTGGGTTAGATCAAATTATTAGAGAAGCAGCTCGGGATTATGTGTTACAGAGTTTATTTTGAAAAGCAAATTTTCATAAACAAAACATTTAAAAATAGGAGAGCCAGAAAGAACTATCTTTGTATATTTATAACTTTCAAACTTCATCGAGATTGACTTCATAAACCTGGAGCTTTTCTGAAAGAATAAAAACAAAAATAAAAAACTTCCCAATAGATTTTAAAATTGAGAGAAATAATATAAAATTAATAGAAGAATAATAATTATTGACTCTTTTGGTAATTTCCTGCACTTATTGCTACATGTAATTTTTGTTCCTTGGTATCATTTTCTTTCTTTTTCACATTACTTTTTCCTGTGTTTTTTCCTTTTATCTATAAAATACAATAAAATCTTTCCAATGCATCTTTTTTTGTAAACTTCTGTGAGGAGGAACAAAATCCTTATTCTGAACCTCAGAATGAACCCAAAAAAGTCAGCCCTAAACTCTTGTGGAGCATCCAACGACTTTTCCAAAGAAAATTCTCACTGCAAAGTGACTATGCTTATCACAGAGGGGAGAGACGACTCTTCCTAAAGATGCCTATGCTTTTTCACTGTCTACCTGTTTGTCTACTGTAATGGCTTTTTAAGGTGATTCTACCCATGTTTTTCTTTCCCAAAGCACACTCAGATTATCTCAATTATACAACAGTTCAAGTGATGGTACACAATTAGATTTGCAGGAGTGCCCTAGCCAGTACCAGAGGCAAATGCTACTGATGGGATATTTAGAAGAAAGTTCATGTGGAATGAAGGGTTGATGGAAGCCTTTTGCTGGGACACAGTGACTTATGACAGCCCTGCAGTGTAGTCCACGCTGAATCCTCTTGAGTGGTCTATAACAAGTCGATAGTGTTGGCCAGTGGTGTTAGATTTCCCCCTCCACACACATACTACATGTTGGGATTGAGCTAAAGCTGAGAGAGTTGTTCACAATATCCCTGTTGTGTAATCTGTGCTATACCCCTATTCTAGCTAAGAGAGCTGTACTAAGAGAGTAGCTTGCAGTAGGCCCATAATTTTCTTCATGGTTAATATTGTAGGCTAAAGGAGTGGCAACTTAAGTGATCCCTTCTGATCAGTCTAGCACTTAATTGCATGAGAAAGCCCCATGTTCCACTGAGTGGTTGCACTGTTTAAATGTTCATATAAATACAAATTTATTCCTGAAGTATCAAATTAGAGGCAAGGCTTGCCTCCATTTTCTGGGTTTTCATTTGTTGTTCAGATGTTGCCCCACCTGCCAACAACTGCTTCTGCTTCTTGAATCCGTGAGTCAGAGGCTCACACATAGAATAGCCATCTCATTAGCCATGTGTTGGCCCTTACATAGCCAAAACAGCATCATCAACAGGGAAGAAAGAGAGAGAGCAACAGCAAGCCTCAAACTCTGTAGGAGCATTAGGGGGAAATCCCTATTGGGAGCAGGTGCGGGGAGACAAACAGCCCAGTAAGGGCCAAGTATGCTGAGCAGTCAGGCAACCTTAGCTAACTGTTGGAGAGGGCGACATCGAAGCAACACGTCGAAGCCCAGAAAATGGAGGTGAGGAGAATGGAGAGCTGTATCCTGGAAGAACATGACTTGCTGGATGGGACCCTGAGCAGGGGCACTTCACACTGAAACTTTTCGTTACAGGTCCCACTTCTTCCCTAATCGTACATATGGGCACAAGAGATTTTGTATTATTAAAAGAGACAAAGCCCTTCCTTTGGCCAGGAAGCTCCCTAGAGTAGTTTTTAATAACTGATTCTCCAACGCTGAAGAACATTTCTCACTCAGTAGTTCACTGCTAGGTTACTTTGCCTACCAATGTATTGCTGGCTATGGCTCTGGGTACCTGAGTATCCATGACTGTGGAAGCTATTGTGGATAGATTGATCCAAGATACAATTGCATTCTGGCATTCCAAAAGAATGGCTTATTTTCTGGCACTTTAACATGTGATCTACCCAAACAGTTGCAGCTAATTAATTCATGTGATAAAAAACCCTCCTTGATTAAGTGCTCAGTACTGGCCCGTTTACTTCAAAATTTGCAACAAAGAATGAAGAAAGTAAATGGAATAAACTCGGGAAAGAGAAATCAGAAAATGAATTGGTAATAATGAAGAATGCTGTCTAAAATATGAAAAGGGCAAACTCTCTTACAGCAACATTCACTTAAGCTGCTAATGGAGGAAGTGCAACTACATACCTCACTTAAGATACATAGCAAACACACACACACACACACACACACACACACACACAATTATACATGAAAATAAAAAAGAAAAAGAAAGTAAAGCCTGTTAACATTAGAGTCTTTTTGCCAATACTGGACTGGAGGAGACCTGTTATTCCTCTGGATTTAGGATTCAAAAGCTCCAACAAATTTCATTTTATTTCCTCTGCATTTCCTGCTCTTCACAATCCTCTCGCCAATCCGATTTCATTCTCAATCAACTGCACTTTCAACATCTTCCTAGTGCTCATCTCTGGGCTGCAATTCCTTGTCCTCAATGGAAAGAGGAGGGGCAGAAAATATCATGTAAGAGTCCACCAAGTATTCTATTTGAAGCTGTTTGTGGGTGGACCTAAAGATCCTGGATCTGGGGTGGGGGGGGGAGTGTGTGTGTGTTTTAAAGCTGCTCAATCGCTCTGTAAAATTGAAATGCTTTGTTTTGCTTATTTGATAAGACTTCTGAGTATAACATTCATTCAACCCTTCTTCTGCGAAGCAGACAGCATGAAAATAGGACTAGCTGAAAAGTAAGTCCGCCACAGAATTAAGCAAGGCTGGAGGACAAGACAGAAGCTACTCCCAAAATAAATGCAAACTTCACAGATGTGTGTATTCTGGGCTCTGATTCGTGTGTGTGCATGTGTGTTTTTCCTATTCCACACTTTTAGCCAAAACCATGTTAATCTATTCTGTACTTGTGGGATTATTACTGACTTAATACCAATTTGTTACATAACATATTTACCCCTGAATGGCCAACAAAAGGCTCCCTTCAAATCTATTCAATTTGAGTTGTTTTAAAGCTTTCATTTGTGCTCCTTTTATAACTTTCCAAAATCTGAATAGGTTAAAAAATTGCAGATTATTTATGTTCCCTGAACAGGGAGATGAATAAACGAGTGATTTTACAAATGTTATGTTTAGAAAGCTATATAATTTTGATCTTGGAAGTTAAAGGTGAACAAATAATTACAGTGAAAAGTTAAAATGAAACCTTTGCCATTTGTAGGACTGTGCAGGGAATGTGAATCTTTTCATGATTATGTGTAATATTTAGGCAACTTGTTTATAAATAAAACCATATACTTTAACACTGGTATAATGTATATTATCTGGCATAATTATTATTAAGAGCTATCAATCATCTAACAATTATACAGGTGACATTTAAGCTGCAATGCTAAACTACAGAACTACTGTTCACTACAGAATAGGCCCCACTGTAAACAGTGGGACTTACTTCCAAGTAAGCAAGCACAGGATTGTGCTTTACAAACAAAATCATAGTTAACATTACACTAGAAACCTAAATGGGTCACAACAGCTGATAAAATGGTCAGAACATTCCGCTTGATGTATATACTAACTGCAGAGGCTTAGCTGCAGTATAAAAAGGTTTATTCTTGCATATTTTTGAGAACAAAAGCTCCATCAAACTCTGCAAATAGTCACCAGTATTTGAACTCCTGATGTTACATCTACCAACTCAGCTCTAGGGTGTTGACACAGAAAATACAGATTTCATTTAAAGCAGCTGAACATAAAAAGTGGAAAAGGAGGAGAAATGGATGCACAAATGGAAAAAAAAGACACTTCACCTTTAAATCACCTAGCTCTTCTGTTACTTCCCTGTATCCTATTATTAAACTGCCACCACCAAAGCATGTAATTTCCTGGTTGGAGGAATTCCTTCTAATCAGGATTTTTAGAATCAGTGTCCCCCTTAAATGGGCTCTTTCAGTAAATACACAATGCAGAAGGGAATGCTATCATAACACTTCAATAGTTAAGTGACTTTATGAGAAAAATACTTCCAAATGTTTCCTAAACCCCTCCAAACCGCACCAAAGAACATTATCGTAATATTATGTTTCCCCATGGTCTCCAGTATTTAAGCTTGCCATTATTGAAATGATACTTGGATGAAAAACGTAAGTTTATGCAATATACATTTTTCCTAAAAGAAAGTCTTGCTTTAAAAGTTATTAGCTATACTTAGATATGATATACATTGCTTTTTAGAATCACCTTTCCGTATTAATAGCCCAACCAGTCCTCTGCACACTTTGGTTGTTACATGGGACATATGGAAACTGTACCTAGGTTAAAGCTGAGCACAAGCATGTGATCTTTCAGAGAGTAACTGAAAACAATAACTGTCTTAGATGATTACATCTCAGATTACAAATAGATATTCATATTTCGTGTAGGGTATACACAATCCAAATAAACTGTATACCATATTTCGATAACACAATCCAGCATCTCTAGCATCAAAGGGTTCGTTTCTGTTAGATTTTAATGTGAATCAGGGTTGTAATGTTTTCTGTAAGCATAAGCTAACCATTTCAACAATTTTGCCAGCAAGCTGCTTTTTTGGCAGATTATTGGCAGTATGTACTGGCAACAAACTAGTGCAGCTAAAACCTCGCTTATACATTACAGGTAAATAATGATTTTAATAAATTTATGTGAAATGTTCCACATGGTCACATCTGTTTTTGATAGCTCAATCCCCTGTGCAGATGCAAATCCTTTTGTGTGCTTCTCAAGAAAACTCATAGTTCACCTTAATTATTTTAACACCTCCTCAGGTATCCAGCATCGCAATGAGGCACAGTAATACTGTGTGTGGCTCTGCTAAAGGGAACAGCAATGCACACTAATTAAGCTACATGAATATATTAAAAAAGGTGAGGAGGAGAGACATCAAACCGCACCAAACATCCTTTTAGTATGTATACAGCCAGGTTGCTGCAGAAATATGTGTACTGGCCAAAAGGAAACTAGCAAACGCATGAGGGACAATTTGACCTTTAATACTGAAGGCCAGAACAGGAAAAAAGCTTATAGCAAAACCCTATACATGTCTGCATCTACTCAGAAATAAGTCTCATTTCACTGAGAGTTACTCCAAAGTAAAATCTTAAGATCTTGGGCTCGCAGCACGAGTTTCATGGTAATTTGGATCCTGGCCAAGGTCCCTTATGTGTATAAACTTGGGCCTGGGCCAAAAAGCCTGATTTAGTTTTGCCCAGGGTCTTTGTAATCCTCTTGGTGGCCTTGCATACAGCATTCTTGTACTACATGAAACACAGAGATATCATTTTAATTTATTTCCATCACAAGGTAATATACATTTGTGGTTCTAGCCTTGGCTTCTGACAGCAAAATCCCAGGACACTTGCCTGGAAAAAGGTTACAGTGTCAGTGCATTACAAGAGATGAATGAGTACTGGGACAAGAATAAAAGAAGCGGGTGGAATGAAATAAGCAGCACTCAGTCTGTATGGTGTTACAGCCACCAGGATACCTGCTCTGCTGCTCTTTAGGTCACGCAGGGCTAATTATAGTATTGATACCTGAGATGAAGGTCCAGCTCAAAATACAACACCCACTGGAATTTCCCTATTCCCAAATATATCCCAGTGTTACAGGGGTATTAGCACATTTAATGTAGGAAGGTTCACTGCAATTGCATAGGCTCACAGCTGGCATTCAGAGAACATGCTTGCGTCTTCCAAGGTGCTCAAGACAGCTTAGGTGGAGGTTATCCCATTTTATCCTCCCAAAAACCATATTTGTAGGTCATACACTGAACTTGATGGATGGCGGGGGACTGAACTTAAAACAAGCACCCATGCTCTGTCTAAATAAGTACACACTGTGCAACAATGATTCCCCTTATCTATTGTTACGGCTAACCGATGCAAGTATAACCACTGCTCATATGTAGTCATAGTAAATTTATGATGTATTCTTGTTTGGTAGGCTGAGGAAACTCTGACTTGCATATGCCTCCAGTGTCTCTAAAATAATGCAGGTAAAACTTAGCAATCTTCTCTCCCCACTAAAGAGAAGAGAGAGAGAGAGAGAATATTCATCTTCAGAATTGTTAAAGGTTGTTCTTGAAAAGATAATCTACTGTTTCAGGTTTGATATTTGCTCATTGGTTTGCTTTTTGAAAAAAGAAAGATAGCTTTGCAAGTTAGTTAAAGCTTAGCCAGTGGAATTCTTGACAAGATGTACTGGATGCTGTGATAAAACCATGTGGAGCTGTACAGGACTTGCTGTTCATTTGTTCAGTGGAAAGGACTTTATCTCTTTCCACTGTAGGTACAAACCCAGAGGGAGAACTTCTTGTTTAAAGAAAGAAAACGCTGCGAGAACTGAGAGGAAGAATATACCACTTACCTTTCCATGTATATTGCTCTCACTTTAATCCAGAAAACAAATCCAGTGAAAGCTATAAACTTTAAAGAAGTGAGGACAAGGGATGTCTCAGGCATATTATTAGAGTTTTAGCTAAAGGTTATGACTCACTTCAAATATATCACCAATCCATGGCTTGCACAAACTGTACTTTAGAACCCAAACTATACTTTGAGCTTCCAAATCTTTAACAAGTGAATACTGATTTAGAGCCGTTAGTTTATTTTGTTTTATCTCAGTTCAGTTATACAAATCCATCACTTGCAAATGGAAGAGAACAGCAGCTAAACTAGAGCATCCTTATCTGGCATTTAACATACACATACGACCCTTGTCAGGAACTGCACAAGTAAGTGCGGGAATCACTTGTAGGAGCTAGTCTGCCCGGTGGGTGAGCCACTTGACTAGGCATCAGACCAAATCCCACTCCAAGGTCAGGTGTAAAGCAAACGTGTGTAGAGCCTCTGTTCCCCCACCCCCATAATGTGAGTAGATGTGAGTACACCCCTAATGTTTTGATGTTTACTCCCCCTCCAGCCTACAAAAGCTGTCCTTCTGCTCACGTCATTTCTCCTGGGCAGGAAACAGGCTTCCCGTTCATGCCCATGGTATGCCTAGGTCTGGTGGTAAAATGACAGCTCAACAATGGTGAGTCAAATTAGACAATGAAACCATATTTAGCACAAACCACGGTTTGCAAACCCACTTAGTTAATTGGTAATAGTTGTGGGTGTGATAGTGCCAGTTATTTCAAGGCTATTGTGGATTAATTGCCCATTTAACGAGATCAACAAAAAGCAAGCTGATAATAGCCAGTGAGTGACAGCCTTATTTTACAAACTTTTTTCCTATACTTGAAGATTGCTTCATGCTTTTTCTTCATGATTTACTTCTTTGATGCTTATCTTACCCTTGGACCCAGAAGGATCCTCAGGGCAGCTTACTGAAATAAGTGCAATACAGGACAATTTGGAGCTGTTTTTGCTGCCCCCCACCCGGCCTCGTGCATGTGGCAGTGTGGTGGAGCAGCATATTCTTCCAGTTCCCTATATCCCCAGTTCCCAGACAGGAGAGCAAGGAAGGAGGAGCCAAGAACAGCAGTTCCTTCACGTAAGCTTCAGAGATGCTGCATTTTCAGCCACATTTATGTGTTTGTTTACTGGAAGAGGGAATTCACAGATATAATGGCATTTTGAATTTATAACTGTCTGTCAGGGGGCTCAGAGCTGGAGCCAAGGAATGTCACAGCTGGAGATGGGATCCAGCCTACAGTGTTCCCTGGAAGTATCCACCCTTGGGTTACATATTACTCCCTAGGATATCTAACTTCATCAACTACAATTGACAGGCTTTATGAAGTCTTTGGACTTGTATAAATACTAGAGAGATTCCCTCTGCCTCTCTTACATCCCCTCTTCCCCACCATCACTTTCAGTTAAATTATCAAGGAAGAGACCAAGCCTTGATGAGTCATTATTCTGCTATCCTGGGCTAAGGTACCATGAATATGCAGATGGCACTCAGCTCTACTCTCTTCTTCATCAATCTCAGGTGTGGCAGGGGCCACTCTGAATCATGTCTGGGCATGGTAATGAGCGAGCATGGATGAGGGCCAAGAAACTGAGACTCAATTCAGGCAAGGCAGAAGTGTTGTTAATGGGTGATCTGCCTGTCCATTTGGGTGATATTCCACCTGTCCTGGACAGGGTCGCTCTCACCCTAAAGGACAAGATTCATAGCTGAAGCGTGCTCCTGGATCCAGCACTGTCACTTGAGGCCCAAGTACACTTAGTGGCGTGGAGCACCATTTATCAGCTTAAGCTGATAAACCAACTACGACCTTATCTGGACAGGCAGAGCCTAGCTAGAATAATCCAAGCTCTGGTGCCTTCTCATTTGGGTTACTGCAATGTGCTGCACGTGGGGCTGCCTTTGAAAATAGTCTGGAAACGTCAAGTGATCCGAAAAAGGGCAGCAAGATTAGTCCTGGGAACTGGCTTCCACTTCCAACTGCACTGGCTGCCAGTTGAACTCCAGGCCCTATTCAAGGTGCTGGTATGTATGCATGCATGCATGCATGCATGTTTGTATGTATGTATTTAAAGCTTCTATATACCGTCCAACTACTAAAGTTGGGACAGGATGATGGTATTAACATTCAAATACTTGTTAGCATCAGGTAAAACCCTTTTTATTTTCCCCAGTATGTTAACAGTTAACCTTTAAACTTTAGTTTCAGTATTGCATTTTATCCTGTATTACTGCTATATCTCTGTGCTGATTCAGTTGCAATTGCTCTGGTTTTGGTGTTATTTTTTTCCTCTTCTTTTTGTGTGTGTTTTTAACTTTTGTTAACTGCCCAGAAAGCCTCAGCTATTGGGCAGTATAAACATGAAACAAACAAACAAACATCCTGTGTTCTGGTGTCTTACAGGCATTTGAGAGGTCTGTGCCAGAGCACAGTTAAACTAAAACCAGAGGGTAGGGGAGATAACCATTGGCAACCATGCCTGGTAGATGCCTGTTCTCACTCCTTAAAGATGTAGGCCCAGATTGGGTTCCAGATGCAAGACCATATTTGGCAACTAAGCAAAGCAGTCTTCTAGAATGCCCTGCCTGCCCCTGTCCCTGTATTTAATTGTACACGTTAAAGCCAGCAACACAAAAGCCTCTGCACATGTGTAAGGAAGACATCTGAAGCCATGCGCAGGTAAGCAGGCAAAGAATGTGGGCACTTTGTCAGGCAGCCCATGTGCATAACTGTGCTGCTACTGCCTGAAGACTAAAGTAATTGAATGCCAGTGAAGGTGTATTGGCTGACACATGTACAAGGGGCACTCAGGGACCCTCAGTAAGAATCACCCCTGCCAAGCCACAGGCTTAGATCCCGTGAACTGCGAGAGAATTTCTAGTCATGGAACAGGGCTTTCTGAGGATAGGAGAATCCTACAGAGCTAAATTCAATGTGACATGGGAGGCTGTGCCTTAGGAGGGAAACAGGCAGAAATTTAAGACCAGCCTTTGCTCAAAGGACAGTGCCTTCTGCTTGCACAAGTGTACCATTGGATCTGAGCTTCTGTATCAACAATGCGTGATGGTTGTGTAGTTGGGGCTAGAGGTCACTCCCAGAGTGACAAATAGTGACCAAGAAGTGGAGGTGAGTGGATTAAAGGTTTTCCAAAAGTATGGTCTTAACACTGCCATCTGTTCTATATTCTGCAAGAATGCTATACAAATATTGAGGACTATCAGACAACTGAAAATTCCTGAACAGAAATGTCACAGAAAAGAAATTGTAGCTGAAACATCATAAGGCCTTCAGCTGCAAGACCAGAAGGACCAGGCTTCCCCCCTCCCGCAACAAGATCAAAAGAAGGAGGTGTATATATAAATGGCACTTGGTTTTGATTCCATTATTTTATATAAGCCAGGGAAGAGATCAAAGAAAAGAGAGCCCCTATTTTGCTATTAACATTTAACATAGCTCCAGTCTTGAAAAACCTTTCTAAATTGCTACCGTAATTTAAAATCTTAGTCGGGCTGTTTTGTAGAGTGACATTCCTAAGAGCCAGGTTTCAAATTCACCGATTTTTTTCACCTATTACAGAGACTAATTTTTGCAGTATATATTATTTCATATTATGACTTCATTTTCTTTAATTATATTAGAACAACAATCAAAAGACTGCAACTGTGTTCTAGACCCTGATGTTTTGAAACCCAGTTTACAGAAAAATAAAGAAATAATGCTAAAATGCAGCACACGGAATTTGAGAGAAATATCACCAGAGCCAAATATATGCCAAACTTTAAGCAAATCCAGTCTACTTCTTTCCATGCAGAGTTCAACAAACACAAAGAAATTTACACAGTAAAATATATCATCAGGTCCAAATTATTATGAGTTTAGTATTAAATTGACTCTAATATTGGCATCTAGTTCCTAAGAATACAGAAGCACAAGAAACTAGGAAGATCCTTCCTCAATCAGACAAAAAGTTCATTTCAGTCAGCATCTTGATTCCATCAGTTGCTTGCCAGATGCCTCTGAGAGGCTGGCCTGGAGAGCCAGTGTGATGTAGTGGTGAGAATATTGGAATGCAACTAGTGTAACCTGGGTTCAAGTCCCAATTGCCCATAAATTTCACTGGGTGACTTTAGTCACTAAATGTCAGCTTAGCCTACTTCACAAAATGGTTGTAGGGATTCAACAGAAATGTCTGAAGAACACCTGCTGGATGGCTGCCTTCCTCCTTTATTTTCTATACCCTTCACCCTGAGTCAAAGCTCTCTGGGCAGTTTACACAGTCAGTAAAAACATGATAAAAATACCAGAACATCAGAAAAAATATTAAAAAGTTTAAAACATTTTTCCAGGTTGGAATGCCATTTTCCTGCTGAGGATTCCCAATTCTTTGTGGGAAAAGACATTCTGCTGGATGCTATGAACACATGCAGCCATAATCTCGACATTTCCTTTTGCCTGCCCAAAAATACATTGCTCTGGTTTTCAGTTGGACACAAAGGCAATGGAGGTGGTAGTTCAGAGAATCTGGGCAGACACAATTCTGCTCTCAAGAGACTGTGTTCCAGCCAGTCATGCTCTGAAGCTTTTGATTGGGGATGCCCCTTGGTATGCCCCTAGTTATTATTCATGGCAAGACACAAGCCAAGAGCCCTGGGTTGCTATTCCATGCTCTGGTGCATGAACTGTGGCATGATGGCCATTTGGTTTGCATAGGCTGTGCTCCTAAATGCTGATGGTTTCCAAGGCAGAGTGGCAGAAGCCACACATTAACTGCTCTTCTTTTGTCTGCGCACACATGGTGCTTCTCGCACTTGCCTTCTCCGTGCAACTGGTAAGAGTAGGACTATACATTATACACAAAAACAACAAAATAAATGCTGCTAAAAATACCATCATTTTTCTGAAGCAAAAAACAGCCGTTGTTTGCATAACAGAAAGACATTAACTGATAAAAAGCAGTCTTGTTTCAAAGCTTTATCATCACTTTTAAAAGAATAAATAAATGAAACCAGTGAAATGGAGGAACTGGACAACTGGATGCAAACACAAATAAAAACAATAGAAAGTATAGAAATGGAAATAAAAATAATGGAATGCCAAAAAGCTTCTCTGACGTGCTCCAAATAATGTTTTGATGTTATGCTTGCAGTCCTCAGACCACTTCAATGGGACTTCTCTGCACTCTGGTATGAGGAGAGCAGCCAATGTAACTAAGGAACAGACTTTTCAAATTAATTCCCTATTTTTAAGATGTGCCTTGGCTGACAAGCCTTATGCCATGCTCCAGCCCTGTAATATGATGAATCACAAAAATCAGACTTCATCCTAGGGAAATAAGTGCAAAGATGCCTAAAACAATTTCTGTTTGAGCTAACAGAAAAGTTAAAAGTGACAAAACATAGCATGACCCATAAGTGGCAAAGTTCACAAAAACTGCCACACTGCTTACTTTAACATGAAAGCTCGAGAATAAGATGGAAGGACTTTCAGAAATTAGGGCCTGTCCTTGCACTAAACTGGGATGTTTTAAGGGTTCAGATGCCCCTAGTTATTATTCATGACTAGACACAAGCCAAGAGTCTCGAGCTGCCGTTCCATGCTCTGGTGCATGACATGGACCATGATGGCCACTGGCTTTGAACTGAATGATCATGCCACAGCTCAGCAGTGGAGCACATGCTCCATAGGCAAGAGCTCATGGGCCCAGAATATTGGACCCCGGTGAAAAAAGAACAGGTGATATGCAAGACCTCTGCCGAGACCTTGGTGAGCTGCTGCCAGTTGCTGCTGCAGCCACAATATGGGGCTGGATGGGCCAGTGTTCTACCTCTGATGAATGGTCAGGGATTCTGAGACTTGTAGTCCAAAACATCCAAAGGACACCACACTGGGAAAGGCTGTGCCACACCATTGCTACCTGTCATCACTGCACCTTTCTTTATACAAGGTTTTGAGAGGAACTGGCTTGGGAAAGGTATTATTGGTAAGTCAAAAGAATCTAGAAAAGGGCAGAGAGGGAGGAGAAGCAGAGGCAGGTGAAAACAGCAGCAGGTGCTTGCTTTTACTTGGCTGGTTTATGGTACCCATTGCATGGATACAAATTGCAGGGATCTGAGGAATGGCCGATGGTCTGGACAAGCATGCAAGGATCAGAGCATGGCTGAGATCCCCTCCCACAAGGCTGGGAGTGGTGCTCTGACTCAGAAGGGGAAGTGGAAAAACTCAACCCCGGAGAGGGGAAAGGGGGATGTTCCAGGGGGGAGGGCATGGAAGAGCCAGAGAAGGCATGATTTCCCCAGCTTCCTTCCCCTCTGAAGCACCCTGGCTAGACGGGCTCAGAAGCCCTTCTAGAGGGAAAGGGAAACACTGGAGGATGGGAGGCAAGGACCGCCTCCTGTGCTGTTGGCTTCTGTCCAGCAGAGCAGGGCACAATGACCTTGAAAGCCTCCTCTTAAGGGCTCTGTTTGAAACGGTGAATGTAAAACTACCAGACATGTAAATAAAGCAGTTTTTATACATTAGGGCTGTAATCTTGCACCCAGATATATGAACTTGGCTCAAGTGGCTCAAGTAACTGGGATCAAATTAATAGTTTTCTGTTACTCTTTTCGATGCTTTTTACTTGTTTTATATCACTTCAGTATTAAATGCATATGTTAACATTGATATGTTGGAATTCATAATGATAACGCTTTGACTGCTTATATTTTCCTTCAGCCTTTTAATACTGAGAATACTAGCTTAGATTTACTCTTTAAGAAAAATGCTTTGTCCTTTCCAGAGATTAAGCTGGCTTCATTTGGCACATGTTTTTTAATTGTTTCCAGACTTGCTTATTACCACACAAGCACAATTTATTTCAGTTGGAGGTCATTCTTAGTTGTCACAACCAGGAAGTATTTTTTGAACTTCCTATGCTCAAGAAATCCTTTTGCCATTGATTTGTCTGCCTCTAAACCTCTGAACTTTGCAGAGGGCTTGTGGGATAGGCTCCAAGAGTCCCACTGAATTTAATTAATTTTACAGGGTTATTGTGTGAGGGGCATCCATCTTCTGAGGATGAGGGGCTTGGCCTCATACTCAGGTACTGCCCCTTCCCTTCTCTCTCTAGATCAGTGCTGTTTTAGTTTATCACAGATTAGTATTATACCTGAACCTTAAACTGTAGTTATTTTTAACTATACCTAGTGAAAATAAGCCAGGTTTGTAACCCAGATTTGAAAATCGTTTGTTTCCATTAGCCATTAGCAAGGGTTTCTGATGGCACAACAAGCTGCGCTGGATTAAAATAAAAGTAAACATTATTGAATGCTTCCTGCTGCTGGCATGGAGGAGAGGGGAGCATGCACGCTCATTTCCCAGTGCAACTTATTCTTGTGACTTGAAAGCGGTGTGTATGATTCCAAGAAAATGCAGCCATTCTCAGTCCAACCAGGGCACTTTGCAAGCAAAGGAAGTGATGTAATATGCTAACAGTCCTCTGTAGCTGTGCACTGCATGAAAGACCTAATAGTGGACACCCTGTCGCTGAGAGAAACATCACTGTCATTACCATCTATTTATATTCCAAGACCTCGGTGCACAGTTTGAAGGCCATTTATCAATGAAGAAATGCAGAAAACCACGCATGAGTTGTGAACTGCAATGAATATAACAATCTTACAACAGGAAGGGCTGCATATAATGAATATAACAAACTTACAACAGAAAGGACTGTTTGTATAAAATATTCTATATGGGTAAAAAAGAAACTAGACTGATTTTTCATTTCACTCTTACTGTGCCTGTAACACCTCACAATCATACCACAAACAAAAGTTACAACCTAGTCCTTTCTACACAAATTCCTACCTGCAAGGAGTTTTAAGAAGGGATATTTATGCAATTAATATCACTCACCTGCAGTATGAAGTGATACAGTAACATCTCATGATCCAACTCCGTAACCCTAATTTTGATGCATGTGTACATGGGTCCTATGACAGAAGTGACTGCAAATACAACTCCTGCCCTCCCTCTAAAGCATGCTACGCACTTTTTCTTTTTTTAGAAGTTATTTTACAGGTTGTTGTGAGCGGGGAGGGGGTGAGGGAGAAGCTCACCTACCACACAGGAACAGAACAGTCTGGCCTAAGCTACTGAAACCTGCTATCATCTGCTGTTCAGATCCTCCAAAGCAGCCAAAGAACCAAGTGGCAGGCTGTAAATGAGCAAGTCCCAAGCTCTGCTCTGCTTTATCGCAACAGCCCAGAAATGATTGACCAGCAATATGGTTGTGTGGTCAATTTCTCAAGTTTCTTCCAGTGGCTCTGCAGGGAAGGTTGGACCTGGCTTGGGCCCTTTTTCGCTGCACCTGTTGCTTGAAGGATGCTCCTGTGTCATGGGTGAGCAATGTGTGGTCCACCAGATCTTTTGACCTGCAACTTCCATCAGCCCCAGCCACCATGGGCAAGGAGGAGGGATCATGGGAGTTGTAGGCCATAGCATTTGGACACCTGCAAGTTGCCCACCCCTGTCCTACATGATAAAAGCAGATGAGACCTTATACAGAGAGAATCCTTGTTATCCCGTGGCTGTTGCAGACATGTTTTTTTCAAAAGGAGCATGCAAGGGAAGTTTTTATTTCTGTTCTTGATTCAGAAGCCACCCTAGCAGCTAACAAAATAAAAATGAGAATTACACGGGTTGCTTCCAGAATGATGCCTCTAAGAACTCTTCCATACAAGCTGAATTGCAATTGACTTTCCGTACGACTGGGGGGTGTTGTGCATTTTCTGTCTTGCGTATCCTGCTATGTCTGTCCACACCAGTGCTATTGCTGTTCCTTTTCCATCTACTTTGAGGAGCTGTATCTTATCCAGCAGCTAAATCTATTACAGCTCAGCAAACAGTCAGAGTACCTTCGGCAACAGGCAGCACTGTTACCGCTATTTTTAAACTGGTCTTTTAAGTAGCACTAGAGCAGCTTTCTGACTATAAAATATTTTAAACAAAAAATACCACAAATGAAAGAGTTATAGCTTTAACGCTGTAACCTATGATGGAATACCTCGATGGAGAGAGAGGCAAAAACCAAAAAAAAAAAAAAAAAAAAAAACATCTTTCCTGTCATCACCATTTTAGCAAGGTAGTTATTAACAGAGACTTGTTGTCATTTTTGTTGTTGTTGGATATTTTGTCCCATGGCTGCGTACTCCTTCTTCCCTTCTTCCCAGGACTGCATGCCTTTTTACTGTCCAAGGGTAAAGAGGCAGGATCTATGGGCAGGTGGGACTGAGGGGAGACAAGCAGCAGAAGCATACCCTTCCCCAGCAACAGATGCTCTGTCTTCTAAACTATAGGTAGAACAGAAATTGTGCTATTGTCTGTTTGAGGGATAACAGCGCTAAGGGGGAAAACACAACGGGTCACACAATGATTGATCATGTACAAAAACCTCTTGCAAATTATCATGAGCTTAATCTATAATTAAAATATACATACAGCTTCTCTACATGACTTGTAGTATTTTAGCATTTGGATAAATTGTTGCAATGACTTTTTAGCAGAGTGTGGATGATAAAATAATTTCTAAAAATGCATCTGAGAGTGAGAGTGCATTTTAGCTGAATATTTGTACAATTGATGATCAAAACTATAGAAATGAATGTAATTGCAAAGCAGCCTTTTCATAGAGGAAGCAAATTCAACTTATTTAAGATTTACAGTTATATGGTCCAGTGAGACTCTGGACTTCTAGGTTCTGATCCTGACTCCAATACTGTTATAATTCTAATCTCACTGAAGTCTCATTAGTTGTTTTATTCCTGTAACCTAGGCATAAAATTACATGTGCGTGTTTGAAACAAGCCAACAGATTTCATTTGTGCAAATAGACTGGAAGAGAAAAGGAACCCTAGTAGCACAGATGCCAGTTTCTCAACCATAATATTTCATAGCAATCTGATCTGGCAACAATTGATGGACAAAAGTAGGGTGGAAACAAAGAATGTGGCATATCCGAGAGTGTGTCGGAAGCTGCTTGGGCTGAAAACCGCCAAGTGCTGCATGCAGCTGCCTGTGTGCCAAGATAGCTGAACTGCAGCTTAGAAAATTCCAGCGACTGAACACTTTCAGACTCTGGACTAGCTCCACCCACCAAGGCTAGACATAGGAACCTCCTGGATAAGATGGGTTACACACGATTCTTGCTTAGGCTAGAAGGCCTTTCCGATTCCTGGCTTGACCCTTCAACTCTGAGCTGGTTTTCATGATCACATGGTGGTTAATCAGCTATGATGGCTTGTTAAACTCTTTGTGCAAACCTGGAGGATTCACAGAATTACCATGGGCAGTACATGCTGTGCAAACACAGCCAAGGTAGCTTGTAGCAATGATTGATAAACCACCCAGACCTCATGGGTGAGGTTTCCTGGAGCCCTGGGTGGCTTGTTGCACATGACAATAATCCAGGTTGACCTAACACAACAAGCCATGCTGCCAAGGGTTCTCATGCTAATTCCCCTGGCACAGGTGATGGAAAAAACAATTCACTGTGGCTTATTTTGTTCCAGCCATGATTGTGTGAACCAGGCCACCACTGATTCAACTCCTATGTCCCCTAATTTTCAGTGCTGCCTGTCTCAGTTCTGCCCTCAGCCTTCTAGCTGGAACATCCTGATAAGCATGAGAATAGGGAAGGAGCAGCAGCTACAGGAGACTTGCCAGAAAGAATACTTGGTCCCAATTGCCAGTTGTCCTGGGACGGCAGAAGCAAGAGAAAGCACGCTCTGACCCTATCAATCAGCCAGGGATGAAATGAAAGACTGCTGGGCTGTGTGGATTTATTCATTTATTTATTTATTTTAAACATTTCTATGGAGCCCCATCGCAACAAAGCCTTGGGGCGGCTCACAACACATAAATAAATACAGAAGTAATAAAATAAATAAATACTAAAATTATACAATAAATAACACCCCCCCAGTGCATTCTCGGCTAATAATAAAAAAACCCTAGTTAATAAATAATTAACAGTTAAAATAAGTTTTAAATAAAAAGGTCTTAGCCTGGCGCCAGGCAGACCTCTCTGGGGAGCACATTCCATAGATGGGGCGCCACTGCAGAGAAAGCCCTCCTCCGGGTGCTCACCCTCCTAATTGCATTCACAGAGGGTTCCCGGAGGAGGGCATCTGCTGCTGACCTCAAGGGGCGGGAGGGCATATATGGGCGCAAGCGTTCCTTTAGATAACCAGCACTTGCAGTGGATTCACTGCAAGTGTGCATGTGCCCATGCATTATCACAACCTATTGCAAGTTTATTTACTTATTTAACATTTACTTATTTAACATTTGTATGCTACTCAGTTGTGCCACAGCACCTCTGGGCAGCTCATGGTCACAAGATAAAACACAATAAAAACCAACCACAACATATTGAAACACAATGTCATAAAATATGATCAAAAATACAAAACAGAAGGTGATGCCAAAAAGAATACTTGAGTATCATATTAACTAAAGGTAGAATGTGAATGTACTAAATAAAGTCATGGCATGATGATGTGGGATCTTCACTGGAAAGTGAAAATATGGAGAGGAAAATCTCAGGATATCTCAATGCTGTATTTCCTACATAATCCGACCATTGTTCACTTTAAAAACATCAGATGTCTGCATGAGAAATAACATTTCACGTGACTTAGAATCCAAGCATTTTGTAGGACAGTGTACTTGAGACATCACCACATAAACACTTCTATAACATCATAACAAATAAATTAAACTATTAGGACTTCAGTAGACTCTGATGAAATAAGAGCTGGAGACATTTGCTTCTGCCATTAATTTAAATACAGACTTACAAATTCTTCTACAAACTATTCACCAACAAGGCAGGAACAAAGATGTTTTTCATCCTGGCAAGTAAGAATACCCAAGGGTCAGATTTCTGTGTATTGGGATAACTTAGTCTAATCCCACAAAGTTATGTTTGCCTAATGAGTAGCCTTTATCCAAATTTGTAAACAAATAAATTATAGTTTGGAACAGGAAGTGAACTTGTCTAGTAGAAACTGAAAGGCGCTCTACATGTGCTCAAGAGCAATTTTATTTTCTTTGACCCATTGGTAGAAATAATCGTACGATGTCAAGCCTGGATATAATTTTTGACCCCTGGATTCTAACAAACTGACAAGTTGTTAGTGTGTTTGTAAGCCTGACTTTCTATCTCCAAATATTTAATTATTGCTTGAATTATTGTTTATTGTCGAATAAAAACTGTTTGTAGTTCAATAGATGGAATCATTGAAGCAATGAAATCTTCCCTGCACCCAGAATAAATAAAGCTGTAAGTAAGTTTTGAAACATTTTTAAGTAAATGGGAAAAGCAGCTGAAACATTCAGAGTGGACAGTACTCGGCAGCATTTCAATAGCAAATAACGCAACCCTGACACTTCACCAGAACGTTCAAAAAGTAAATTGAATGGCAGCATGATTGCAGTGGTTCCAGTTATGTTAATTAGGTTGAATTCATGGTTCATTGATGCTGCAATTATGTTGCAAAGAAATGCTGCAAGCATGCTATCTCATCCCACTGCAGCCTGCTGAGTATGCGGCCATTATTCTTCTTGTAGCAAAAACTCTTTCCAAAGGAGATTATATGTTGTAGTTCACATTGATAAATAAAATATGCAATTCATAAAAAAGTGGCTGACACTGTTCCATTTTGACAACTTATTTTTTCCTGCTATGATACTAAACACAAACATCGCTACAGATTCAGACCATCCTTTCACAAGCAGCTTTCGTTGGATACTGAATACTCAACACATGAATTATCATGATTATTCACTCCATTTCACACATGGAGTAACAGGCACAGGAAGGTTAAGTGTCTTGTCCAAAGCCAGCAGCAAGTCAGTGTAAATGGAAATGAAACGTCATGACTTGTGAAGGAACTTCCCTCGCTGGCATCGCCCCACCCTATGCATCCTCTTCTAAATCACAAATCAGATGCTTATCCCACTTGGAAGGCATGGGGAAACTGATGCCGACGTTCTGAAAGTGTGAGCATTCAATGTGGAATCACAGTCCCAGCTTAACTGCTTGCCTCCCTACCAGTTCTTCACCAGGAACTCTGTAATTTTTACTTTCCTATGTAGCATCCAGGATTTGCACGGACACCAAGTGCACAAACTTGCAGGGAATCCTACGTTTCCTATGAAGCGAGCCTCAATATGATGAATGGGATTTACATCACAGATCTGAGCCTTGTTTAGACTGCAACACAACAGTTCACAGGAGAATGTCTCACATTGGATTTTTCAGGTTTCCCTTTCTGAGGTCAGAGAAAGAGGTCTGCCCTCACATACTCTCAAGAACTCCACCTTGTAAAACTCCTGTGTGACTGGGAAGAAAGGTCCACCGCCAGAGCTGTTCTGAAGCTGACTCCAACATAGTGGCCAGAAAAAAGGTACATGCAAATGGCACATTCAGAATCTGATCTGCAGAATCTGAAGCCTTCCTGTTCCCCTAAAACCCCCACTCCCATCCATAGCTTGTGTAATGTATTCCTCTCCCATTGAAATCAATAGAAGAAAAACAGGCATTTAAACTTTTTTTTAAACCCCTGCAAAAGGAAAGAGAAGAAAAATGATCTGCTCCCCGCTTTCTGCAGACCAAAGGCAATTTCTCCGCCTCAGATTATCTTTCTCTACCCCATGAGATTTCCCTGTCAAGCAAGGCATGCAACCACTAAGCGTAAGGCCCAAGATTCATATAACTTCATTTGTCTTCCACATCCCAATCTAGTTTTGCAAAACTAGATTGCATTGGTCAATGGCGGCCAATGTGTTCACTAACAAAAAACATTAACATGTGAGGACATGGCACATTAATGGCATTTTTATTTTCATATGAACACTTCTTAATCTATGTTTACAGTATCAGTATTCTGCCTTGCTGACTGAAAAACATTACTTTTATTGCTAAGTGGCACTTCCTTGATGTATGGCAGACATCTGATGAAATGGGAGAATATTTTATGCCCCAAATAAATATTCATTGGAGGGTGGGTTGTCAGCACCCAAGAGGAGTACCGCCTGGACCTGGTTATCTGCCCTATGCATCCATGCCATCACCCAGAGCAATATAACTGTTTCCTTCTGTGGGAAGTATAGCAGAGCTTTTACAGAAATGGCTATCTGTGTCATAACAAAAATATAACACAGTTTTTACAAAAATGGCTAACAGTCCACATTACCAAACTCTACAATGCCTGGTCAAAGACCTAAAATTGCTATGGACTGAAAAGTAGCAGTGCACATGCTTTCCATGCACGACGTCTCAGGTATCTCCATTTAAAAGCAGCTCCCAAAGCCAATGCCAAGCAGAGTAAACAAGATTCAACTAGAATGGATCAGTATCAAGTGACCTCTGTGTTCTTTCATGCCATGCAGAACTAGTCACTGGACGATGCGAGAAACTACAAGCCGAGCCTTGTGCACGATTCTTGTTTTGCTAGCTATACCTGATGGACTCCCATGCTCTGTTTGCTACTGTGCTCAATTCAGCTTGAAAGTACATGAGTGAGGGAACTGTGAGATTGCTGTCACAGAACTGGTTC
The DNA here is from genome assembly GCF_004798865.1 of Varanus komodoensis. Lineage (NCBI taxonomy): Eukaryota > Metazoa > Chordata > Lepidosauria > Squamata > Varanidae > Varanus > Varanus komodoensis. The sequence goes on from NW_025335798.1 coordinate 21,336,548, forward strand.
TAATATGTTAACAAGTACATGCACAGTACATTTCTCAAAAAGAAACAGAGATCATCTTTCCACAACTTTTACAGCTTTCTCCATGTTTAGTTATACAGGTTTTTCCATTTAACCGGTATTATTCGCTTTAAGTGAGGTTTTGGCATTGAGATTTCATGTTGAAATTTGAATGTGTTTCAGGATCCATGAAGACTTGTAGGCACTGAATACAGACCCTAAGACGTGGGACTGGATATTATGCTATCCAAGTTGGCACACGTATTTCAACTTCTCGATACAGTAGATTGAAAAGTTCTCTAAAAAGTATATTGAAATGTACTGATTTATTTTATCATGTGTATGTTACTCTTAGCTTTTACGAGTTTTATTGTATTTTATTCTTTTAGCTTTTGTAATCCACCAAGACAACATTTTGATTGAGTTGATTAAAAATGAAATAAATATGTATAGAGTGCCACCATAGAAAAGGCCCTTTCCCCTGGTTAGCAATACATGTGGGTTTTCTCCTAGTAAGGTATGGGAATATAATGATTTTATACAATCCTATCAAAGTACTTGTCAGCATCAGTCCAAAAAAAAAAAAAAAAAATGTCAAGACCTTATTTGCATTGCTGCTGCTATTCTAAGGGTTAATTCTTAACTTACATTGTTCATGCCACCAAATCATTTACATGAGCTGTGAAATCTGAAAGAACTATTGAAAGAACACACCTATTGGCCCTTGAACATGCAGTGCAGTGCTTCAGCTACTCCATTCTTATTCCACAAGGCTGGGTTATTTAAGATGCAATCCTATTCAAGTTTAGATGGAAGAAGTACTAGACAGTCAGCATGCCACAGCTAGCCACTCCGATTGCATAGGTTTCCATCCTTAAGCATTAATTTTGGCAGCACAGGGTCTGTATACAGATCAGAAAGGCGAGAATGTCTGAAGGGCACCTGAACTAATTTTAGGACAGATATGGATCGGATCAATTTATCTTAATTTGGGTTGTGGATCATGGAAGCAAGGATGCCACAAAGCTTTTTTCATCATCTTCTAAAGGCCTTGTGCTTGCTCTCCTCCTATATTGTGGAGAGTCAGATACCTCCAATAATTAACTAACATTGAGATGATATCAACATAAATACAGAGATACATAGAAAAAGGTAGAAGAAACACTATCAGAAGCATTTCCAAAGCTGATCCAAACCATTACAGTTTAATGTATTAATACTGTTGCTTTCCTTTTCAGTCTGAGACCTTGAAACAGATAGGGCATGGTTTATTCTGACAATCTATTTTAAAAGGACAGATTTACTCAAAATTAGAAAGCCAATTGGAACTAAAGGCATCCTTGTTCATTTGTACTCACTCTTCAGAAAAAGCTTTCTCACTGTCAGAGCTGCCTAGAGAGGTGGAGGGCTCTCCCACACTAGAGACATTCAAGAAGAAACTGGGCAGCCATCTGAGTGGGATGGTGTAACATGGTGTCCTGCAACAACAGGGAGTTGGACCCAATGGCCTTCATGGCCCCTTCCAACTCTGCTATTCTATGATTCTATGACTCAGATTGTAAAGATTTTCCTCCTTTTCCTTTCTGTAAGCTCCTAGGATTTGTACCTGCACTTTTTTCACTACCCTTGAGAAAGGGCAGTTTTTCTCTTTAAGTACCTTGCCATTCTTATTCAGAGGTAGTGAATGAAATCAGGAGAGGCCAACAGCCATGGAGTCTATAGTTCTCCTTCAAGCCCTTTTCTGGTCTTTGAAGGGGATGGAAATGTTCCTACTTGAGTGAATACCTGGGAAAACAGATGCTTACATGGTGTCAAGTGAGCAGGGCCTGGAATATTACCATCTTTGCTTTGTGACATACTGGGGTTCATATTGCATAGGCACAACTTTTTTTGCTTGAATCCACAGAAGTTCTAGCCTGGTGTAAAGTATTAGAAAAATGAACAGTAACAATAATTAATAATTCTTTTAAAAAGGAATCACTGTCTAGGTGCTAGTCAGTCCTAGACCCCTGGGTAAAGCAGAGAATAGACTTCACTCTTGAGAAGTAGCATTTTCTTCACTAGGTGCACTTGAAGGTCAATCAGTATTAAAATATTATTCATTTTAGTAAGTATATAAATAGTAAATAATATTGCAAGTATATCATTACCTACTGACATTCATGTTTCCTTGACAACACAGAAATACTTTCTCTATACATTGGGCTCATACAGTGAGCACAAAGAGCTTTAATATATTGTGGATCCTTTGGTCAGAACTGAAAGTGAGAAAGCCCAAGTGGATGATTACATTTTAAAAGGATAGATCATCCTTTACTCTGGGCTTTTAGAGGCTTCACTTTAAAAAAATCATCTACATAACTACATGCAATACATTTGAAATATGTACAACCCTATTAAGACGACTTTGGTTTAAACCCTCAGTTGATCAGCACTACAGACCTAATTTTGCAATCAGCTAAACCTACACTACATTTTCATCAAGTGCTGCAAATCAGCAAAATATTAAATGAATCTTGAAAAAATGATTATGAATCCGCAGTTCTGTTTGACTGTATAATTCTATTTAAGATTAAAATTACTATCATAAAAAGGCCACTTTCTGAATGTAATTCCACAAAAACATCATCACAAAAGCTTTTACTGCTATTTATGTCAGAATGTATTTTAAACAGTTCTAATCATTTACCTTTGTGGACACTTAATTAAAATTACAAAACCAATTTTAATCTGTAGTCCAATTAATATGCAAATATATGCAAATGTGGTAAATCAAGGTGGTGATTAAGTTAAGGACACTCTATTTCATGTCTGCTTTAAGTGTGAAAACAAACAATCTTTTTTGTAATTGTACTGATGGATTGTGATGTTTATAGGGTAAGTATGGGGTACAAATGTTTATGCATCAACATTATGCCAAAACAAAGATTTTATACTCTGGAGTGATTTAGCATCCAGCATACATTCAGATGTAACAAAGTCATTTTGCAGTCATCTTGTGAATTAGAATAAGGTCAAAGCAAAGTTAAATTTCTATGTCATCCATTTGTATGGCTATTTAAAATTCAACAATCACTTTCTGATGTGTTAGGTAAGAGCCAAGAAGTCTCAAGAATAGCATATTATCACCCTTTATCATTTAGTGTTCATAATACACTGGTTTATCTTTGATACCATTACAGAAACAGTTCTCCCATTAAGGTGCAAAGATATTCATCCTTTTTTAACCCCTGTTGTTCACATGCTGGATTTTTAAATATGAGACATACAGCTGATGCTTCATAAAGCAGCTTTTCTATAGATATGAACATCTTTACAAAAAATCCTTCTGTCACACCAGTTTGCCATCTTTGCAGTCTTTGACATTTCACATTTTTGTGACGAGGTTGGCTTCTTCTTGTTGTTTTTTCAGGGAAACAAATATGAGCACACCAGTGCTCAAGCGTTTAAAGACCTTCATTCCATTAAAAGAGTAGTTTAACATCAAGCCATGTGCACGAAAGCCATGTCAAAACAAAGAAAAAACAAAGAAAGAACACTTAATGTAAACATTTTATTTTAAAAAATCTACCCATTTTGGCCCATGTAAATAACAAAGGGCAACCACTTGAGAAGTACATGCTTTGTGTAAATAACAGTGTTTATCCCCTGTAATAGCGCAGCTACACTGGGATGGAGCAAAATAAATCTCCATTCGGTTGTGATCGTGTTCAAATGTTGTTTCAAGTAGCAGTTTTCACTTTCAAAACTTTATGATTCAACCAGCTCAGTTTTAAGTTACTTTCCAAAATGCAATTTTGCAAATGTATTTTCTTTACTTGCGTTACTATAATTTCTACTGTATCTGGTTCTTAATATAATAAATTGTATTTCTCATTATCCAAACTGGGTGGCCAGGGCTAACTATACTTAATGTTATCTGTCATTGTACTCAAAGGTTACAGCTGGGGGTCTAAGGAAGGCATAACTGATTCAGCTTATGAAGGCAATATGGATTAGTACATAACATTAGACCGTGGATAAAAGTAGGGGAGGTCATTGGTAGGCAAGGAAAAGAAGGGACTATCCATGGTTCTGTGTCAGCACTGGAGCCTTGCCTGACCAATAGGTAATTTCATTGGCTCTATACTCTGACTCCCGTTCAACCATAGCAATTCAGTGAATACTCTTCTTTACTCCCTCCCTAGTTTCCCCATTTCTAGATACATAGCAAGTCAGAGTGTGTACTCTACCACAGGGCTTGCTCTGTCCCTGAAGGGATGAGAAGCCTGACTCAAGCAATCTATGAAAAAATATCAGCTTCAGGCTTCCCAAAAGTTCTGATACATTCTCCTTTACCTGCACTCCAGGTAGAGAGAAGGTAAGTGCCAAGGGACCTCACTGACCTAATCTGATAATGTGTTCTTTACCACTGAAGGTGAAGAATTCAGATTAACAAACATGTCAACTGTGTTCTTTCCTGTGCTCCTGTGTAGGTTCAAAGGTAGGACTGGAAACTATACTGGTAAAATCTATTTATTCAGTGTTGATGCCCTTATTGACTCCAGTGTAACTTTCCCAGAAATTTGTGACCACTGAGCTCCCAAACAAGCAATACAAGAGCCAAATGCTTCAGACAATGGTAAATGTTTCAACATAGACATTATTCAAACTTTATACTAGTGATGTAGCTTCTGAAGCAGAGCAACTGTTTTCCACATAAAGAAGTACTTTGCTAGACTTCTCAGGGACAACATACCGATGGGGGTATGGTACATGAAGCATGGAACCAGGGGACTCAGGTTGGTTTTACTTTATATTTTGGTACATAAATTTCTTTACAATGACAAATCTCCTCCAACCTCTCCTTTAACCTTCTGTCAAAGTGAGCAGGCAAGTCTGCAAGCACAGGAGTTCCAAGAAGTAATCAAGGTAAAGAACAACTTGTTTTTCAAAAGCCAGCTAGTTACATGCAAATGATGTGTATCAATACTTTAATAAAAAATAGGACAATAACCAATGGTGAAACCAAGCTCTTCCTGTACAGCTAGGGGCATAACTAGCTCATCAAATGAAACTGGTAAGAGGCACTTAGTGCTGCTAAGGCCACATGGCGGGAGAAGAACCCCCAAACCTCTTTAATTCAACATGAGACAACGCCTTCTCACAAGGAGGCATTAATCACTTACCTGGCCCTGCTGGTCGTTCCCTCCCTGCTAGCTTTTATAAGCCAAGAAGGGCAAGGATCCAGTACAGAAGTGGTTGCATGAACCCATCCAAACATGTTTTGGTATCCTTGAGCTATACCATCTAAGATAATTTGAATCATTCTATCATTCTTGCTACCCTCCTCTGACCCCTTACCTGCTTGTCTGCATCCTTCTTTAACTGTGATGCCCAGAACTGGACACAGGATGCCGAATGAGGCCTAACCAGTGCTGACTAAAGGGTAGAGAGTACTTCACGGGATTTGGAATGGTGCTTCTATTAATGCAGCCTAAAATAGCATTTTTTGCAGCCACATCACATTGTTGCTTCATAGTCAGTTTGCGATCTACAAAAATTCTAGGATCCTTCTCACTTGCAGCATTGTTGAGCCAAATACCACCCCAAATTGTAACAATTTGTCCCTATTAAATTTTGTTTTGCCATTTTCAGTTTACTGCTGCAACCTGTCAAATCCCATTTTTAATCCATCCTCCAGGGAGACAGAATACCAGGAGAGTCATGGGTCTTTGTGACATGCGTGGGTTTCCATCCTACAACTCTTCCTTCCTTCATGTTTAGACCCTGGTATCATTGTCTCTGCTTAGCATACAGGCAGCCCTACAGTTTCATCCTGATGTACATGGAAGCAGCTTCATAGCTCCACTGCTCCCACTGGAACATAGCATGCTTCTAATTGTTACCCTTTTCCAGGGAGTTCTACTTGTTTTCCACTGCCTTGGGATTCTCCTCTTCCACATCAGCTTGTTGTTGCTCTTCCAGCTCCTATATTTCACTTTGCTATTCTAGTTCTGACACTTCATTTAAGAAATCTTCAGTTTCCCTGAGTACTTTGAAGATGGGTAGCTTCCTTTCCAGTACGCTCACTTTCTGCCAACAGCAGAACCAACTTGCACTTGTTGCACATGAAGGCCAGGCAGATCTCAGGCAAGAAAATATTCATTGCAGAGATCACCAATAAAGAGTCTTTTCTGTACATTGTCTTTACCCCCTTTCTGATTTTACCTTGTATTTGAATAGCCTGTGCTTTGACTTTTCTACATGAGGGTTAACAGCAATGTCCTACGAGTATGATAAGCCCATGCAACAGGGACCTCCCCATTCCCTCTCCTGTTAAACTCCTGTTTGCTCACTCTGATCAAGCACTCTCTGGGCACTTGCTTGCTTGTATAACCCCTAGATGAGCTGAGAGAGCTTCTTCTGCTCTGCTCAGCTAGGAGTCAAATAACAATAAGGAAGGTTAGTGATGTTCTCATTCCTTTTTATTCTCACCTGATCAAATGCCCCATCTTTTCAAAGTGTTAAGGTAGCCAGTTGGATGGGAAAAACCTGAACAGTCCGACTAAATTTGCCCAGAATTAACTTGAAACCTGCTTGATTTTTAAAGGATATATTCAGTCTTTCATTTCCCAGATGACCGATTAGGAATGAAGGCTGTTCTGGGAGGTGGTCCAACATCATCTCTGATGTGTGGGCTTTGGAGATCATTCAAATGGGCTGCTCCATGGAATTTGAGTCTTTCCCAAGGTCAAATCAGTTTACTTAGGCAGAGTTTATCAGCACACTGCAAGAAAAGGAGAGATCCTTTCCTGACATTCCTAGACATATCACTACAAATGTGACAGTGATTGGTATCACAAAGGTGATTTGGCACTCCAAATGTGGCAAATTCAGCATTTTGTTTGTGGTTTCCTGAAGAATTCTGATTATCAGTAAAAGTCTAAGCAACTTATTATTAAGCAATGAAAGGCCTGAACAACACACACTTTCTTCCTTGGTATCATTCAAAAAGAATCTGTGTTAGATTACTTCAAAAAACATATTAGGCTTTAATTGTGTTAGATACTCAGTCCTACTGCAGTATTTCTTCATTCTTAATACCTGCTGTTAAATCAAATGACAGGACTTTAAAGTAAGAGCATTCATGAAGTCAACCACCATCATATCTTCTTGTTTTAAACCAGCAGGATATCCCATCATGTCTACCTTTTAATTAGATGGTATTTTGATCATCATTCACACTCCTTAATGATCAATACCCTTTTTGTAAGTCAGAACAAAATTTGGCCTTCAAATTAAAGTCCATGCTTTTGTCATTGCTACAATCAGGATAGTTATGTACATGTTAATTGTTTTAAAAATCCAATGTGCTTTAAGCCCGATCCTTTATATAAAATTAAGGATCCTGTTCAAACAAATGTATAGAAGCTAAAAGTAGCTGCAAGGAATGTTGTTCTGATTCAGAGAGATAAATAACAGGTTTAACAATATAAAACCTATGGGCAATCCAGTCCTAGAAGATGAGATATTAATGCCAAGAATTATTAGACATTAACGTAGCAATAAAAAGAGTGCACAGAGCAGTGGGTATAAAGCAGATTTCCCAATAGTTTGGCACACAATATACTTTAATATGCTGGATTAGTTATTCTATTTACATTCAAAATGGAGTCATGGCTGACCTTAGCTCCTCAACAAATGCACTTGGTTGTCATATTCTCAGGTTTAGATTCCAGTAATTTTAGATGTACACACAAAACATTTTTACAAGGATCCAAGCACCGAAGTTAGTGATGCCCCACAATGAGAAATCCCTTTTGGACATCCTGACTTTCAAAAAATCTTGAGAACAAAGCTACTTTTATCAAGTTGTCTGCCTACTTCAGCTGACAAGAGGCTGCCTTGGTTTAGTGCTGAGGTCTCTGATTTGTTGGTCTTGGGGGATGTTAATATCCATGCTGAAGACACTTTAATTTGGACAATACAGGATGACTAAACTCCGTACACCTTCCAAATCATGGGAAGTACTAGTTCCCCTTTACTCAACACTGTTGGGCGTCATTTGAAGTACCGTGTCCAGTTCTAAGCACCACAATTGAAGAAATATGCAGACAAGCTGGAAAAGATTCAGAGCAGAGCAACAAGAATGATCCAGGGTCTGGAAACAAAGCCCTGTGAGGAGAGATAGAAAGAACTGGGCATGTTTAGCCTTGAGAGGAGAGGAGAGGAGAGGAGAGGAGAGGAGAAGACTGAGGGGAAATATGATAGCACTCTATAAGTACTTGAAAGTCTGTCACAAAGAGGAAAGACAGAATCTCTCCTCAATTATCCCAAAGCGCAGGACATGGAATAACGGGCTCAAGTCACAGGAAACCAAATTCCAAATGGATTGCAGACAGAACTTCCAGACTGTTAGAGCAGTATGACAATGCAACCTAGGGGGATTGTGGGTTATCCTACACCAAAGGGAATTCAAGATGCAACTGGATAGTCTTCTAAGAGCGATTGTGTAACTTGGTTTCCTGCAGTTGCATGCAGTTGGACCTGATGGACTTGTTCGCCCCTTCCAACTCTACTATTCTATGAATCTATGATTTTGAGTCAGCTGGAGTGTAGATGGAGAAAAACACCTGGTATATGCCTATAGCCAGTTATATTTAGGGGCAATATCTCATGATCTCACTTCAATTTTGAACATTCAGAGCCTCAGCTATTGGATGGTATCAAGATGATGAAGAAGGATAAGGAGAAGACAACAAAGGACCAGTGGATCTTTTGAGGTTTGTTGGGATATTCCCAAGGACATCTTGACCTATCTGAAGTATACTGCAAATACCCAATTCTGTGTACCACAGCTGAAGAAAGAGATAGACAAACTGGAAAAAGTTCAGAGGAGAGCAACAGAGCTGATCATGGGAATAGAAACAAAATCTATGAGAAGAGACTAGAAGAACTGTGAATGTTTAGCCTTGGAAAGAGAAGACTGAAGGGAGATATGATTGGACCATTCAAGTATTTGAAGCAGTGTCATACAGAGAAGGGCTAGGATCTGTCTTTGATTACCCAAGAGTGCAGGATGCAGAATGGTCAGCTAAACTTATATGAAGCCAGCTTCTGGGTGAACATTGGGAAAAATCTTCCTGAATGTTAAAGCAATGACACAATGGAACTAATCCCCCAGAGAGGTCATGGGAGGCATTCAAGATACAGCTGGACAGCCATCTGTTAGGAATGCTTTAACTTGGACTCCTGCCTTGAGTAGCAGGTTGGATGTGATGGGTCTCATTGGCTCACTCCAATTCTACTACTCCATGGTTATATGAACCCAGGGAGAAAGTGGAACTGGATTGCTTAGGGTGGCATCAAAACCCAGATTCTGGCTTGTGCCTTCAAAGGAATTATTGTTGGAATACAGGGCTTAAAGCCTTGACTCAGTGTGTGAACCAAGCCATAGACTTGTTGCAGGAATAAAATAAATTGGGGAACAATATTTGCTGACTTGACCTACTTGGTAAGAGGTACAAATAAACAGTAATAATTATTCAATTCATAGAACATAAATGTATTCAATGAAACAAAAAAAATATGGACGCAATCCAGTATAGTAAGAGGACTCTTGTTCACCCAGTCCTATGGCTGGCTTCTGGAAAAGGAGTACATGACTCCTGAAAACCTGCAGGAACTTGTACAACAGATACATTTTTTTTTGCAATTTAAATTCTATAGTAATGGGTTCCTTTCTGCTATATATAGGCACATGTGTTGCTGGATACAGTATCTACTTATCTCTTGTTCTGATCTGTTCCTTATGCTATACTTTTCTAAAATAGGCATGCCACTTGGGCTTCTAATATAAATTCTAAAGAGTATATGATCCTGTCAATAAAGAAATAAAAATAAATAAAAATAATATACAATTAAAAATGGTATCCTGAGAATAATTTTTATAAATACAAAATGGGGCCTAATTACAGAAGAATTGCATTTTACCCTGCCCCAGTAAGGAGTATGCATTGGGAATATCTATTCTAACGTTCAGTAAGGTCTGTGTTTGCCTTTATATTGAAACAGATTGCTTACCAACCATAAAACAAAGCAGTTGAAATGTACGTTTTTAAAGTATTGCAATGGGATTTTTATAACTTCATGTTTAGGTATGAAATGGCATCCATGCTAATTCTGCTAAGCAATGAAAGACCACTGTGGCACAGACTCAGTAGATGGCAAATGTTGAATGTAGGCATAATCCTGACATCCAGTAATCAAGGCTTATAAAATACTTCCCTACCTAACTAGAGAGTGATTTTTCCTCTTTTCATTTCTAGTGGCAACTTCACCTTATATTTTCATTGCAGCAAACTACAATTAACACAAATGATAGCTCCCTCATGATCCTAGGATCGAAACCATTCTTCTAATGGAACATGGTGAGCATTAACCATGGTTTGGCAGTCCACATGCAAAACTACACCACAGTTGTAGCTAGAAGAGAAAGGGAGCTTTGTTTTGATGAAGAAGGAAAAGAGGAAAAACTGAACCCATTTGTGAAGCTGATTCCCTGTTGCAAGGCAAAATTTGCTAGAAGCAAGTATTGTACTTGCCCAGGAACAGAGTTCCTACCCAAGGACACCCAATGTGACTTTTAATCAAAATATAAGGAGAAAGAGTAATGATAAACAAATGCATTGTTTTTGTTGGTTTCCACTTAGTGAGGCGAGTCATGTATACCAGGCAACCTCTTCTGTTCATGGAGGCTTCTTGCATGGTTAGAACCCAAGAACATCTGTGGAAGCCTCTACAGAGGCACAAAAAGGTCTGGCTTTAACCTGGCAGTTGAGCACAAGCCCTGACTGGTCTCATGGAAAGGTTGTATTTCAAGATACAAGTAAATTAATACCAGCTAAACATGCACAGCAGAAGCTGTAAACCTGCATGTGGGTTTTAAGAACAGATCAATTAATATAAAATAGTATGAAATTATTTATAGATTGCCAATATTAGAGCAATTATAAAACAAAATAAGTTACTTCATCTATAACCTATAAAGATGCCCACCCCCTCAAATGCAATCAGATTCCAAGTAACTCTTTTTGTAGACTATGTAATATTGCAAACAAGTGACAACTTTCTCTTTCTATTGATTTAATTTTTGTATGAGGATATTTAAAAATCATTGCAATTTAACCAAAACCATCTAATCTGAGAGTCAGGCACAGATATTAATTTTCTAAATATATTTGCAGGACAGTGAAATATAACTTTAACCCTACCCCCCACCATGAAATAAACATTTATTGAATTCCAGGACAAATTATTCAACTAGCTAGCGCTGGATCACAGGATAGTTTTGTTCACTGAGAACATATCCTATTTACAAAGGTATAGGAGGAAAAATTGAACTACAAAGTGGTTTTGTAAATGAGAACATCAGCAATTACCCTGTGTCTTCTGAGCAGATACAATGGCCATAAATTGATCTGCATCATGTGAAACAGAAGGAGCCTTTTACCTTTACCAGAAAAAAACAGGATAAATAGCTTTCTTTCATAAACAAATCATGTGGCACAAGAAAAGACTTTGCTTTCTTTCTCTTTTTCTTTTTTAAATAAATAGGCAAGGAACAAGACACCTCAACACACTGCTTTTTTGATTGGTGGCAAACTATATCTAAGGGGAAAATAACATTACTCTCTTCAAAGAATATTTTCCTTGATCCAGAGAACAAGGTGTCATGATGTAAAGAATTGTTGTTGTACAATAGCAAGGACTCCAAAGGGAACATATAACTAAGCCTGCAGTCCTAAACACATTTAACTGTGTGCCTTGTTGAATTCACTGGGTATTACTTCTGAGTAAACATGCTTTCAATACTGCTTTCTAATACCCTGGAATAAGTTTTACTAAACTCAGTGGAACTAAATTCTGAATAGGCATGGATAAAATTGTCCCACTAGTTTATCAGATTTAGTGAAAACATGACTTTATGTAGCAAAACCTAATACTTATGGATAATAAAGCTTCTTTTAAGGATCCTGTGATACACTGACTGTAAATGGTGAGCTATACAGATAAGGTAACAAGAGAAACAAGTAGGATGCTTAACTAGAAAAGCAGCCACATAGTCCCATCAATGGTTATGCTTAAAAAATATATACATTTCACTCAATAAGCACACCACCAGCAATTCCTCTCAAATTGTTTGATATCCCCACCTTGTGTGGGAACAGAACATAAGATTTTTTCCATCTGAATGTCATTTGCACACTAAACAATAAAACATGCAATATGTAACCAGTTATACAGATGAGTTCAATAAGTTGTATTACTTTTCTCATGGTAGCACTAAGAAACCTTCTGTGATGAGTGTTAGAACGTGATGTGGGACTGTGACCATTCTAGCAGTTTTACCCCTTTAAAACCACTAAGAAAAATGACTCAAAGTGTTCTCCATTTCTCTCTTGAGTTGCTTTAATATTGTACATTGCTATTTCTTTCTCTCTTTATTTTTCTTTTGCCAATGTGTAATTAATACAAACTTAAACCAAAGCAACTTATTTCTGATGGATAGGTGTTATACACAGCCTCCCTTTTTCACAGGGTCTGGCTCAACCAAGGACAAGCAAGACCTCAGGGTTAAAGAACACTACTGCACCATTTTCCCCTGACATCCAAACCTCTCATACCGGATCCACCTAATTTCTCTGGCACAAGTGGACCTCAGAATCTGAACATTCCTTGGAATTACTGTGCTTTCATCTCTCTTTGTTTATTACTGTAATTGGATGACCAGCGGTGACTTCATTCTACCTCCATCTTTAGACTCCAGTGATTGAGGCAGGAAAAGAATTTCAACATATAGCCTCAATGCAATTTTCTTTTAAAACGAACAGACCAACACAGACCAGAGTTCCAACAGTAAAACTACCCACTTTTAGAAAAATATATTAGAAGTGTAGACAAAGGGGCTCATGCTATTTGACCTAAACTACCACTACTAGACTTACATCCATGACAATATAACAATGAATTTTCAGATTGCTGGAAGACAGGCAAATGAAGAATACAAACTTCATTTTCCCTTTTGTTTCCCTACAAGACACACTTGTTGTGTACTCATTAGTTCTGAACCACTGTTATTCATGAGTTCTGAAGATAATGAATTGACTATCCAGTTTTGCTTCTGTTTGTAAGCAGCACTTTCCACAAGGTGTATTTTTTTAAGAGTAGGGGAAATGAGGAATTATTTCTACCAGTGAAAGAATGTAAAATTTCTTCTTGTGTATTTGCATTATGCCACTATACCACAGTGCCACCAAGAGGTTACACAGTGGAAAGCAGGAAGCAAATACTGCTTGTGTTATGGTCAGATCTCAGTTCTATGACAAAACCAAAAGGAGATGTAGTAGACTAACAACCTTATGTGGAAAAGGCCCATATCTGCCTCTCCTCTACATTCAGGTGTGAGGCCTCTGTGATTAAATAAGCAATGGAAAGAGCAGCCATCTTAATAACAACAGAAGAAAAACTGGTCTGGATCATAACAAAGGCTTATCTGCTGAAGCATCCTATTCTTACATTACCTAACCAGACTCTTATAAGAATCTAATAAGTAGTACATAAGTGGAATAATCTTCCCACTTCTGTTGCCCAGATCATATAGCATAGGTAGCAATAATATCTCCAAAAATGGGGAGCATAATCATAATCATGACTAGTAGTCAATGATGGCCATATTCATAATACCCTTATCTGCAAGCACTGTTTCCTCACAGTAATGAAGGAAGAACAGAACTTACTTTAAAATAAACCATGAAGACCTCAAATATCACTAATTCATCAACACTAATTTTAAAAATTACAATTTAAACCAAGCTTTGGGGGTGGGTGGTAAGGGGGGATCACTAACTTTTGTGCTCAAAGAATGCCAGGAAAGTGAGATTTCCAAGACAGGTAAGTGAGCACAAAGCATCAAGATTAAGAGAACTTGTTGCCAAAGAAGTACACAGGGTAGGTAAGACTCAGTTCAGGACCTGCCAAGATATGGTGCAGATCTATGGGTCCTGGACAGCCAAGAGCTCTCTGATATTGCTGCTAATGTGAGATGTTCCAGGTTCATTCTCTCTACAGGACCAAAGCACAATGGTGGTGGGCAGCAAGGGTACCATTATCTAGTCCTCTGATCCAAGATGTTGCTGGCCTATACAGCAGCCTCATTATTACTATGAGGAAATAACTGAATCTGAATTGTAGTTCAGCCTCAGGGATATTTCTAGAAACATCTATGGACATGCTATCTAGCTGTCATGAGATTTGCTGCCCATCAGAAGCAGTGTTAGAACAGAATGAATAGCATCTTGAACAGTGAGGTGCTGACCCAGGTCTTTCCCTAGAGCAGAGGGTGAATGTACTTGATTCAGTTAAACTAGGTCTTGTCATTTTAGAACCAGAAAAATGGCTTTTTCTTATATGACATGCTCTGAAAAGTTACTGAATTTCCTTGTACGTAGACATGAAGGAAGGACAGGCAGTGGAGAGACAATGGTTGGCAATGCTGCTGGTAGGATTTGTAGTATTTCTCTCTCTCTCTTTCTCATGTGCTCTCTCATTCACTCACAAAATGCTGCCTTGGTTGGCCAGAAAAGTTATGTAGTTGAACAAAGGCAATAAAAAGTAGACATAAAATACCAATCAGTCCTGCAGTTCTGCAATCAGTCTAGAATAGTTAAGCCACATTGTTATTTTGTCTTTTGAACTTGATAAAAAGAATTTGACTTTTGGTACATAGTTCATGATTTTGCTATGGAGAAGGTCAGAAAAGAAAGCTATAAAGCTGGGGTGGGAAACATGTCTTTGTTAGGCTGCAATTTCCAACATCTCTCACCCTTGGCTATGGTGGCTAGGGCTGAGGAGATTTGCAGTCCATTAACATCTAGAAGGCCCCTACCTGTGATTTAAAGTGAATTAGTCTATTTATAAAACATTTCCAGACATGTTGGTCCAATGCAATAAAAAAATCCTAAACACTGCCAAGAAAGGAACTTTTACTGGGTTCAACCAATCTGTTACAAAATAGCCATCTAACTTCATAGAACTTGTCTTTAAGCTCAAAGTGGGAACATGGTCAAACTTCCCCATTGTGGTCCATGGTGTGATTTCAGAAATGTAGCACATGAAATTACAGAATTAAAATAGATTTTTTTCTGTCATGATTCATGAGATTGTATATATGGGATAGGATCGTGAGCATGGGAGCAGAGAATAACGTTCCAACTTTGGTCCCCTAAAACAATCTTCTGGATTCCACAAGGTAAATAAACCACAGACAGATGCTGAATTATGATTAGCTACATTAGTCTGTAGGTACATTCGGGATCACCACTGGCCTTGTGAGATAATAGAAATACTATTGTAACCATATAAACTGGAGTTTCATGTAGCACCTGTGTGTGTAGCAGAACTCATGCAATATGCATTTGTCTGGAACCAAAGACATTAAAACATTCAAAATGGCTGGCACAACAGGGTGGCCAAGTAAATCTGTTACTAGCAGGATGCAGCAACAGCAAAGTTAAGGATCTGGATGCTTTTTGCCTGTAGGGATGAGGGAGGAACTTCCCACAAAGCAGAGCTGAAGGCACATTACACCCTGGGGAATAACACACTTATGCGATTGCGTCCAAGTTCAACATTATCAACTAAAACACACTGGATCTCAATATAACTTTCCATGATTAACTTCTGATTACTTCTTAATGCTTAATTCTTCTGCAAAAATCAATGGGACTTAAAAGCACTTAACTTTGGCTGGTTGTGTCCAAAACTATTACTATCTCACCCAGCTATATTACACCCCTGACTACACAACCAATAATGCAGTATTATTTATTCCACAGTCATTCGTTTGTTCCAGAAATACAACTAAAAGTGAGTCGGATGATAAGCAAATTGCACCATGTGGAAAATTATTTAGATGCCAAGTAAAAGGTATTTTCCAAAGTCAGAAAATGAAATTTTATCAGACAAAGCACCGGGGGGGGGGGGGCAGCAGCAACAACTGTGATTACTACAAGTCTCTTTACTGCATTCATTTATTGTTCAGTTCACAGTCTCTGAGTACAACACAATTCTCCAACTGAGTCAGCTTTCATAATTCAGCAGTACAAAGTCTGCAAACACATGTAACCTAGATCCATATTTCACAGTGACAGCATATGATAGCAGAATGTGAAGTATTAATGCTAGTGTCACTACAGTCCTACACTCTACTGCACTTTAAGAGAAAGCAGCTGCTGAGATGAAATGTGTGCCAACTGTCTGAAGACAGAAACATAAGAAACATTCCTTCTGTTACAAAGGGAAACACACACGCACACACACACACGCACACACACTTACTTTTAGACTGAACAAGCAAAGTTTTTGCTTTTTAGTTTTTGCCTTTCAAATTTGTATCTCAAAAATATTTGCACAATCTGAAGAAGGAAGGAAGGAAGGAAGGAAGGAAGGAAGGCAGGCAGGCAGGCAGGCAGGCAGGCAGGCAGGCAGGCAGGCAGGTCTATATGAATTGATGTAATTTCTCCAACAGCTGGAACCATCTATGAGGTCAAGGTTATGTGATTGTATGTGAAACTGATGGAGCAACATGCAATCATAAGACTTACCTAGAAAGTGACAGCGTGGTTCATATGCTCACCCAAATTCAATGAATCTCAGACCTCGGCAGAAATGTAATTGCTATCTGGTATCAGATTAACACAGGGCGCTGGAATGCTTACATGCATGTAACAAATGGGCTGCAGGCCTCCATAAGATTACTTCTTTTGGCATCCTTAAATCTAGTAATGCTTTCATGGCTTCAGACATCATTCATGCCAGCGCATCCAGATGAGAACTTGCACGGCATAACTGAACTTGAATGGCATAGTTCTCCACTCAATGCTTCATTTTCCCATTAAATAAATCACTGTGGAGTTGCACATGTAGTTCCCACCAACTCTATTAATTATGCAGTGACTACTGGTTTTAAAGGAAGCTATAAAGAATCTATACTTTCAGTAAGTATCTTACTGTATATGAAATCTCAGACAACCTGGATATAATATGTAACGTAAGTACTCTCTCGTTGAAGCATACTGCTATTAATAAGCATGCGACAATCTGAAACGTTTGGCTTTAATTCACTTAAAAACTAGCAAAACCTCCTTGACCTCTTTATCAAACAACTCCTTGTGCATTTACAGACTGGACAATGAAATAGGGGAGGTAAAGTATTAATGGTGACACACTTTGGCAAGCTCATAGTGCAGTTCATTCAAAAGGCAATTTTAAAATTGAATGAAGGGGTTTGACTATGCAATAAAATCAGCCACAATGCCAGTGAACAGTACTTAGGAGGAAAACCTCTAATTATCCTATTTATAAATCAACAGCAATTTTACTGATGACTTCTTTGCAAACCTGATTAAAATAAACTTCAAAATTAAAAACTAATCAAATAGTATTTATTTTATTAAATTACAATTTAAAAAGTATTATTGATTAGCTTTAATAATGCAAAGGATAAAAACTTGGCTACAGAAATGAGAAAACATGTTTTTGTTTTTTAAAAAGAGGAACATTTGTACAACATTCTGCAACATAATTATGGTGCTGCCCTTGGGGAAGGGGATTTTATTTTATAATGAGAATGTTTACACTGTTATGGGGTTCAATCTATCTGGGAGGGAAGGTTAAACTTCTTTCCATTAAAGTCAGTCTTATAATGAAAAGCTCTGAAGGAAAAAAAAGAATGGAGACTAATATAGTAGATGTAATGGTCTATTAAATGATTCACATACTCTACACGTAAAATGAATCAAATTCATCTTGTATCTTACTGCTGTTTTATGATAAAACTGTTTACAAAAATTAAACTATTGTCAAGATAATTACATATAACACATACTGTATTACTGTAAGTATTGTCTTACTCAGTGACCTAGGGAATAATGTTTAGGTATGGTAAGAGGGCATTACAGCTTAAATATTTTATTGAACTGGAACATGGGCACAAGAATTCTATTCCACCTCCACTGAAGCCAAAAATCAAATTAGATTTAAAAGTCATGCAGATATTCAGCATCATTCTTTTTCACTTAAATTTTTGCATTCATTCTTTATGATGTCATCCCTACATTCCTGCAACAGATGTTTGTTTATATACCAGTTTACTAAGATGCTGCTGTATTAGGTCATGTTACTGAGAATGCAATCTCTACCATTCATTTACTTTTCCAAAACTCAGTACAACCTACATTCTCTTAAAGTTGTCTCCTTTAAGCCATTGTTTAAAATCTGTATGCCTAATTACTCAGCTAAAATTCACATGAATCATGTGTACTTTTAAATGCAACTGAAATTTTTCCAATGAACATTTCAAAAGATATGTTTTGAAATATCTGTAGAACTGACAAAAATCTAAAGCCTGTGTTGAGTGTTCTATGTTTTTCTTTTTTGTGCACTTCTTACTTAGGCATCTGGACAGTTTAATACTATCCTGAAACAATTGGCTTCTAAGTTACACACATAACTTGAAATAACTACAGTAACAGGCAATTACACCTTTTCACAACATATATGTCCGTCTGTCTGTCTGTCTGTCCATTATGACAACTGCATGCTACACAGAAAAGTAACAGGTTATCCTACCCAGAATTATGCAAGAAAACTTTGGTTGTATTTTGTCTTGGAGAAGGAAACCCTTGGATCTGATTTGGCAAGATCTCCTACTCCTTGAATGTGTACTAAACTCAGCCAGTTACACAAGGGACCATGAGAACCACAGATGGAAAAACTCAGTGGTAGGGAACTTGTCCCCCATTGTAGTTGCAATTTGATTGTGATAAGGTATGATTGGGTAAGTGCCTGATGTAGCAGACATGTAAGTAAATGCTTTAAATGGAAGTAATACAATTAACATAAATCTGCAAATGAAATAACTGATATAACTTGCCAAAGAGATGGCCTGTTAAAAGACTCTATATGTGGAATGTAGCACTTTATTATTTAGTTATTACCAGAATATATAAATTGAACCTAATATAGCATATCAAGAGGTATTTATAAGTGTGGTGTGGTTTTATTAAAGCAGAAACAAAACTCCCCCTTCATCTTATAGACTTGTTCACAAGCCATGAAAAGTGTTTCCCATTTTGGCAACTGGAAAGATCTACAAGGGTAAAATTTCTCAGAGTGGAAGCAACATTTCCAGCTCTCACACTGAATTATCACACTGCTAAATCTAATTAGTGGCATAATCAAGTCAATTCAAAATGAAGGCATGTAGCATTACCCTCACTATAGTGGTGTTGTGATGCACTGTGATAGTGTGTAGCCAGACTATGTCACTACACTGGCTCTGTAATTCACAGTTAAACAGAACCATGTAATCAAGGAGGAGGAGTTAAAAAATGGTAGAAGTGTGGTCGTTGGACCTTTCAGAAGACGCAAGGGAGGGCAGTGGGAAGAAAGTTTTTAAGAGTCCCCAAAGTCCTAGTTTTGTTTTCGTTTTTAGGAAAAACATTTGCTTTTAACAATTTAAGAAAAGCCTGTGTTAGGTATCTTGAAAGAGTTGTTTACGTATGCATGTTTCTATCAGTTTCGGAATATATATTTCATTACTTGTTATTTTCCACAGATGGGTGTTGCCTATATAGTTTCAGATGGAGTTTTTTTGCAGGCAGTTTCTAGTTAGTGTAGTAGATGCTGTGGCCAGGGGGTACCGTTTCAGGATTTTGTTTTACTTTTTATTAATATAAGTGGGCCAAACAGCAGAAACAACTTCATACCAGGGTGTCTGAGAGCTGCCATACTGAGGTAAGTTTCAGGGATTTCTCAGCCACATAAACCCAGGGGCAATCCCCATCATAAAGAGGTAATTTCCCTGGAGGAAGAATCATTGGCTATGTAAAGAAAACCAGTGGAAATCCCCAGAGAGACAGGAGCCTTACCCTGTGGACAAGAGTTCAGAGGCCAGGGGATTTCCTCAGAGAAAAGAGGTGCATAAAGTCTTTATACTTTCCTATTTTAAAACTCTGATAGATGTAACAAGATTTACTTACCATTTATATTTTGCTGAAGCTAAAAACTGAAACTTATGGCTACATTTGAATAACTTTATATCTTTCAAGAAAGACTCTTCAATAGAACAATGAAAGTAGTACTATATCAAAATTCAAAGACTGATGATTTCCCCCCATAACTGTCCTTCCAAAAAGCTTGATTCTAAATGCATTTCCCGTCACAAGTTGGTCAGACATGGATCTATAAAACTGTCTCATAATCACATAGGTTACAGCTTGGATATTTATTTATTTAGTTAGTTATGTTAAACTTATACATTATGCAAATATATATTCCACTTTCCAGAAAGGCATCAAAAGACATAAATACAATGACACAGAAACAACAAAAAACAGCACAATAGAAATTGATTAGGAATAAAACCCATATACTCTAATGCGTACTACAAAATATAGCTGGCTGTGTTCTCCTGTGCCTTTGGCTTTGCCAATTTATGCATATAAATTGTATATCCTACCACCAAGAAAGTTTAACTTGGTGGGAAGGTGGAATGAGGCTCTCTCTGTGCTGTCATCACCCTGCCTGTGGAATGGTCTCCCAACATTAGGCCCAGACAGCCCTTCCTTGTTTCGTTTTAGCATGCTGTAAAAAATGTTTTGCTTAGTCCCTTTTTAAAAATTTGTTTGCACTTTAAATGTTTTATAGTCTCAATATTTTAAAGATTCTCCTTTGTTCTTAATTCTACTGCTGTTGATATTCTAAATTTTTAAATTTATGATTACAGTTTAAACTTGCTTTTGAAAAATTAATTGTAATGTACCTTGGGGTCCTATCTGGAGAGAAAGGTAATGAACAGATAATAAATATAACTGTTTGATTATCTGTAATGCAACACATTATTTTATCACTAAGATCCTGAAATAACTCTTGGTATACCTATCTTAATGACATGGTTGTTCAGTTTCCTCTTATCCATCATGTCTATTGCCTTGAGGGGCTCCTAGATTTAAAAACTTATGTAGAAACTTAGGCTCTGGTAATAGGCAGGAGAGCCTTTTACCAATTTCTACTGGTATGGGATCCAGTAACAACTGCAACCCTTTCTTTGTGATTCCCACTGAATGACTATTGTACATGACTTCATAAAGAGCATAAAGAACCATGTGCTGTAGAAGGAGTGACTCTGAGACACCTTGGCTAATGCAGAATACGGTATACCCTCTGACAGATGTACTTACTGATTTGAACAATCTCATTTTGTATAACGCTCTTTGATGTTTACTTTGTTGGTTTTGTTCTGCTTAACTATTGCATCTTATGAATATAGCCAGTTAGAAACAGAAACTAATCAATATACTGATTATACTGAATTATTCAATGCTTTAAATATGGTTTCAACATATATACTTTTTAAATTATTTTTACACATAATGAAGGGCTTGATCCCACTAATGTCCATTAAGAATTAAATTGGACAACTACATGGTGGGGATTACATGCGCACAGCTGGCTGGGGCTGGAGATCAGACTAGATGACCTCAAAGGCCCCTTCTGACTCGCTTTGTTTCTATGTTTCTAAAGCATGTACAGGAGTCAAATTTGGCTGGTTAGTTGCTTCTGTGTTTTGTTTCTTTCTAGTTACCTGGTATGTTCCTACAACAGACTGTGCTTGAAAGGGAACCAAGAAAAGATACAGAAAAAGGACAAGATCTCTTCTTGCTGATGCCAGAGTGCAGGGCATGGAATAATCCATTAAAGCTGAGACAACTCAAATTCAGGCTGGACATCAGGAAAAGTTTCCTCACTGTCACAGCAATACAACAGTGGAACCAGCTGCCTAGAGAAGAGGTGGGCTCTCCCACACTAGAGGGATTTTTTTAAAAGAAGTATGGTTGGGATCCAAAGCCATTCAGCTACGTGTGACCTGTATCACATGATATGAGTAACTTCATGTACGGATTAACAAGAGGGAGAGCAAAATGGAATCCCAAGAAGTCAAATTACAATGCATACTTTCCAAGAGAAATATGAGAAAGCAGCATGTGGGTAATGAATTATAGGCCTTACAAATACCTGCAAAATCCTTCAAACATTTCTAAAGTACTTCATAGACAATAATATAATTGAAAAGTCTAGTATCTGCAAGATACAATTCATCCCCCTACAACTCTCAGAGATCCATGGGCCAAGAATGAAAGCAAAACTTCAGTACCAAATCCCAGCTGGAAATTGAACTAAGCTACATGGATTTGACGATATTAGGGTGGGAGGGAGATTGTAAAGAAACACTTGATTCACACTTTTATTCCACTAAAAGACAATAATTGGCATATCACAGGAATGGGAAAAAGTCAGTAGTGGCTTGCTATCACGCCCTAGTAAAGCAGAGCATTGACAAATGATTGTCTGTTTGCCTCCACTAGCCAGGATGGAGTCCAACCTGCTCAGACATATGCCATGTGTATCAATGGGCTTTCATACCATAGTACTAATGCACCTATAGTTTAATGATATAAAACCTTTGATCTATGTACCTCCCTAGCCAGTGGAAGCTCATGCCAGCCATGTAACCAGGACACCTTTCGCACTAACACAACATGTGGAAGTTGCTAAGGCTTACCCAGTGGAGATACAAGCCATTATGCACAAGCAGTCTAAATCATAGTTTTGCATAGTTAATCATAGTTTTGCATCTCCTAGAGTTCAGAACCAAACCTTAAATTAGGTTATGAAATTAAACCCTGACCTTATTACCGTATACATGACTAGTTAGTTCTCAAGAAAAGAATACATAGTGTTAAACAGTCCTTTTCCCTTGTAAAAGTTAAATGAGTAAAGCACACAGAAAACAAGTAAACATCCTTAGGCTTGTGCCCAGAAATGAGTATAATTTAGGATGGCTGATGAAACAGATACATCAGAATAACATCACAAAGTGTTGTGCTCCTGTTCCTACCTTGTTATACCAATGCTTCAGGGATTAATAGAGGCACAATTGTTATGGTTGGAAAGGAGGGGGTCCAAGAAGAGCTTTAAAAAAATTATATTCAAGTGAGCTTGTCACTGCCACAGAGACGGCAGATGTGAGTTCACCTACTTCCTCAGAAGCTTCACATCCTGAAACAAAGAAACAAAACCAAAAAAGGGAAAAGAACCAATGTATATCTAAAAATATTAACTCTTATTAAAAGGGAGGCATAATTAATAGATCACAACATGTTTCTACCTTTTCATATGGAATTTCATATGATTAAAATAAACTGAAAATGAAAGTGCTTGTAACAGGCACGTTGATCCTTTCTTCTTCTATTAGCATATCAGTCTGCAATCATATCTAGATCAATAGCGAAGATATCGGCTTAAAAGAGCACCACGCTTTCTTTTGTCAGAAATTCATTACTTTTTATTAGGGTCATTGCTTGAAAACTTCAAAAACACCATATGGACCTAATTGTGGTTTATTTTGGCAAAAAGGAAGACACTGTAGAACAATTGAGGCATTACATTCTACAATTCCATTACTTTCATCCCTCTCAGTTTTATTACTGTGTCATTAAAGGCAACTTGAGTGAGCAAAGAATTATAGTGTCATGTGTACGGGCTAGTAGATTAATAACAAAACACACTCAAGTTTAAAGGTATCTAACAGCTGTTTTCATTATTTTGTGTAAATACGCTTGAAGCATATCTATCTGATTAGTGGATAGAGTGCTCTTCTCTGTCACATGCCATGGGCACTGCTATGTGCAAGTAATCAAAGTGCTCAGAAAATGAGTTTACATTGTTCACTGCTGAAATACACAAATGTCAGAAAGTGACTGCGCATCAAAGCTTAGGCAAATCATCTGCTGCAAACAAACAGATTCCAATGCACATTTCAGCTTTAAACATTCCACTGCAGCACAATGACTGAACAGGACTTATTGCAAGCCAAAATGAAGTGATGCTTGCAGAATAATAAGTTGCTAGCATACACAGGGATAAATGACTTCAGAACTGAGGTACTTTTCAACAGCTTAAGTTATATTATTTTGATGTCACATATTAAAATGTGCACAGGTCCCATTGTGTGCCACAGGAGGGGAAAAAGGGGAGGAAAGAAAACAAACCCTACCTGAGCATCCTTTTTTATTTCCTGGGTGCCTTCCATTCCAACTAATGGACAACCATTATTTCCTCAAATTTTCACTCAGATAGCTGGCAACTAGCAGCGGCACAAAGGTTTGGCTCACTAAAAAGGGGCAAATAGCCCCCCTCTCATCCTCATAGCACAGCTGAATAAATCAGGAAGGATAATTTACATTCAGATTAACTGATAGCATAAAAGGCCTTGGAGATATAAGGGATCTGAGTAAAAGCCTTTGATGAAAAGCTCCTTCAGTGCAAGATTTAAGTCAAAGTATGGGGGTTTGCTGCACTGGGGCTTGCTCTGTGACTCAGTTTCCATAACTGTGAATTGCAATAATTTAAACAGATGTCTACTACATGCAGGGAATAGGAGCATCATGCATAAACTACACAGCCCAAATGTTAAGGCGGCTGGCAGCAAATATGAAGAGACACTCCAATAAGATTGGTCAGTGAAGTAATGTATTGTCTCTCTCCACATCTGTCTCTGAGAAAGAAGAAAGAAACTCCAGTTTCCTGAGTCTGCCCCAAAAACAAAGTTGTGTGTGTGCTTTACACGCCCCAGATTTTTCAAAGTAATAAATAATTATCCTCATATATCCTTAAGAATCCAAAGCTCTGAGAGAAGTTGTGCCAATTCTAACTTAATCCATATAATCAAGTGCAAAACTATTCCTCTCTTTTCCACCTGGTGACACAGAATCACATCTACAGAGCCTCCCCACCCACCACCACCACCCACAGGCGAGTGTAGAAAAGACCATTCCCATGCTCTTTTGAAACAAATGCATAAAGCCACTAACCACTCCACAGGGGCCATAATATGCAAAAAAAGATATGACGAAGACAGACAGACAGACAGACAGACAGACAGACAGGGAAAACGTCCTCCAGAAAGTGATATAATGAAAGGCCCACTGGCTTTCAGCACAAAGAGCGAAAGTGGTTCAAGGGCTTGAAAGGTGAACAACTTGTATAATGCATTTGCTACACATTAAAAAGGCAATTAGGTTCCCATCTGAGGAGAAGGCTAGAAAGTCTGTGTAATATGCTTTTGTCAACTAATATTAGAAATGTCATATCTCTTTAGTGTTCTGCATAAGTATAATAGACTGCATACGTACTGTGGATAAGCAAGAAGTCTGCAAAACTTGGTCTGCACACACTACCAGGGGAAAGAGATAAGATTTTTGAGGTGTGTCTGGAGAGCAATGCTACAAAGCCTGTTGCTGAAGAATTAAACAGAAATTGATTACTCCTGGGGTAGCTCCGAGAAACTTTTAAAATACTGGGATACTTTTAGGCACCAAAGAGTTCAGGCCCCGCTCTGTCAAGACATTCCAGAGGAGTTAGTCTGCTGCTACCAGAAAAAGACATCTTGTAACACCTTAACAACGAATGATCAGATCATGAACCACTGAAGCCTATGTTAATGTTTAGCTTGTCCTGTTATTGCATTTTATCAATATAATAGCATATTTCCTTAAGTATGCATTTGGCATGGAAAGCCGGGACATAAATGATGGAGGAAATTTTCAATCCTTTATTCTTTTAAAAGCACTAAATTGTAAAAAGCATTTCAGAATAGAGAAAGGGCTAAGTAACTAAAATACAAATATGACATGTTCAAGATAGGAAAGGGCTCTTCCTCCCTGCCCATCTCACCTCCAAGAGCTTAATTTTCATCTGGACAGTAAAATAAGGCTCATATTTTCAAAGCTCCCACTCTTATCACCTATGTCCAGGTTTTCAGAAAAGTACATTTCACTGTGCTTATAGAAACTCAACTTTCTTTTTCAAAATCCAGTAGTCAGCAGTGGGAAAAAATGCCACCCAAAGAGTTTTATGGTTTAACTGTTTTCCTGATAACTATCCATACTGATATCTCAGACAGTGCAAAGCAAACGGAGAATTAGAGATAAGTAGTAATTAAGATAAGAATAGTGAACATTTGGTACACTGCAAAGTGCTACAGAAATTTTATATATATATATATATATATATAGAGAGAGAGAGAGAGAGAGAGAGAGATCATGATCCAGAAGGGTATGACCATATCATCATCTCAGGCATACAAATGTTGCCGAACAATGCTAATTTAGAAACTGCCACTACTGAATACACAAACCACTCTTAAAAATGTAAACAAAGTAAAAGAAAAAAAAATTCGGAAATGTGACACAAAGTCTCAAGGTGAGTTACGTTCATGACTAGAACAGCCATAAATTGAAAAAAATGGATAAAAACATTTACAGCCTTCAAATTGGCATTCTAATTGCTTAATCTCAATCAACACCACCTGCAAAGGAAACAGTAAATCCATTCCTCTGACAGAATGGCAGCCACCGAAGAATGGATTTCCCCTCCCCCACTTCATCTCTCACCCCCACATATCTTCTCTGAGTTCAGATTTTGGGAACACTCCGGCAACTGCACGATGCAGGAGAGGACAAGGTAATTCTAGAATACCCAGAAGCGTGGTTTATAGCCAGAAGCATGGCTCCTAGATCGAGAGAGGCCACTCTATACAACTCTGACGCACCTGCAACTCGAGTATTGTGTTCACTTCTGGGCTCCACATTACAGGAAGGATATAGCCAGGTTGGAATCAGCGCTGCATAAGGCCACAAGGATGGTGGCTCAATTGCAGGGAAAGCTGTGTGAGGCGAGAATGAGGGAACTGGATCGTTTCAGTCTGGAGGAGACTCCGAGGAGATGTTGATGACATGTAAGTACATGAGGGGGTGTCACGTGGAGGTGGGTCAAGACCTGTTTTCCCCGGCGGAGGAGGGCAGGACATGTTCCAATGGAGCAAAGCTGAGGGAACCAAGATTTAGCATGAATGCCAGGAAGTACTTCCCGATGGTTAGGACCCCGAGGGTGTGGAATGGGCTTCCACAGGTGGTTGAAGCTCCATCAGTGAGGGTGTTCAAGGACAGGCTGGTCATGCACATGGTAGGCATGTCATGAGTGGAGCTGGCTGGAGCTGGGGGTCAGACTAGATGGCCCAGGAAACTCCTTCTGACTCTTTCTGTTTCTAAGTTTCTATATTGCACGAGCAGAAACTTGCTCATGCAGTGTTGGGTTTATATGTCATTTGCTAGGTGTGCCATATACCATACTCATTAAAATCAAGTTAGTAGTAATTTCTGAAACACGCTTCTCCTTTCTGCCCAACACACAAACACACACGATAGATACAAGCGTGAATAATTTAGAAGAAGCCCATAGCATTTCATAGAACTCTCTGATGGTGTGGGTGGTCTTCTTCAACATGCACCCCTTTCTCAGGTCACCTGATGCTTGCAAGTAAGCACTATATGGAAACCAAAATACAGAAAGGGATTGGGCTTGGGTGCACTGAGTAAGAGCATTTCACAGACACTGGTGCACCATCAGAGAGTCCTCTGAATCATTCTTTCATGGGCATTTGGAGGGGCTCCAGTCAGATAAGAAGAGTTGCACACCCTGCAAAGTCTAAATAAAACCACCCTGAGGGAGCATCTCACTGTGCCAAAAACACCTTGCTGTGTAATAGGCTACTTTGAACCTGACTGGAAACTTTCCTGCATGAACAGAGGACATGTAACTTCAGCAGTGCACATAACTAAAAACCCAAACAGTTTTGTGATGTTTAGCATGCATGGATGACATGCTGAGTATTTAAATATACACATTTACATTTATAACAGGCTAGAGGTCTTCTGGGCATCCTGTCTCTCTCTCTCGCCACGGCACTCCTTTGCCCCTCTCTTGCATTCCTCACGTTCATCTGATGCGTGGTCAAAACCAAGTCAGAGCACTTCAGTTATCCAGCATCACACCAGTGCCAAAGGAACAGAACAGCCCTTCAAACAGAGGACGCTGTGCACAATCCAGTGTTGCCTAAATTGCTTTCCAACTCTCAGGCCCGTCTAGGAGGGCAATGTGTAAATCAAGAGTTAACCATTTTAAGCAGAGATAGGAGTGGTTGCAGGCTTTCTGCCACAGGTTTTGCCCTTTGTGGCTTCTCACATCCCAGACTTGGAAAATATGAGCTGTGATACTGAGAAAGGTAAGAAGCCAGCAGAGCCCCATAGTGATAAATGAGTTTGCATCATCTGTCATTAGAACTTCCTGCCAACAGGGTCATTCCCTATTAAATTACCACTTGTCAATGTTTAAAATACTGATTGATAAATGACCGTGCCAGAACTGATAACACAACAGCTTTTCTTTTCTAATATTCTTGGTTACCACATTCTGCTACTTCAAGATACAGATATAGTAAGGCTTTTTTTCCTCCCCCCACACTCCAACTTCTTTACTGAAGCACAATTTAAATTGAATACAAAACTAACAGGTACTGCATAATGATTGGTGCTGATATACATTACATTCTAGTACTCTTGCCAAAATAAACCTACCGGCGATTTAGTGATAGGGGCAGATCCAAGTTTCACATTTCATCAAATGATAGTAATCTGTTTTATCAATATAAACTGCATTTTAATGAAAAAATTCTTTTCTTCAGTACACTTCACTTTTAATGCCCCAGAGTGTAATAATTCGTTCATGCTGTAGAACAAGAATGTTTTACAAGACTTTAACTCTCAAGAGAAATTTCTCTGTAAATACAAAATGCAACTTTTATGGGAATGTGTTGTATGCAACATGACGAGAACCCAACATAATAAAATTAAGTAGGTTGCATAGAGAATTCAGCTATGCTATACTTTGGAGCTTGTGAACCTCAGCAGAGTTATTAATGTTAGGTTGAAAAGAGAGAGAAAGAAGCCATTTTCCTCTGGTCAGAATGATTTCGGGGGGCTTCCCCCAAGAGGAAGCTTTTAGATGCTGTAACTGAGCAACGAACAACTACTGCAAACTGAAGTATTCAGTCAGGTTGCACTGATATCCAGGGACGAAGACAGTTTTCAGTAGATGGGTGGCATGACAGAAGAAGCAGAAAACAAAAGTAGCAAATGGGAGGTTGGCAGAGATTGCAGAAGACGACATCGCAGCTCTCAATGGCTTCTCCTGCATGGGACCATGCATTTATCAACTTACACAAGCAGTCATTTTTTTAGGTGCGCATGTTTGCTACATCATGTGCTTTGCCTTTTTGATGGCGTTTCTGCCTCCATATTGTTCTGCTAATTCAATCAGGAGCACTCCAATTAATCATCAGACACTTTTCACTATTTAGAAGCAAATTGTCTCTCATAACAGAATTATACTGAACTGAATTTCGCATTCTCTCCACTATTAATACTTCCATAGGATTAATAATTCTGCCATGCCATTTTACAGTATCAGAAAGAAACACAATTTATGATATCAGATTCTCCTAATTTTCAGTGTTTCAGTATTTAATGTAAGCACTCTATATAATACCAACAAGTTGTGTTAATGAAAGGAGCTCTCTTTAACCCCACTTCTCCCATCTGTTCCCTTTTATCTGTTATTCTGTGCTGCCATTTGTCTAACATGGATTTTAAGTGACTTAGAGCACAGATTGAACTTTTTAAGAAACCGGCAAGGGAGTGGTGTAGTTTTCTCTTTTCCCAGACATCTGTGTCAAGTAGCAGCAAAGTCTTTGTAAAACATTCTCGCCAACCTTCCCTACCTAGAGATGGCAGCTGGGGAAGTGAATGGACAGACACACTGCCGATAGCACCAGCTATCCATTATTGCTTATGTGGCAAAAAAGCTTGGGCTAGCTCTGAGTTTCTAAATGAATCTTCAAAGTTCTGGGGTAACATTCGATTTCTATGCAATGTTTCACTTTCTACAGAGAACACAAGTGAAAATATAAACATTCATGCAATTTGTTGAAAGGCAACCCAGGGAATACATCTCTAGTCGAGAATCCAGCCACAATTCATGGGATTGTATCTGAGAAAGTGACACAATATGACACAGCCTGATTAAATTCACCCAGTGAGGTTCTTTTTCATGCAAGCAACAGAACTCCTGAAATCATCACAGTGGAACATCCGTGAGAATTAAGCTGCACATGGATAGACCTGGCAGAATCTCTATAGTTACAACAGCAGTTGTGTCGGTCCATGCATTATTCCTCGCAAACACAACTGTAACTGCTCTTGTGTACAACAAGAGCTTAAGTGCCACTGTCCTAAATGCTTTCAAATATGGGAGTCTACAAAAGTAATTTTACACAACTTGAAATGAATATTGTTCATTTTTACACTGCTTCCTGGTCATCTGGATGAACCTTACATACATATAGGCACATGAGTTTGCATGCTGTTCTAGTAAGTCCACGTTCCAGAGAATCCTTACCCTTTGTTATTTTCTTGTGTCCTTCTACCAGTGAGAACAGCTAAACTAACCACAGACAACTATTATGTTGTCTGAATCTATGATCCTGGTTGGTTATTTTCTTGTATGGTTTGTTCTTGGTTTAAGATTCCTGGCTTGTTTGTAATTAACAAATCAGGAGCCCTGGTTCAGAAGACAGTGGGCAGGTTCACATGACACAAGAAGCCATGGTGAAATCTTACTGCTGCAGTTCTTTTGTGTTGTCTGAACCCAGTTCCAGAGTTGCTGTATAGTAGCATTGGTTCTCTGACACTAGAGAGAGAATTAATGGCCTGTTCTTATGTTTCCACATATCACAACAGCCTCTCCAGTTGTCCAGATCAAGAAGTAACACTTTACCATTGTTGGTATGGAAATTCCATAGGATCTCCTGGCAAGAGCACCCGTGGAAGTGTCAGATGCATCATTGCTCACTTTATTCTAATTGGATGAGTGATATATCTGTCTACCCATTTAGTTTTAGAAAATATACAGAAGGAGAACAGGGAATCCCAGCAAAACCATTTATTTTCACTTAATAAAAATCAGTGGGGGCTGGAACAGCTGGGAAGCATCACAGACATGCAGGTATACTCAGGAGTGGGAATTGGGACATCCACCAAGAAAACCATTCAGGAGGAAGCTGCTGAGGGCCATAGGCAAGAACAGGAAAAGGGCAGAATTTTTTCTTGCGAGGATGCATGGCTAGGCTGGGAAGCCAGAAAAGGCAGAGTGGAAACCACATTGCACTCTTAACCACGTGACTGTCTGACTAGTAAGTTTGGCCCAAAATCAGCAAGACCACAAATTTGCCATTGTTTGTGAGCATGGGCAATGTATCAATCACTCTGAACAATTTATTTATGTCTTTAATTACTTGTCTTTATAAATTCTCATTTTTTAAAAGAGTGTTCCACAGTAGAGAGCTATTTTGCAATAGCTGAAGGCCAACTTTGCTACCACGGGTCTTCAGAAATGACATGGTGAAAGCAGACCAAATATGACCTATGCTGGCACAGCTGCATTTTTTAAAAAATCAAGAGAAATAGCAACCAGCAGTGACTCAGTATTACTGTACCATTCTTGATCCTAATGGATGCAAAGTAATTCTACTGCAAAGAGTATATTTTCAAGTAAGATTCTCTTTTTTAGAGTCACAATTAAAAACTCAATGCAAATACTAAGTCTACGACATCATCCTTGTGTCATCTCTTCTGAACTCAAATGGTTGAATTTCTACCAGTTTGGATATGAAACAGAGTCAGACAAAAGTAAGAAGTGGTTTCTAAATAGGGGTGCAAAAATGTAGTTTCAAACCTACCTGAGAAGGATCTGATCTACAGAATACTTAAAGAATTCTGATGACAACCAGCCTACAGAAAGAGCAGGGGGCAGGGAATAAACAACCTAACAAACGGTCTAGAAAACAATCTAGCACAGAGCCCTCAGGGATAAAATGAGAATCCACAGAGGATCTTTGAATATACAAACTCTCCCACTTCCCATAATAGTTATGAGATTTTTGCTACTCAGAAACAAACATGAGCTGAACTACTCAAGGTATAGCATTTTAAGACTGTGTTGACACAAAGCTTTGCTCTAATGGCTGAAAATACCTTTTGCAACCCAATCATATTTTAAGACTAACTTCTTCATTCAATTCTTTTGTGCAGATGAGGTGACCCAAGATAAGGGGTTACCTCAGCAGTAGAAACTCTGTTTCTGGAGGACTCTCACCAAGACCTAATCTAGTGATATCCAATGTCTTTTCAGTGCCAAATGAAGACATTTGGCATGCCAAAAATTTTAGTTTCATGCATTAATTCATCCATTCATTCAATCTATTTATACCCTGCTTTTTTCCTTCATAGAACCCAAGGCTGCTTAGATAATCATTCTTCTCCTTTCCATTTCCTTCTCACATCTCCTGTGATCTAGACTGGACTGAGAGTCAGTGGTTGGTCCAAGAAATAACTAGAACTTGGATCTCCCAAGTCTCAGTCCAGCACTAAGTTCTATGTCACACTTGCTCTCCATTTGAGATTTCATCCTGGCTATTTCTATTGTATCTTGCTGATATTACGATTTTGCCCACATTGTTTTAGTATTTCAACTGTTTTTATTCTGAAAGCCATGCTAGGAGTTTTGGCTGATGTAGGTCCCAACTAAATAAATAGCCCTTTAAACAGAGCAGAAGTAAATTGACTGTATAAAGCGCCAGTATAAAGGCTAGAAAGTATCCAACAGCATCTTTTCGAACTGTTTTAGATGTCTTTCATCTTGGTTTGCACTTCTGCATTTCCTCCCAGCATTCTCCTGCCAAGTACAGCACATTTTTTTTTGCAACTGCTGGGTTCTAACACTAACCAAGAAAGGAAACAACTTCATGTGCTCATTGTCTATGGTCAGTGTACACACACCCATCTGATCTCAGACAACTTGCCATTACATTCTTATTTGAGTCAAATGGAATATTCTACATATGCAAATATTTCTTCACAATATTCCCTCCCATAATGCCTTCCCAGCCAGCAAAGTCATATTTGGAGCATCATAATTCCTAAATATACATTTATATTTTATGCCACAGCTTCTCTCTTATGGCACATGTGCATCTTTGGTTAAGAAGCCTACAAAGAAACCTAATTTCATTTTCTGGCATGAAATGCTTTGTGTGGGTCGCACAACAAAGCCCAGTTTTAGGGTCAAATGTCATGCATGGAAAAATTTGTACTCTATAGTCACAAAATTAATTTAAAATCAGGGGTTCTTTTACAAATCACCATCATATTCTTAACAATACTGACTTTTTGTTTCAGCTCATATCTCCCATATATATTAATCAAAATTATATTACAGGCAATGACAACAAGTAAAAAGGAGGTCAAAGTAAGGAGGAAAAAAATCACCTTAGTTATTTTTCTGTTCATATTTCCCCCACCTCAACATCTCTGCAAAATTATGCATTTTTAAAAGACTGCAGGCATTCAAATGACTGTCAGTCATGCAAATAATCACTTACTTACACTGTATGAGTTTGGTTTGGATAAAGCAAATTACCATTTGAAAATAACTCGAAAAACACTCTGGGCAAAGAGCTTGCTTTATGAATCTAACTTTGGCCATGATATTTCTTAACCTTTTTCTCCTCCATTTCCATTCAGCTATATTTCACTAGAGTAATACAGACTAAATTAATAAACTGCATTCAATTGCCACAGGTGCATTCAACATTTATTTAGCACAAGATCTTGTTAGGAAAAAATAGCAGCAACTATCAGAAAAAGCTGAAGCTAAAAATGCACGACATGAATTGTGGTATTTGGTAAGAAGTAGATCCTGGGCATCTTCTGTTGATGTTTATTTTTAGCTAGAGCCAGCAACCATTATTGCTTTCTATGTACAATATTTTATAAACATATAACATGAAATATAGCAGATTATAAGTACACACATCATTTTCACATTGATCCCTGAACAAAAGACATTGTGAAAAGTAATTTCAAAGAAATATTTTTAAAAAGTTAAAGTGTGTGTTTTTTTGGCAATGCAGTATTTGATTTAAAAGGGATCATTTTTAAAATAATATTAAAATTAACTCTGGCAGCCCAAGCTTAGGATGCTTCTTGCTTTGTATGTCGCCAAATAAATGTTAAAAAATACATGCATATGTCCAAAATTACCAATCGTAGCTGCTCAAACTTAGGTCTTCTTTGTATATACCTCAGAACCGCTTAAGCGAAGGACAAGGCCAGATGAATCTGCCAAACACTTCCAAAAATCTAATGCAGCCATTTCCAAAGTAGGTATTTAGAATTTAGGAAGCCTCCTTAGAATAGATTATTTTTCCATCTAGCCAAGCATCTATTTATGTATTTATTACTAAGATTTATACCCTCCCCTTCAAAGAAGTTATCAAAGCGGCTTACAGTAATATTAAAAAGCACAATAAAAGACCTAATGCATAAAAATAAGTCAAAATCAGAGAATATACAAAGGCAGCATATGAGCCAGAATAAAACAGATTAACAACATTTTAAAAGCCCCAGAAAATTAAAAAGTCTTTGCCTGATACTAGGAAAGCCTGGGTACTCAAGAAAGCCTCTCGGGGAAATGTGTCCCAGTATGTTTTCTATAGTGGCCCACAGCTATTCAAAGTTTGGGAAACAAACAGCAATCTAATCAAGTTTGGGAAACATTTCTTCTAGAAGTGAGCTTGAAGTACCTGCCCTGCACCCAGCTTTGCTCTACTTTGGAATAACTAGTATGAGGTGATTTCAGTGCAGCTTCAGCAGCAGATAAAGGGTAGGCTGAAGGGGGGAAGTTATTTCCCTTGCCCATGAATGATGTGGAGAAATGCATGTTTCATTGCTGGGGAGAGTTTAATCTCTCAAGAACTCAAAAGGAACCTGATGTCATGCCTGATCATTTATTCGGAATATGCATTGACTGCTACCAAGACAGGCCAAGTTGGTATTCCTTACAAATAGCCTGAGTGAGTAACTTGATATTCTTCTGTTGATGAGTAGCTCAGTTCTGTGCCAGAAAATTTATCGAGAATGTAATACTTCTCTTGATCTTCTGACAGGAACTGTCCAATGGAAAGTTGGGAATAAAAGGCATTAAGAAGTCAAGCAAAACAATATATGACCAAAACAGAGAAGGAAGCGAAAAACTACTAACCTGCTTATATCAGGGAACTTCACGGGAAAGTAAAGGACTTGGCATTTTGGCCTGATTAACTTTTCCAGATGCTTAGGTCTATGGTCAGGTATCAGCTTCATGAATTTTCCAATAGATGTTAAAAATGACTCCATATTATAAGCAGAGTTGAACACCACAATGTCAGCAACTAAACTAAAGAAAGAGAGTAAGCTATTAATTTATAAATAATACTAAAATAACAAAAATACTTTCAAGTCTTAGGGTTGGCTGGAAAGGTATTCTTCCACTAGTGGGAAGCTCTTCCTGCTCACCAAAAGATTGCTTCCAACTTGGCATAAAAAGTAAACCCAGATAACAAGGCATCTTACATTCTACACAAGCTCATCCTTAAGAAGTCTGTATGAGTCACTATAGTTTACACACTTCAGCATTTCTTATTCATTATTTCCTATAATGTAATGCAAACCATGAAAGATTGTGGTACCACACTGCAAGAAATCTGTTAATTCTTTCACTAATGCATTTTCCCCTTCCACTCAATTTCTTTGCATCAAAGCCAATTAATTATTTATTATATATCCATCCTTCCTCTTTTTCTTCAAGGAACTCAATTTATATACAGTAGGACCGCCATATCCACAAGGGATGGGTTTCAAGCCCCCCAGCAGATGCATGAAACTGTAGATAGTAGCGAACACTATAAATAGTCAGACCTCAACTTTTGCGGGTTTAACTTTCCTGGATTTGATTATTTGGGAGTTTGCCATCAATAAGTAAACGGGATTGATTGATTGCTTGGTTGGTTGGTTGGTTGATGCCATTTTGAGGCCACAGATGGGCACAGACAGGCATGGGGTGTGCTGGGGGAGAGGAAGGAGACCTGTACAAGCAGTGCTGTGTCTCTCCACAGACAGTCACATGGGAATGTTCCCATTCCCAGCCACTGCCATGGCTGGCTCAGAATGATGTGCTGCTCCATGACCAGGGAGAGGTGGAAGGCAGACTTGGGGGCTGGGCATGCAGGTCAGGATGAGCCCCTGCTGAAGTGGGCCACGCAACAGTGTATCAGGTCTCGTTTCTGGACTGCACTTAAGTAAAACTGTGGTAACTGAAATAGCAGATATGGGAGTTTTACGATAATTTACATGACTAATATGATGCCTTTATATGATGTTATATATCTTCCCTAACTGAGCATGCAAGAAGCTTGCATGTATTATAGATAGGTGAGGAGAGGCCAAGTTCATGACTGGGAGATGGGGATGTGGACTTGATGACTTCTCAAATATCATTTTTTAAAGGAACCATTTGAATATGTGCTCAAAGAACAAGTAGTGACATTGCCACCTCCTTCCCCTTTGGCAGTTCTTAAAAGAATTCTTTTCAAATGCAGCTAAAAATATTCATAACCAGAAGCTAATGATGATTCCCGGCACTTTTTCCTCTGAAAAGTTTTTAAAAAATCAAACACCGAAAAAGTATGATTAATTCTGAACCACATTAGCACAAATGTAATCCCATAGCATAATCTAAGAAGGGTTGTATGGCAAGTTAGTTTTCTTGTAGGGTCATATATAGAACTACTGACTACTGGGACAACTACTGGGACAAGAGAACTACTGGGACAAGAGATCAGTGACTCTGGCTTCTCCACCACCAATCCACACATCGGATGTAACCTTTGCAAAGGGGCCTTATAGTACAACAGAAAATACCCAACACAGATAGGTTCCGAACTTGAAATCTGTCATTTCAAGGAGAACACATAGTAGGAGAACACAGATCGTATGTCTGGCATCTATACATGCATTTATTTGCATAAGTTACAATCAGTGCATGGAAGTTAAGGTAGTACTGCCAGCACCCCTTTCTATACATTTCTACAGTTGGACTGTCTGCACAGGGTTAAAGCCATTCCTCCGCTTAATTCTCACTGCTTCATAGTCAAGAAAGAAAACTGACACTGCCCACAAAAACAGCAGGAGTCAGCAGGAAAAGCTAGGAAATATTTGAAGAGAGCTCTAATGCTTTTCAGCTCAACAACTGGAGTGGAACCATTTTCTGAAATCTCACATTTTCCCAAACATATTATTTCTTAACAACATGTTTTTCTTTCAACTAAGACAACCAGTGAGCTAACCTCTTTCTCCTGCTTCTAACTAATAGCTGGGAACAAACAAGGAAAAAGGAGACATAAAAAGTTTACGTGTTTGCTTCTGTCATAACTTAATGACAGGCAGATTCATTTCTGAGCCACTTGGTTTTTTTTTAAATTCTACATTCCATGGTCTATGGTTTCTATGTGCTTGCCAAATAGTAATGCAAGCACTAAAACTCAATCAATTAAAAGAAAAAAATAACATATGCTCACTTAGCATCTCTCCCTAAAGGAAAAAGAGATTCTCTATAAAAGAAGATTCCTATTGCTGAAATCTACATCATTCACATCAGCTCAGTAAAAAAAATCTTTCACAGAAAAGGAAAATAGGATTTGATAAAGGGGCACCAATAAGAAAAAGATATGGTGCCTTTAGAATTAAGTGGTTATGCTGTCAAGTGTCATATTGCTCAGGTTTGGGGTTGGCTGCACAACAAGCTGGTCATCCAGCCCCAGCTCTTCCCATCAAGCTCAGAACCGCCCTGATGGCATGTGTCTCCCGTTAAGGACAACCATAGCTCGGTGTTGGGGCACCACCTTTGCATGCAGATAGCACCAAGTTCAATTCCCAGTATCGTCAGGAAAAACTCCTGCCTGAACTACTGGAAGCCACTGCTGGTTTCTGTCAACAACGCTGGCGTACATGGATCCATGGCCTGACTCAGTGCAAGGCAAGTTCTGTGTTTTGCTTCCTCCTCTCCCCATCCAAAATACTACATCATTAGAAAATATTCACGTGCCATCATACAAAGCCTCACATGGTTGGACTAAGAGTTAATTAGCACTGAGGACATAGTTCTGTCTTTAAGCTGTTTCCCTCAGGCACCATGGCTGAACCCATGATTTTTCCAGTCCAGGACTTATTTATTTATTTAAAGTTTTTTGTATGCCGTCCCCTTGCTATATAGCCTCGGGACGGCTCACATAAATAAACAAATATAAAACAAATACAGTTAGAACTCGGAAACATCCTGACTGCACAATTAACACCTGGATTCTTGTAGGGAGTCTGGTTCTTTGGCCAGGTCAAATCCCTTGGTGTGGGGGATGGGGTTTCATTTGGATCAGGGATGTGTCTTTCCTCTAGCATAAACTACCCTACAGGTAGAGAGTCATTTAAGCAGAAAAAGGAAGAGTGGCAGGAGCAGGAGATGTGTTCTTTTAAGACCAAGTGAAGTTTCCTATGAGATATCTGCTCACTTCCACATAGGCTGAATAGCATCTTCCACCATTTCCAACCAATGCAGCCAGCAGCCACCATGTTGGAGAAAGCTGCTGTAGACGGAAGGGCAGCCACTCAGAACACTGAAGCATTTATTCCTGCTTTCTCCCTTCATGCTCATGGGGCTCCATGGCAGCATGATGGCAATGCGTTTGGTGAAGCCTCTCTTTTTCTGAGCCTTGAGAATGGGCTCTCTCCCTGTTCCTCCCTGGGTCTGAAGAACACCTTCAGTAGAGTGACTTTGTTTCACTGCCCTGTTGCTCAGCACAGGATTATTCACTGTTCTATTAGCAGAAATGATATTCCTTAAAGCATTTGGAAAGATGGAGGGAGTTTTTAAAATGCAGGACTTTTAGAAATACAAAATCAAAAGGGGAGCGGGGAACTAGATCCCTCTTCGTAGGTTACTGTTTATGGAAAAGCATGAAGGATTGCAAAGACAGACTGTATTTTTTGTAGCCAATTAAAATTCTTTGCTGAAACAAAGCGTCTAAGGATTCAGATGCCCACATAAAGAAGACAACTGGGTTCATACAAGGCATACCAAAAGCCACCCCCCACCCCCATCTGTTTCTTTAGCTTCTGAGGCAGACAATGCACTGCCTTGGAATTACAAACTCGGTTCAGAAATAACCAGTTGGAGCTCTACCAATGCGTTCACCATTTTCAGAGTCATTGAGTAAGGACAAGCATTGTTCCCACCCCCTGCACCCAATTTGTAGCTGATGTGTGGCAAGGTGCTGAATGATGCAGAAGTCTGCAGATCAGAGAGCTTTTCCTAAGGTAATTTGAAGGGTTTCATATCAGCAATAATTTATCAGGCTACAGGAAGAATAGGAGAGGCTGGCTGAAATGGAGACATGGTCTTACTTCTGCTGGTGCATCAAAGAATGGCCGTGAGGGACTGTAATAAAAATCACACGATGCCTTCCTACAACAGCCTCATATGCTGGCCATCAAGGATTGCAATGAGAATCCTCTCTCCACAGTGGTGATGCCCTCTAACAGGAGCAGACAAACTTTAGGTTCACTTGTTTATTTTGTCTGCTTATTTAACAGAAATTCAAGGTCCATCTTCTAAGCCTAGACACAAAATAGTTTGCGTCAGGGGAGGTTGGTGGCAGCATATTTGCAGCACAAAACTTACTTAGAAACAAGGCTCTAGTAAATGTGCTTAACACTGCAGGATTTGAATGAAGAGAATGGGGTGCCTCTGAACGCATTTAGGCATTTAAGTTCAGGAACTTATGTTGAATCTGTGAACTGAGCTGAGAGTGGCCCACCCTTCCCAACTTGTTTTCCCTAAGCTTTCCTTATTTCAGCAGCCTTACAATTGGGATTCAGAAAACCCTTGCAGATCTACTGCAAATCATCCAGAAAATAGCCAATAGATCCCCATCTACTTTCTATCCATGCCATCCTATAAGAAGAGGAAATACAGTCCTTTTCACATTCTCTATCATGAGGGTAGATCTTATTGTGCCTCCCAGTATTACCCATCACTTGGTTGTTGGAAGCAAGTCTATCATTTCATGGGTTCAGAACAAAAATTACTAGGATGTATAACGCTAAATCACTGGGAAGACAAGTGGGAAGAATTTAATAATATCAAAGATAATAAGTAAAATTATAGCATTCTCAAAAGTAGCAGAACAAAAAATGGTTTAGAAATTTCATGATGTATGGGGGGTTTTGGATAGTAATGATGAGGAATATTTTATACAGGCTGCTATTTGTCTTTAAGAATGATTTTAAGGAAAGCCATTTCATTATATTTTCAGAATATTGCTACTGCAAAACTGAAACATTTTGCAAATGAAAGCAGAACGGGAGCTACAAAAAAGCTCAACTATATAGGATCATTATTTGTCTTTCATCTGAGTTACACGCAAAGATGCAGATGTTATACATCTAGCTTTAAAATGCTCAATCTATGTTTATAATAATTCTCCTAATAACAAATATGTGAAATAGACCAAGTAAATGGATTTATTTCAATTCAAGCCAATTCAGTTTTGCAGTTTCACTTTAGGTTTGTATAACGCCTAATCACAAAGCTTTTCAGTGTAGCTGTTATTAACTTCTTTCATTAACTTATATTCAGGAAATATGTTTGTTTTAAGTAACAATAAAGGGCCACAGCCTTTTAAATGTCTGGGTATTTTACCACTGCACAATTTGTGAATGTGCAATGAAAGAAATGTAAGGATTTATCTGGTATGTTTACTACCCTCTCTCCTTAAAAACACTGCTGCAGTACATTTTAATTTTTGTTTACTCCCTTGAAAACCTCTATTTTTATTTCAGCTGGATGCAATAAAAGCTATTGCTAAGCCAGCGTTGATTAACTGCCCCTTTGTTAAGTGCTTTCAAAGCAAAAGCATCTTGAGTGTATTACGAATGAGGTATATACTGAAAATTAGTGCAATTTACTAGTGTACAAGCCTCACACATTAGCATCTAGGCATACTTCTCATTCTACAACTTGTGTATACTAAGGAACATTGGTTTGATACTGTCATACGTTCATGCTGAATGGTGAGCTCTGTCTGGAAACTGCATAGAGCTTCACAGATTTTTATTTTTTAGAAAGAAAAGAAAAGGAGAAAATCCCTGGAGGCATGGGTGTAAAAGATAGTAGAAAACAATCATACACAAGGACATGCGATATGTACCTACCATGAAAGAATCTGGTTGTATCCATACTGGAAGTCCCTTTCCTGACATTTCTGGACAGGATATGTCAATTGGTTCTCATGGAAGTAAAGGACCTTTTTCAATTTGCCAAGGTCAGGCCGAAGGGCAACAAGTTCAGTCAGGTTAAGCACTGAGCTTGCAAAGAGGATCCTAAGAAACAAGGAAAGTAGTGTTTACTGTCTACAAGACTGCTCCAAAGTGTCACCC
Source organism: Varanus komodoensis (assembly GCF_004798865.1). Classification (NCBI taxonomy): domain Eukaryota; kingdom Metazoa; phylum Chordata; class Lepidosauria; order Squamata; family Varanidae; genus Varanus; species Varanus komodoensis. The sequence continues at coordinate 21,377,971 of NW_025335798.1, forward strand.
TTCACCCTTTCCCTCCCACCACTTCCCCCACAAGAAAAACATAACCTCTATAGGGACACATCAGTGGCTAAGCCTTAATACCATGTAGCAGCATTCTAAGTTTTGATCTCTTAAAAAACAGCTAAGAACTCAAGTGGAAAAGCACTGAATCTCATTGGTTTTCTCAGCTCAGTTACAGAGAGATGCAAAAGTGAAAAAAGAAAAAAGAAAGAAAGAAAAGAACTGGATGGATTTTATTGAAAAACGCAAGAAAAGCTGTGTCTGAAGGACAAATGGAACAAAGATAAGGCTGACTGGGGAATACTTCGCTTGCCAGTTTCATTACACTTTACTTCTTTATGCAACCAACTACTGAAATTCAATATATGAGCCAGTATGGCACATGTTCATGTTATGACATAAAGCCTTTTGATTTATGCAATAGACATATCTAGTGTGGTTTTATTTTTCATGTTCAGATTTCCTTTTCCTAGTTTTTATTAAATTTCTTCCTAGCTTTTGTTGTTCTGTTCACTCCGTCCCATCTATTACCATGATGATATGAGTAGTTGGTAAAGACTAGACACATCCATATTATACAACACAGGTAGAAATACCACTGAGCAGATAAACCCGACTGCTTAAAATGGAATTTAAACTGCTATTCAGGTATGAAACACCTTAATGTCACATGGATTGGGTTCTACTCTCTTCACTTGTGAGCAGACAGAAATTCCAGGGGTGAAGTGCTTTCCTCAGTTTGATTTCCTTTGAAAAGGAGTCACTTGAGGATTATGATATTTTGGTAATGTAAGTTTGAGCACACATATGTAGAAGCAAAACAGACAAACACATTGGCCTAAGAGAGAGGCAGCCTACTTCTCAACAGGATGTTAGCTTAGGTCCTGGTTTGGACTGTGTATTCTTACACTGCATTTATATCCCACCTTTTTCAAAGTCGAATATACAAGTGGCCTACAACGATCTCCTCAATTACATTTTTATCCTCACAACAACAACCCTGTGTGATAGTTTAGGCTGAAGAGTAAGTTACCCAGTAAGCTTCACAGGTGAGTGGAAGCTATAACCTGGATCTCCCAGGTGATCTATCCAACAGTACGTAATCCTACCTTAATCCTACCCTTCCCACTCCAAACTAGGGCCACATAATTGCCAAATAGGAACTCAGTGAAGCTCCAAACCTTCGCTATCTCCTTGCATCTCAAAAATCGCAACCTGTAAGTCTTTTACAAACAAAGGCTTAAATTACATTATGCTATGTTGAGTGGTGAGATATGTTCCCTGTCTCCTTCACTGATCTAGTTTTCTGACTCAGAAAACCTGCATTAACAATTAATCCCCAGGGAAACACATAACCTGGATATATTGGACTATTAATACATGCATTTCACATATCTATAGCTTTATTGTGTTTGGAAGACTTGAATGTGTACTACTTGATTACAATGGACTAAAAGATCTAGCTGCTATCAAGCTGTGTGCCATGTATGAGGAGAGACTTCTCACAAAGCAATATGCAATGTGGACAAATCCAATGCAATGGAACACCAAGAGACAACCACAAATTTTCCTCTCAGAAGGAAAGAGGCCAAGTAGGTTGGACTTTTTCTGACCATTGATAGTCAACCAGTAATTGTGGCTGAGGCACAAAAGATACCAGTTTGGGGTCCCTAGAGCCTGCATAGGTAACCACGGGACACAGCTGCAGGACTTCTTCACCAGGCATTCCCCATGTCCTGACCCCCCCCCCCCGCCACCATTAGTTGGCAGAAAGATATCTTAAATCAGCACTGTCAATCGAGAGCAAAGATGTTCGATGCTGTTCCTTTTGTAACATGCAACAGGAAAAGGCAGCAAATGGCATAAGGGGAACAAGACCGCACCCCAGTTGCCATTTTGGCAAGAGGGGCTGGTGGGGGGGGGGAATTCCCCTTGGTGCACACTGGGCAAAGAGATTTAAATCTCCCAGCTCAGTTCACCACAATGGGTGCAAAAATCTGTGCCCTTCCTGTTCTCAGCTGAGGAGGGTGCTGGCTAGGAAAGGGAAGTCAGTGCCGGGGACTGTGCACATGAGAAAGAATGGTATGGGTGGGTTGCGTGCTTGTGTGAAGGTGATGCGGTCACACATGTAGCCACCCAACCCCCCCACCCCGAGGATGTTTTGAGGAGCTATCTGTTCCTTGGGCCATAAAGGACCTAACCCAGCCAAAGAGGATGCTTCATCAAGGCTGCTTTACTTTTCCTGTCCGGCTCTTTCAATTAATCAAACACGCACTGGCAGAAGTAAACCTCCAATTGCTTTCCGTATCTTTCCTGCACAACATCCCCAGAAAACTACAAATACAGTGAAACAAGATTTTACTCTTCCCACACCAGTGACAAACACCAGTTTTAAATTTTCTCAATTTATTAAAAAGTGTACCGTTGTTCCTTACTACTACAGAGCAGGAGTTTTAGAACTGAAACAGCACCTGCCAGTACATGGTACAGTGAACTTGCCCACAGAGGAGTCATGCGCTTGTCTAATGGACTCCTGTGCAGGGCACCGGAGGACATGCTGAACAGCACTTCCACTTAATACCCAGTGTTAGTGAAGGAAATGAAATGAAAGGAATGTTTATTATTATAATGTCGAGCATGACATGACGATATGTCAGCTGTCGTTCCACATGACTTCAATGTTCGTTTTCACCTCGGGTTATTATTTCGGTAACAAATCCTAACAAGGTGAGCTTTATCATCCCGGAGTCAATGCAGGAGGTAGGGACACAAGGTGATATCAAGAATGCTGGAAACATGATAATTCCTGACAGCTGCTGCTTGAGCACAAGTTAAATTGAACAGTTTGTTTCAGCATAAAGATGCTATAAGGTTTTACATTTAATTTAAAAAAAAATTAACATAAAACCCAGAGAAAGCCTAGTTAGGCAATCTTTCACAAACATGACATACTACAATCACTGCATAAGCTGGATTAGTACTTATTACCATGCTACTAGAGAATTAAGCTGTTTTTAGACCACCAAAGAGCTTTAAATTGCAACTTTTGTCTCTGTAAGGGAAACCTATATTTAAACTGTCTGCTAAAGTCAAATTAAAACAGCTACATTATTAGCATGTTATCTCACAAAATAAGAGTACGGTTAAACTGCTGTTAACATTATTCTTATTCAACCTGGTGCAAAATGTTAATATGCAATGCAACTCTGCACGCTCTAGACCATGTTAGTAACACACACATCCTAACAACATTATTTAAGCATTCATCTGTTCTAAATAATCAACACAGAATGATGCCAAATTCTTTAAAATAGTATAGTCAGTCACATGCTTCCTCAGTGCAACCAAAATTTGCCCATAATTGGAACTAATAGAGTGGTCCAAACTCATATGCTACGAGTAGTGAATGAACTGTTTAGTCCTTCTTACCTATTCAGCACATGTGTGATATATTACGTACACATGCATCTACATATATCCCTGTCCTTTGGTCTGCAGAATGTAAACTTTAAAACAGCTAAATATTTATGTTGAAGGAGCCTCCATTTTGCCACTGCATTGCTGAAGGATGATTAGCTATCCAAACATAACTTTTGATGGCCCAATCCTGTGTAATTATTTTAGGTGCACTAGTCCTTTCACTGATTTGCACACCTGCAACTGAAAATCCAAACAATTTCTTGGCAGGGGTGGCCTTCTGATGCCAATCTGTTTGCCAAATGACACCACTTCTTTATTCAAGACACGATATTGGATTGAAGAAGAGTCAGTAACCTGAGACTCAATGGAAAGAAATTGGGGGTACTATAAGTGGGTGGTTTGTCTGCCCAGCTGAGGGCTGCTCAACTTGTGTCCCTGGGACTTGTTGCTGGCGAGTGAGCTGTGATGCAGTACTACTGGTGAAGGCACAGGTACTGTCAGTAGCTGGAATGCACTTTATTGGTTTGAACTGATATACCAACAGCAGCCCTACTGGGACAGAGATAGCTTAGCTACAGATACCCATGTTTAGATGACTAAAGAACAGATATATTATGCGTGGAGAGCACACGTATTGCAGTCCTAAGCTGTGTAAGACTTTATAGTTTTAAACCAGCGCCTTGAATTGGGACTGGAAACATACAGGCAGCCAGTGCAAGCAGGCCAGAACCGGTCTTATGTGTTCAGACCTGTGGGCCCCAGTAATTAATCTGGCTGCCGCATTCTGCACCAGCTGCAGCTTCTGAATCATCTTCAAGGGCAGCCCCACATAGAGCATATTGCAGTAATCTAATGTAGAAATCACCAAACCATGGATTCCTGAAGCCAGCCTATCTCAGATAGGGGCATAGCTGGGCCATCAGCTGAAGGTGGTAGAAGGCACCCAGACAACCTGAGCCTTAAGTGTCAAAGATGGACCAGGGATAACCCCCAAGCTAAGAACTTGCTCCTTCAGAGAGAATGCAAGTCTATCTAGAACAGGTTGAACACCCCCATCCCCAATCCTGTCAAAGAACCAACCACCAACAGCATCTCAGTCTGGACTGAGCTGCAGTTTGTTAGCCCTTGTCCAGGCCATTGTCACAGTCAGGCACCAGTTTAGTACATCCACAGCTTTACCTGCTGATGACAAAAAAGAGAACTGGTGCTCCATGTCATCAGCATGCTGATGGCAACGCACTCCAAAACTCCCAATACCCCACTGAGCACTTTCATGCAGAAAGCAAATAACATGGGTTTGGAGAAACAAACAAATCAGATCCCAGGGAACACCATGCTGGAGAATGAATGGGGCTGAACAATATTCCCCAAGCACCACTTTCTGGAGATGGCCCTCTAAGTAGGAGCCAAACCACTACACCACAGTACCCCTACTCTTCAAATTCTGCAAGTTTTCCCAGATGGTATCAAAAGCCACCAAGAAGTCTAGCAGTATCAATAGAATCACACTCTCCCTGTCTCTCTCCTAGCATAGGTCATCATATAGTGCAGCCAAGGTGCTTCCATGCCAACACCAGGTCTGAACCTCTATTAAAATGGATCCAGATCATTGGTCTCATCAAAGAGAGCCTGGAGTTGATTGGCAAGCACCCTCTCTAGAACCTTGCCAGGAAAGGGATATTAGCTACTGGCCAAAAGACATTCAAATCATCCAGGTCAAGGGAGGGTTTCTTTAGAAGTGGTCTTAACCCTCTTTAAGGCAGCATGGGGCCATTCCCTCTCACAAAGAGGCATTAATCATCTCCATGGCCAGCCAGCTATTTCTTGCTTACTGGATTTCATAAGCCAGGAGAGGCAAGGATCTAGTACAGAGGCTACATGCACTGGCCAAGTACCTTGGCAGTATCCTTGAGCTGTACCAACTGAAACTCACCCAATAAAACTGAACCAGGCTGTGTTCTAGATATCTCCGCAAATTCAGCTGCTTTAACTCTGGTGCCCAAGTCCCAGCAGATGCAGATATTTTTTTTTCCTGGAAGTGCCCCGCAAATATAATTTATTATAATTTATTACATTTCTATACCACCTGTAGCCAAATCTCTCTAGGCAGTTTACAACAAGATTTAAAAACAATAAAATACAATAGATAAAGTCAATTAACAAGAATTTAAAAAGTAGCATAAAATATTAAAACCACAAAAAGGCTATTTAAAAGACCCAGACAAGAGTAAAAGGCTAATTGGGTCAGACCCCTGAATTACCAGGATGCTCTGTAAATCACAGAAGGCCTGAGATGTGTTCAAGATGTCCCTGGGGCCAGCATGTAATAAGCGCAGAGCATGGTCTGAAGGCACGTATGGCATTCACTAAGTTGAAGCTAAGCAGGTTTGCGGCTGGCCTCAGCTTGCAGGTGAGACCACCTGAGAACCACATGTAGCCATCTTGAGTTCCACAATGGGAGAAAGGTAGGATAGTGATATTAAATAAATAAATAAGTCCTGGACAACCTTGAAAAGCTCTGTTGGGCAGCAAAGGGGATAATGAATAGAGGCAGTGAGGTACTGTTTCTTTGCTACCCTCACTGCGCCAAGATACACCCCACTGTAGGCACATACCAGGTTTCTGTTGCATTCACTGGGAGTTCTTCTCCATATGCACTCAAATCATCTCCTAAGCTGTTTCAGCACTCACAGTTCTGTGGTATTCCACAAAGCCATACAAGTTCTACACCAGGGAGGGCGCTTAGGAGTGATCATGTTCACCTCTCAGGTCATTTCTGCATCCCACAGCCCATCTAGGGCTTCAACAGGAACATCAGTGATATCAGCTACAAACACCCCTAACACCCTCTGGAAACCATTCAGATCCATTAACCTTCAGGGTGGCAGACCACCCTTGCAGAGGGGAAAAGCCACCATCAGTTTAAAGCTCAATAGGTAGTGAACTGACTGTGACAAGGGGGCTCAGTCAAACTCAGAGCACCATCCTTATGTTAAACTGAAAAGACCAAGTCTAGACTATGCCCTGCTTACATGCACCAGTTCAGAGATAACAAAAACCTGCTCCCATCTCTAAACCCATAGGAGCTGTTAAAAATTTTTGCATGGAATGAGCAGGGAGTGTACAGACAGCATATCCTATCTGAGACTATATTCTTCCATCCTACCCCCATGAACTATTCTCTCGGCTAATCAGGTTATAGGATTTCGTGTTTCAACAGTGTATGGCAGAATTTCGACATAAGAAGTATCTGCTAATTTGTTGTTGCTGCTCCATGAAACTAGAAAAGGTAATTTAAAGATGCCAGTTAGAGTCTTTGCGTGAGCTGGGATGTTAGGGCAGCGTTAGTAGTTCCCATACTATGAAAGGAACCAGAGTGTGTGTGTGTGTGTGTGTGTGTGTGTGTGTGTGTGTGTGTATATATATATATATACACACACACACACACACACATACATACATACACACACACACACACACACACACACAGATGAAAAAGCAGCTATATGGATATGGGATAACTCAATAACTCCCTCCAAGTCCAAAATTGAAATTGCCATGTATTGTTACTTATTACCTTCTTCATGCAGTATGGCACAGGAAAAGAACACACTGAAAGGATTAGACAACAGATTAACCCACAGTCAAGGGTTGAACATGGGTTGTCACTGAACCATGAGTTGTTGTTGAAATGTAGGTTATCAGGTTATCTGAATCCAGCCAAAAACAAGCCCAGCGTTGTTTCCATGGGTCACTCATGGTTAACAAGCCATGGTTTATCAGCATTCCGAGGATCAGACATGATAACCCACATTTCATCAGCAACCCATACTCCCACCATCTGGGTCATCATGCTGGATATGAGTTACCATATCAGAACCCAATCACACTATACTGGCCCATGCAACTCTTTAGAGGGACAATTTGGAACTGACTACACTTGGAAAGAGTCATCCTAGGAATACTCTAGAATTTTGAAGAGCCATCATTCCAAGACCCTAATAATATATAAAAGATAGGCAAGAGAGCCCAGAAGGCTGACCCTATACTTCCCTTGTCTGAACAGATTTCCAAATTGAAGGCAGGGGTTAGTGTTTTGTTTTGATGTTTCTTTAAAAAAAGGGACAGTATTTCTACATTAACTAGGATTATTCATGCACAAAACATGAAGGATTACTTACTTTAATATTCAATTATTAATTATATATTAATATTCAATCAACATGTAACAGCTGTTATTTTCATGCTGTATATATTTAGAATATATAAATCACAACAAAAAGCTTTTCCATTTGTGCATCACCAATAAGCGACTTTAAAAATTCAAACAAAGATATAAAGTAATAAATGATAATATATTAGAATGTATAATATAATAAATAAAAAATGAGGACTAATTTATTCTTGACATGGTATGTACAAATGTCAAAAAGGTTTAGAAGACATAAACTATTTTAGAAATTCAGTTTTTATATGGAAACTAATTTGAAATGTTTACAGAAATAATTAAGTCTTACTATTGTAATGTTCCTTATTTTTCAGAACAAGCCACAAGGGTTGTCATCCCTTTCATCTTAATTAGTCCATGTGTTTGTTATATTTGTTATGTACTTCCATAAACATTTACAAACATTAATTGTTATGAAAAAAATATTTTCCTCTCAATGTAATTACTATATGTACATATTAATATATAACTAGTAAATATCTAAGATTGCAACTCATTCATTTTAGAAGGTGGATTAATCTTTTCACAACCCGCCTCCAAAGCAATTTAATACATATTTCATTATATAAAATGATCAGAATGCTTATTTTGCCCCTTTTTCTCTCTGTAAGAGCATGGGAAACAACTTGGCTGTTTTCAGTGCATTCGTGATGTTTTGTCCTTTGAACCCTAGAAATGATGGGCTTGTACTAGTTGCAAAAGACTGCAGCATACTAGAAACAAACATGCATCCCCAACTATACCTCCACATCCATTCTGTTGAATTTCTGGCATGCCACACAAGCACCCTGGGAATACATGGAAGGATCCTACGTTCTTTTCTCTCCCCAGCTTGCATAAACTCTATTTTCAGGGGTAGATATGACATGGTGGAGACTCACAAAGCTGCCTTATCATGTTGCTCCAATAGCCAAGGAAAGCAAGGTGCAGCTGTGCTTTCCACACCGCCTGGAAAACATGAATACCATTTTGTATATGGCTGGAACAGAATTGTGGATACAGAGGAATATTCATACATGCAGGGCCACCCTTTGGGATGTAAACATCCACAACAAAGATGCCCACTCAACTAATTCTGTGCATTTAGTGGTACTATCAAAAAATAATTTATATTGTAATGAATGGTTATATTACTCATAAAAAGAAAAGATTACCACTGAAAGTATATCGACAAACCACTCTAAAATGGACATATCCTCTCTCATAACCTAGTAACACTTCTGAATGGCACTATGCCATAGAGTACTCTAGTGTTTCTCATCTAAATCACAATCACCACCAACTATTTCAATTTCCCCAATGGTGTAAATGTGACACATTTTCCATAAGAAGGCTGTGTGGGTCCTTTTCAGTTTCATTTCAGTTTCATTTTTCAAAGACCTTGCAAAAATCCTGTTCTCTTTCACATTCGAAACATCTTATCAATGTCAGCAGCCACAAACCAAATTTCTTTAATTTGCAAAAAAATTCCTCTGTAAAACAAGTTTAGTCCTAAAAGAGTTGACACATCTCTCCCATTTATTGGAACAACTATTGGTAATGGCAGTGCACAATAAGTTTTCATTTGCCAGGTAATTAAAAATGTCTGTTTAGGAATGAGGTGTACTGGCCTTTATCCCACAGTACAAGCTGAATTTTCATAAAGTCTATTGCAACTAACAGAAATACAAAGTTCTCACTGGCCACAGGCATTCAAGATCCAGCAAACCAAACAGTCCTTTCATACAAACCAACCTTGTTTCATCAGCCAAAGCTGCCAAACTCTATATTCCTCAGCAAAAGGAAGAAGTCTGGTCTCTTCCCTTTGTGTCAATTCCTGATAGTTACCAGTAGTATATATCAGCAGCCTATGCATTTTCTTGATTATTTCTCCCTCAAGTGATCATCCCAAACATTAGTTACAATTACATTATACGCACATGGAGGTACAGTAATATAAGTAACTACAGGTAGTTTTTACCCTCTTTTCATATTGCAGTCAATTCTGCACTCTTACATGACCTCGCACATTACATGCACCCCAGAAATCTTATAAGCAAGTCCTAAAAGCCATTCCTATAGAAGTAATGTACAGTACATTAAAAACTGATATTCTGGCACAGTTTTATACAAGTGTTCTGGAAGAATAAAGGAGTGAAAAGAAACTTTGAGCACTGATGAAAACAAGATTATAATGTTCAACTGGCATTAACTGATAAAACTATTATCCTTGTTAGAGGTACACTGACAGCTGAGATCTGTTGCTCAACCTTCAGTACAGTTTTGATATCATTTTCCAAGAGCAATTCCAAATAACAGCTAATCAGATAAGGATTTTTACGTTAAGCTGTAACATCAAGAACATTTAAAAGATCTGTGAGATTGACTACTTGGATTTGACAAAAGAGACTTTAAAGACAGCTTTTATTTTTAGGTAATTTCATTCAAGCTTCCTGAGTTTTATGAGAAGTATGGTAATAATTTTCTCCTCCCTTTGTAGTTAAGTTTAGCCACAATTAATTTATGGCAGATACACATTTTCACATTTGGATGTGATGATTCACCATTAGCTATCTCTTACTTCCATTAAAAGAGATGGATACCTACAGCTTAGGTATGGTGCCTCTTTTAGTTTAGACTACCTACTGTTGGTGAGAGAAGACGCAAGTTATTTACAAGTATAAATATGTCTTCTCATCTACTGTAGACTGTCAGACAAGCAACAATCTTGTACATGGACATCTGCAACCAGATTCGAATAGAATGTGTAATCCTCATGGACAATTAAATATGCAAAATGTAACTGACACTATGCAGTCACTTGGAAGTATGCATCAGCATGTCTATCTGGGAATAAGCACCTCTGAACAGAGTAGGTTTTATTTGCAGGTAAAAATGCACAAGATTAACTCTGCCAAGTTATTTATACCCATCATAAAATCAGGTCAGGATTTCTATATTGTGCATTTCTTGCACCAAATGCTGAAAGAATCACGGTTATCATTCTGCTTTTGCTAGCTCAAAAATGAAATAAGCCATAAGACTTGTTAATCTCTTATGTAGTTAAGATGGGCTGTCTGTATTTTTACCTGCAGTACATTATTTTGCAATTAATTGTTGCTACAACCTCTTATCCTAAATGTATTCAGATGGCTTTCTGTTAGCAAAAAAATAAGTTCAGAGTATTGGAGTTTTCTTATTAGTATTAGTAAACTCAGACTGGCACTATCCTTCAAATGATTAGCTTATAAAACAGTGCCCCACTGTTCAAGGTACATGGGGAGAGCAGGATCTTCAAAGAAATCGAAGACAGTCCTTGAAAATCTGAGACTGTCACAAAACCTGAGCAGCTGGTAGCTCTGTCACCATGAAGTATCCATATGGAAGACCGAGATGTGTCAAACTACCCAAAACGGTTTTGGATAGTGTAGAGAGATGGAATAAATAATTCAGTATCTTCAACACTTTCAACAGCAGGTAGTGGATATGCTACCTGCTTCTATGATGTGCCAAAATATAACATGTGAGAGAAGGAGAAATAGGGAGTGCTTGCTTGCTCAAACGGTTGCCATGTGCGTATATTGCTTGAGGAAGTTCTTATTCTGGAGGCATATGATGCCTATCACAGATCTGTTGGTAGCAGAGTTTGTTAGTGGAAGTATGGCTAAAAATACACAGCTGATGAGCTGTGAGAGCCATATACATAATATTGTATTGTGTCCTATTAAACAGTAACTGTGTAGCACTGAAAGTTGTTTTAGGTTAACGTGTTTGCTGCTTTAACTAGGACATTCCAGGATAAGGCTCCCAGCACAATCATGAGCTCTTTTTAGATATGATTGTACAATTTTGTTATTACAATATAGATTGATCATATTATTCACACAGAGAGAAAGCTTTAAAATGGAGCATATGTTTCCTTTGTTTAACTCCTTTAACCAAGCAAACTGGAAAGAACAAGGAACTAGGAACTGCTACGTAAAAAGAATCTGTTCAAAGCTTGAGACTGTATATTCCCACAGACCACTACAAATTATAGTCTATACACTGTCTAGTGCTAGTATCAATGGGGCTTCTGATTTTTAGTTGTTCATTCTTTAAGGGCCATATTTTAACAACTGTAGTGGTGGGGAGGGAGGGCATGATTTACAAAGTGACAAAATGAACAGAGAGGAAAAATACGCATACTCATAACATTAGAAGCGCTCAGATTCTCTTGAAGATCTGTACTTAGATCTGCAGAAGCTCAATTCCATATATGCCCTCCTGCCCCTTGAGATCGGCGGCAGAGGCCCTTCTCCGGGAACTCTCCGTGAAGAATACTAGGAGGGTGAGTAGTCGGAGAAGGGCTTTCTCTGCGGTGGCACCCAACCTATGGAATGCGCTCCCCAGAGAGGTCCGCCTGGCGCCGTCGTTATTTGCTTTTCGGTGCCAGGCCAAGACCTTTTTATTTAAATGCTATTTTAATTGTTAAGGTTTGCTTATTGATTTTAAACTGACCAGGCTGTTTCCACTCTTTTATGTATTCTATGTATTTTTTGTATTTATATGCGGGATTTTAATGATTGTAAGCCGCCCCGAGGCTTATGCAAAAGGGACGGCATATAAGCTGTCTAAATAAATAAATAAATAAATAAATAAAATTGTGGAGATGGTAGAGGGTCTTTTTAGTTGCAGCACAGACTCTTGAGTGAGATCTATTTCACCTCTTCTTACCTGGTTTGAAACAGATTCATGTTTTACTCAGGTGGTCACATACATGTATTTCCCTAGCACCTAGGTAGGCTTCCTTCAGAATGTCCGAGTCGGAAGCTTCCTTGAGCGTGGTTGTCACAGAAGATGGCGTAAGAAAGAGAATATAGATAAAATAAATATTTTTTGGCTTGAAACATTTAACAAAGGAAAAAGAAAGGAAAACAGCACCCTGTTACAGCAAGCTCTATCAGCTCCTTCCCTGTGTTTGTAAAGTGCTGCAGTCTACTAAGAGAAGGGTTCCACTGTTGTGTCAGGAAGAGAAGCTACCTTGAGTGAGTGAATGAAGTCGCGATCTTTCAGGGCTAAGATTAAGTTGCAAATAATCACTGATGTGAAATATTTCAAGTGGCAGGGAAAAACACTAATTACTCACAAAATGGCTAATTATTCATAGTCAGCCTATGGATCAGAATATTTTCTCCAGCATTTCTGAATTATGATGCAAATTTCCCAAATCATCAGTGACTATTAAACCTTTTGATGGATCTTGATAATAAAAGCTTTCCTGATTTGAAATACTGATGTATACGATACCCAGTCTTAAATAGTTTATGACTAGATTTTTTCTCAACTCTGTTTCATATTTTGAAGGGCAACTATAGTACTTTGGTATACAAACAGCACAATCCTATGGCTTCCCCAGGTGGAAATGATTCTTCAGAGACCCAGCCCCATCCACTGACAGCCAGCATGGAAAGAACCATGCTAATTGCTTTTCCAAGGACATGGCTGGGGCCCAGGGAGGACAAAAAGAGGCATGTTAAAAGGGAGGAGGCTAAGACCATTACCTTATCTCAGTTCCTGTCAGAGTTCCAGCTTCCTTCCTTCCCCTTCCCTGGTTCTAATTCTAGATAGTTCAAACAGGCCACCAAGAAAATATTTATGCGGCAAGGTGGCAATCACTGTAGCCACTTCACCCCATCTATTGGACCCACATAAGCCTTCAAGCTCTGAGGCTCACAAGCATCCAAGGTGCAGAGCAATGCATCATGCCCTTAAGCAGTGCGCTGTCACATTCACACTAAAATCTTCTCTAGGTAAAATGGATTTCTCAACTCAGTACACTGCATGCTGCAAACTCCCAACGATGACAAGTAACTAAAACAACATCTTGTTATTATTTCATTTATTTATTCTTGTAAGTATTCCTTTTAAAGTGACAAATTAGGTTATATTATTCTGCTGCTAGCAATTTTTGTTGACTGCCTTACATACGTGGCATATATTTTTTTGCTGAGTGAGAGCAGTGGTCTTTACAAAAAAAAAAATGAAGACAGGTTCCAAAAACAAACACCCCCCTTTTATTAACCTATATTCTTTAGCCACAAGTTATAACAGGTGTTAACTGGTGTATATATAATACACTAATATAATGTATTATTACATTATAATATGTCTGATACAGTCAGTTTGCTATTGATCTTTCAGTGGCACTGCACCCCCACCCCGCTTTCTTAAACATGTCAATTCTAATGCCAGACTGGACAATCTTTTTTCTCCAGGAAATGTAACTTATAAGGTGACTAACTTGTGTGCTTCATGTGTACAAACATCCTTAGTTTTAATAGTTAAAAAAGCAATGTAAGGATCAGAGTTGAATGAGAAAACATGCCAGACTTGCCATATGTCCTGGAAAAGATTCATAAGAGCCTTGCTCCTTTTGCTCACCTTTCCACCAAAACATACAACTCCAACTGTTCCATGACTTTTATCATGATGGGAAAATGAAGGCTCTTCTTGGGGATTTCCACTATCCCAAAAGGGAGATAACAAAACAAATTCTACTAATCCCCCAAGCTAGATTTCTGCACATTGTCTAAAGAAGGGTGGCAGCAACAGTGACTAGAGCACACTGAATTGCATCAAACAATTCTCATTTCTTAAACACCCCAGAAAACAACAAGCAGTGACAAGAAAATGGCTCCCTAATTCTGCTCCTTCCAGAGAAATTTATAAATCTATACCAGGGCATATATACTGAGATTCAAAATAATCTTTATTCCCTCTGTGTTAAGTATGGTATGCATTTACCATCATGTACCTCTCTGTTTTCTCCCTGAATAATAACTCCGTTCAGGTGTTATTAATAAAATCAATTTTATTTTAAATAAGGATGCTATTCCATAACCTTTGAAGCTCACACATCAGCCTAACTTAGTCCAGCTTTAGCTCATCTGGTCTTTAAATTACTCTTTTCATGTGGTTGGCCCATGAGCCATGCATACTGCCTCTCAATCAGGCCACTGTACACCAGCAGCACAAGAATGATTTGCATGATCTGCATTGTGCTGTTTGAGCTTCAATGATCTCTAAGAACCACGTACGAAAGAAAGTACTGCCAAGTAAAGTAAAGATTTTAGTTGAACCAGATGAGACTATTTTAAGGCCAGCTTCCTATTATAACAACACTACAACTAATTATAAAAGTTTAGTGATAGCCTGTTGAATCTTTTTATAGGGATTCTGAACCAGGGAAGGGCAATTACATTTTAGAAAGCAGGCAACATTTAAAAGGCAAACGTATCACATTTTGGAAAAATGAAACAAACAAAAACCTGATGCATTTAGAATACAGAATCAGACTTCTGTAAACTTTTCTTGCCTCTCTGAGTTTCTAGCATCATGCTGTGCTATCAATGCAATTATTTCATAGGCCATAAATGGGCTCTGATGACATTAGATTCCCTACTTTTATTATACTTAAATTAAGACAAAATTAAAGCAAATTGCTTTGATTGCCTAATTCTTTTTTTTCCTAGGGAAAATGCTCTCTACTTTAATCAAATGTGATCAATAAAAGCTGTTGGACAAGTCATTATTACACAAATGTCATTACAGTGGGCTCAATTAAAATTATAGAACGAGTGAAGGGAGAGAAGTACCAGAACCTACCTAGTTTTTGTGAAAAATAAGAGAGAGATTTATATATTAACCACAATGTTTATTATACAAGTAAATACCATTGGCACTCTGCAAGCGTATATACATTCAGAGCTGGCACTGAAAAATATTCTCCTCAGGCTTTGCAATCTGAAAAAAAAAAAAAAAGGGTGAGCAACTTGGAGTCCTCCACGTTTTTTTTACTTCAGCTCCTATACTTCCTGGCCATCGGCCATGCTGGCAAAGACATACCTAACTCAGTATGAAAAGGAAACTCCCCACACCCCTGCAATCTACTTCATCTGTGTTCAGCTTACTCTGTTAGAGTACTTTCTGCTATGCTGAGGTAGACTATATATTCTGGGCTTCAAGAAAAAACTAAATCTATAAAAATAGTTCTTGAAATCAGTGATCCGGTTTTATAAGACATGTGCATACCAAGTTTCAGCTTTCTATCTATTGTGCATTTTTGCTGGAGATCAGGACTGTCTTGTGTGCCCAAATGTATGCCAAGATTCCATATTATCTGAATATGGCCAGCAACAGCTGCAAAGAAGCGTGTTTGGCTCCAAGTTTCCTACTTAACCTCTAGTGACCTGGATAAAGCTCACTGACATTCAGAAATCAGCAAGCCAAATCCCATGCTAATGCAGTCAAACTACTAAATGGGGAGGGGCCCTGACCTGGCAGTAGAGCACATGCTTTGCGTGTGCAAGGTGATAGGGATGAAAGAGTGATTTGAAACAAGGAAACTGGAAGAGTAAAAATGTAACAAAGAAAATTCCCTAGCTATAGGAAAGAGGGGCTGGGATCAGATAACAGGAGGGAATTTGTCACATAGACCCTTGCTCAATGACCTCATGATTATTAACAAGCACACCCTGCATTGGAAATTAGCTCATTATAATTCACCTGGGAGGGATGAAGTGGGAGGGAAGAACAGGTGGCGCAGAATAGACTTACGGAAAAGATTGTAACCTCCCAGGACCCTGCCCAATGAGGGAAAAGAGAAGAAGTGGCCGAGGACAGGGCATAAAAATGGGATGTGAACATGTGCTTGGTGAGTTGGCAAGGGGAAGGAAACTCTCCACTCCCTTTATTGCAATAAAGTTTCAAAAAAAAAAAAAAAAGAACTCTCCACCTTCTTGGAATATTTTTCTCTTCCAAAGGAAAGGAAAGAGTGTTTCTAACAGAAGGTTGTTGGTTCAATTCCACATAAGGCTTTAAAAAACTCCTACTTGAAACCCAAGAGGACTGCTGACAGTCAGTATCAACAATACTGAGCTTGATAGACCAGTGGTCTTATTCCGGACAAACATGCTTCCTACGCTCCTATGCACTACCTATTAAAATCTGTAAAATCTATACTTGTACAACCTAGCTAAAAAGGCTGTCTTTTTGATCATCCTAGGGTGCAAGCAGTGCTTTTTTTGTAAGAAAAAAGGTGCCGGAACTCATGAAATTATTTACCTTTCGCACGTAGTCAATCATTGTACACACACCCACACACGTCGGTTGTGTAACGAAACATAATGGTCGCCACCCGCAGAAAGCACTCAGCGCGCGACCACACAACCAATCACAAGCCGAGCAGCGCCATCACAACCAGCGCGGACGAAGTACGCATGCATCGGATTCGACACACAAGCAGCCCGCATGCACCCTTTTAATGATTTTGCCACCGACCTGCTACGCTCAACAGGGCGATTCAAATCCACGTGGACCAAACATCAAATTTTCAACAGTTACTTTTAAAACTTGGAAAATCTGTCGAAAAAAGGTGCCGGAACTCTGTTCCAGTGCGTTCTATGACAAAAAAAGCACTGGGTGCAAGACACTGAATAATCTTGACACTGGCTCCTGTAACTAGAAGCCAGATTAAAGCTAGAGATCAGGAAAAAAATCCCAACTGCTAAAGCGGTATGACAATTTCCTAGGGAGGTTTTGGGCTCTCCTGCACTAGAGGCATTCAGGATGCAACTGGACAGCCACCTGTTAGGGATGCTTTAACTTGGTGTCCTGCACTGAGCAGGGGGTTGCACTCAAAGACTGTATTGGCTTCTTGCAGCTCTACTGTTCTACAGTGTTATGAAACAACTCTTGCTACATGTAGCTGCTCAGATCCTTAGGTCATCTTCAGAGACCCTTGTCCACAGAAAGCTAGGCGGGCGGCTGCAAGAGAAATGACTAGGTGGTGGCACTACACGTACGGCACAAACTCCCCGAGAAGAGTCAGCAAGCACGCACTTGAACTGCTGCTTTTTATTGTTCGGCATTCTAATGTACTGTATCTATTCTTTTTAAATATCTGTGTTATATTTTATATGTTAGTTGCTCTATGGCATTTTCATTTTTTAACTATTTGTAATCCTCCCGGAGAATGTTACTGAGCAGATTTGAGATGTAATTAATAAATATGAAAACAAAGTAAAATAAAATAAATCACTTGAGCATGGAATGCCTGGAATGACATGGGTTCCTTCTAACTCTAACCCTAACCCTGGCAAAAGTCAATCCTTCTGAAGCAATAGCTTCTTTTCTGTTTACTTATTGCCCCTCCTAAATCCACTGCCTCACGCAAGTAAAGTGCATGTAACAAAGTTTATACATATTTCCTTGCACACAAGCCAAGCGTTCTCTTGCGCTCTCTCCTTTATCTCTCTCCCTTGACCCCTTCCCTTGAGTTTTTCTTCTCCACAAGGCACACTGGAACCTGTCCTTCCCTTCTCTCCCCACAAGATTTTGTTCTGTGATTTTATGGCACTATTGTTATAAGGTTTAAAATTTTGATTTTGGTGTATTTTATTGTTAATTTATACTTTTTATTGTAAGCCACCCTGAGACCTTTGGATAGTAGGCAGCACAGAAAGGGAAATATGAATAAATAAATAAATAAGATCCCCAGCTTCCTGGTTGGGTAGGTATGTTTGGCATTACTATGGTCTTTTCCAGGATCAAAGAGCAATCTGATTTGGAATGACTAATTGTGTACCAGACATATTAAGCTGATACAGACACAGAGATGTTCTATTTTTGAATTTTATTCACTTTAAATCAACTCTGCACTGGTAGGCTGCTGAAGTGTTCAATGAAGCTAGATCTTATCATCATACTACACAGTCTTGGCAATCGTACTGGATACCGTAATACCCTGATATGACAGGTGCTGTGAGATAGCACCTTTCAAGGACACTTCATTGATGACATTTTTCCTACTCTGTATAAGGGAGAAAGGAGTGATAATCATAATGCGTGATGCTGTGTTTGCACCTCTTTGGAAACCACTTATTCATATCAATTGAAAGCATTCCTCAACACACAGTCATTCCTAAAAGTGGAGAACATCCTCACTGGGCGTTTGGGAGGTCTAAACTACTTTTGAGGCACTGCCAAACTTATCTAAAATATATGTAAAGGGCTGTCATGCCATATAGCCCCTCTGCCCATTCCAGTTAAAAAACTCAGGCAGATCACACTGCTCTTCTCCTGCTGAATGACCTGTTTTCAAGATCTAGGTGGAGGGGGCAAGATTACCTTTACTGGAAAAAATATTTTCCATGCTTGGTTAAGCACTAAAACAATACCTTATATGAGCAGGAGATGGGGAAGAGGCAAAGAGGAACATATTGCATGCTGGATGGAAACCATTCATGCGTGTGCAACTTATTCAGTACCAACGTTTCTCATCCCCAATCCCACCCTATAGTTTTGTTCCTAAAACTGTTTGAAACTGGGAATAGGTAAATAATTGAACAAATGTAGATGTAAGAATCTTTTAAAAACCTCTTATTTTACTTTACAACAGAATTATGTAACATGTTCTAAGCATACACCATGAGAACCACTAGCACAAATCTTGAAGACTTACATAAAGTTCCACTCATCCTGTAATTCAAGCAAACTGTGCTTTAAAGGGTTTTAGTGAGCAATTGCCTTGTGACTAAATAAGAAACAGGAGCCGAGGACATGTGCCAAACAGATAGCTATCGGTTTCCTTGAGCTTAATCTGATTTAAGGTAGTTCTCAAAATAGTTAAAATGGCTGCCACGTCAGAGGGCAGCAAAAAATAAATATAATCCATGACAGGAAATAATTTTTAACAGCATTATGAAAAAATCCCATTTAAAATATATATATATATATATATATATATATATATTTTGGTGGCTTCCTATGATGTACTCCTCAAATTTCTGGTTCTCTGGTTATTGTATATTACCTTCCCTAAGCCAAGGTTAAGGCACACAATAAAAATTATCATTTCCATTCTATAGTTATATGGTTCTAATAAATGTAATGCATAGAAACATGATTGTGTCATTCAATAAAATACATATTCAGAAATAGAAAAGAATTTTGAATAACTGCCACGCCTCCATATATTTGTAATATAAAATGAAATTTAAAACTTTTATGACCAGAATAAGTATATATTTATTGCTTGGATCACATTAGTGCATGTGGTAGAGTGGGGAAAGGGGATCACTAGCTACTCTGAACAACGTTACTGTTATTGTCATTGATCAACAAATTTTAAAACCCCGTGGTATTAAATAAATTATCCCTAAAGGAAGCTTACAGACATCAAATAACACAGTATCCTTGTTCACTAGGTGGTAAATGTGAGGTCAAACGAGGGGCAACTGTTCAAATGGCTCCTTGTTAACCTGGAGAGAAGTAACAAGTGGAATGCCATTTTTAAACATCTTCCATTCAACATCTTTATAAAGTCCTTGAAAGAAAATGTAGAGGGGATGCTCATCATATTTTCAGATAATGCTAAACTGTAAAACATAGCGTAGAAGACAGAAAGGATTCAAGATCATCTTCAAGGGTGGAGTGTTTGGCCAAAACTAATAAAATTAATTTTGAGGGTTAAGTTTTAAGTTTTGCATTTATGTGGAAAAAGTTAGATGCACAAATACGGTAACATCTAGCATGACAATGGTGTGTGTAAAATGGACCGAGAGGTTTCAGCATATTACAAGGACAATGCAATGTGGTGACTAAAGGCACCAATGAATCAACCAAAGCGTAAGTCCACACCACAGGAAGCAATGCTGTCTAATATTTGTTTGGGTCAGACCCCCATCGGGATGCTCAATTCTAAGCATCCTAGTTTAAGAGCACAGGTATCTTTTCAGCACCAGGCACATACTTTTCTTTCCCCAGGTATTTTAGTGACCTGATTCTATATTATTAGGGCTGTTTGATCAATTCCTGTACTAATTATTGTTTTGCATTGCACTGTATTTAATTTTGAAAAATATTTATATTTTATTTTCAACTGCTCTGCGACATTTTAAACTGATTGTAATCTGCCCAGAGAACATTAGCAAAGAAATGTAATAAATGTATAAAATATCTACAACTAGAACTTTTCTGGAAAATGCAGCAAAATGGTTGAGAGGTCTGGATAGCAAGTCTTACAAGGAACAGTTGAATAACAAGGGCATATTTAGATTGGGGGGAAAAAAGGTAATATAATGGCCATCTTCAACCATTTCAAGGACTATCACAAAGCCACTGGATCAGGTAGAAATAACGATATTACTCTGTTTCCTGTGGAGTTCCACTTAATCTATTGCTTGTAGCTTCACTGCTCTGACCACTTGATTGGAATCTCTGTATTACTTTATCTATCCCACGTATCTACAAGCACCGATGAAAATAATACTTCAGCATGTCAGTACTTTTTTGTCCACTCCATGTCCAGAATCGAAGTATTTATTTATTTATTTATTTATTTGGGTATTTTTTACCCCTTCCAATACCCAGTGGGTCTCTGGACGGCTTACAATTCAAATTATTAATTAATATTCCACTATTGGTATTACTATTCCAAGCACTTAATGGCTTGGGCACAGGTTACCTGAAGGATGACTTTTCCCATATACTGCCCAGACCCTAAGACTATCCCCAGTGGCCCTTTTCTGGGAATCCCTGCCAAAGATTGGGATCAGTTGCCGCGATGAAGCAAATCTTTTGTGTGTTGGAAGCCCAATCGTGGAATGCGCCTCCCAGGAAGAATTTTTCCAACACTAGGTGCACGTCTTTTTTCTTGGTCATTTTATCTTTCAATTCATCTTTTATCTTTTAAATGTATTACTATATTTTAAAACAACACACAGCTGCTAGGCTTTATTTTGGCTTTTGGTTTCATTTTACTTCATTTTAAACCTTTAAACAATTATATTATGTTTTATGTTGTATTTTATAGTTTTAATTGTTCTGAATGTCTTATCCTTTAATTACCACCACTATCTTCTAATTCTTAACCTACATGCACAGTAAGTAGTAACTTCAGGTCACAGATGTGAGCTAAAACATACAAGGGAATTTATTTTAAAGTTAAGCATGTTATTTATTTTGTTATTCCACTTATTTATATTTCATAAGTTAAATTTTACTAATATGCCTTACTTGCTTCTTACAGAAAATGCTGATGTTACTGTGTTTCCTTAATTCAGTGTCCTCATTCTAGGCCTGACAGAATAATTCAAATTACTGAATAATTCAAATTATTGAAATTCTTTGGTCAGAATTATATGTTAAAGATATAAGAATCTCTCAGATTCTTCTCTGTTTAGAGTCACAACTCCCTAAGATTGCTATTCTGTACCCAACAAGCAAACTTCTTTCTGGCCAGAGCAGAAGAATCACAGAATTCCCTCAGTTGCCCCCTCTAGACATCTCTCATCTGTCAGCCTTCAGCTGGCAATCTTGCCAAAAGCTTCCCTGTAGAACTGCTTCAGATATCTTCCTTTCCCAGCAGATCTTCACAACTTCTGCTCCTCTTCTTTTTTGATATTTTATTTTATTGTGCAATACAAAAACATCAGAACAGCATTAGAGCAGAAAAAAGATTAAAAAATTACAGTATTTGAATAAAAATTTTAAAGATCCATAGTAATAGTTGCATCTCTCTCTTTACACACACAGCAGAAAACATACTAGCATGATCAAAAATGTCTATGCAGATACTTCAACAAAAGCTACTCAAATATCCATATATTTATTCATTTGTAGATTATACCTAAAGGCCATCCATTCAAAAATAAAGTTTCATTAAGTCCTATACCCATGGTATTATTGCGGGTGGCATTTTATCCTTGCAATATCAGCCTTTTAGCTGTCAAAAGAGTGCATAAAATGAATTTATGTTGAACTTGCGTTCAATTTCAAGAGACAGGTAGGTAATTCAAAGGAATGTGTGTATCCTTGAATAGTAGAGAATATTCCATGACAAGATTTACTTAATTACCTTCTTTCAAAAGGTAGCTGACATTGGACGTTGCAAAGCGAATGAAGAAGAGAGACATTAGTAGCATTACACCTTAACCACAGGTTGAATTAATTAATCCCTTATCAGAATCACATTGTAGAACCTGGTATGCTTAAAACATCATTTTTTGCTGAATTAAAAATAGCCCAAGATCATGACCCCTGTGAAATAGATGATAATGAATCAGTCTGTTGATTGGACAAGAAGGAATGCTTCAATTCATTATTCCATTCTTGGCTGAGACCCTGTGTATCATATTTATTCAGCAATAATATTTAAAAACTGGAATCGTAGGCCAATGTAACTGTTCAGCAGCTCTGAATCTGTAAACGCAGCAGGATCAAACCTGGATTCCAGCAAATGTTTTAATTGTATATATTGCCATGTAGCCATAGCTGACAATTTATATTTAACAAACAAAACAGAACTCTAAAAAAAGTTCTTCAGGATCAACAAGCTGATCAACCTGTCTGTTCAAGTCTGCCAGACAACTGTTTTCTTTCCAATTTTAAAATCTGAATTTCCACAGAAACTTAAATTTGTATTTGAAATTATCAATTGCAGTTGAATTGAAAATGCACACCACAGCTCTCTAATTCATACACCAGTATATAAGCTTCTGGAAATACTTCCTAGACAAAGGAATACCACATAAAACAAACAATGTGAGCCATTACATTCATGTTAAGTATATTTAGCCAATCCTATAGACTTAACTTTATCGATGCCCATCTACCAATATTCCTTAACATTTCATTGATCAACTTACTCAAATTTAACAATAATTTGTGCTGTAACTCTTGGGACAAGCAATACACTCAGTACAAAATCTAAACTGCCAGTTACTGAATACTCTGTGAGGTATATTATCTCCAAAAGACAAGAGCTCCAGTTTTGACCAGATAAATGTCCAAAACTGCAACAGATGAGTAGAGCTGCAAAACAGACAATAGAAGATTATCAGCATAGAGAACATGTCTATATGTTAATGCAGTATGCAAAATCCATGAAGCTGCTCTTTGTCTCTTCAGTCTATCCAGTTATGTTCTGCTACTGCAGCTGCTTCACCTCTTCCAAGCTGTTCTCTGCCTGAATGTTTGGACCCAGGACAGCACTGGACTGACCTTCAGCCAGAACCTCTCACCAATTCATTTTACCACCTACCTAACTGTACTTCCACTGGTTAGTACAAGAGAAATAAACAGATTACCCACCACAGCCTACCATTTTATTCTACTGGCCAGTATAAAAACAACTAGACGTGACTGTAAGGCAACTAAGACCCAAGTCATAAGTAACTGCTCTCCTAAGTCTTGGAAGTGGCCAGCTGTGGGTCTTACCTAAAATGAGAGCCAGGGTTAGAGTGCTAGAACTCAGGAGAGGTAGGTTCCAGTCCCCGCTAAGCAATGAAGCATGATTTGCAGCCAGCCACTGACACTCAGCCTAACCCATTTCGCTGAAACATTGGGAAGAATATTCTGACAGTACAAACTGCTTGGCAGAGGAACAGCCTGCCTCAGAAAGTTGGATGGGTTCTGCTTCTTTATAGGCTTTTAAGGGAAGGTTGGGCAATCACCTCTTAAGTGATGCTGAAGCAGTGGATTTCCTTGCACTGTCACAGGAGGTTAAACCCACTGGCTTTTGAGGTTCTCCACAACCTGAAGCTTTTTGATGACATTTAGACATTGCAGCAGTCCTTTAGATGCCATCAAGGTACAATGCATTCTGCTGTTGTTTCAGGAGCACTACTGCAGCAGCAGAGGAGAAAGAAGGATCTCTTTTCAGTGTAGCATAGCAACTCCTGAAACACCCAATGCTGCCACTATATTTAAGAAACATAAACTGCCATTTCAGTTTCAAGTTGACCAAGTTGATTTTTTCTTCAAAAGGTACTCAATACATTTATGTACCTCAAGAAAGGCGTTCCCCTCCCTTTGGAAGTAAAATATGTCTCCAAAGTATCTGTATTCTTTTGCTAACCAGAGTACAACAGCCTATTATAATAAGTCACTATTCCTAAAATCTATTTTAAATGTCACAAGCACAGAAAAATACCATCAATCAAATGAGCTATCTTCGTCTTTAAAATGTTCAACATTTGTCTAGTATATAATTGCGATTCAATATTTTTCTGAAGTAAACTTGTAAGATCTGACCATCAATATGCTGGTTTATTCCTAGGTCATGTGGCATCTTCTCTGATCTTTTATTTTCCCCATAGGCAAAGAGCACAGAGAGTAACTTCACTAACAATGTAAACACTATGAAGCATTATTCTAATACTCTTTCAGTCTAATTTTAAACATATGACATTTGTGAGATTCCAATGGTGTACTATACGACATATACATATTGTATTGGCAAACTAAGAAAGTAGAGAGCAGGCACTTATTATCTTTGCCTCAGTAAATAATAAAAATCTGTAATACAGATATGCCAATAGATTAGATGTTTTGCTTGTACGACTATATGAAAATTCAAGATAGTCCTACAGCAATTACGGACCAGAAAGAAGGGGAGGGAAGGTTTCAAGCAAGTCACTACAGCTATAATAATTTCTGTGCCTGGTTTTTGTGGTTAGAAGACAATATTGGTCACAGAGACAATTTCATTCCAAGACTCTTCCATACAAATATAATGTTCATCTTATATTAATACATGATGAATGATGTTGAATGCTGTTTCTGTGCTTATGCAATTGACATAGCACTAGCATAAGCAACCTCTAGCAGTAAATCAATAGTGCGGGGTGGCACAATGGGCTTTCCAAGGAAAGCTGTTGTACCATCTTACCCCATCCCAGTTGCACTAGAGGTCACTTATGCGAGTAGCACTATGCTAACTGTGTAAAAGCATACTGCCCAATGATTTCAAATAACGAGAAATATAGAAGTTTAGTCAGCATTTTCGAAAAGGCATGTTAACATATTACACCATCATGATTAAATTTAAAATGTAATACTTAAGGCTGTGGCAAAGTGGGAAGAGGTGGAATTTTGTCAACCCTCCCCCCCCCAAAAAAACCCCTCTTGCCATTCTTCTCCAACAAGACATTTCTAAAAGTTCATTATGTCTTGCACACCACAAAGACCCACTCTATTACCCAATTTTATTCACTTATAGGATCTATACTAAAAATATAACCTTTAATTCATAGACTTAAGTTGTGTAACTAAACAGTTTTTCTTGATAGAGAATTTTAATAAACGCAAAGGACCCTACTTCTGAGCAGCACCTTTGTATAGGCAGCCCTATATATCCTCATCATTTTCACAATGTATTCCAAATGCCTATAACAATAACAACAACAACATTCAAAATCTCGCAATATTGCTCATCTCCCCTGTATTATACAAAAATTTTGTTTAAATTGAAATACAATGCATGTTATCATTCCCTACAATATGAATAACACAGAGATTGGTAGGATGGAAAATGATTTATCAATGATTACATAATCTGTCATCCAAGATGGTATCTATGGTGGTGCTGTTGTTTTTACTGGAGTAATGATCTAGAAGGCTAAGAGTCTTTAGAATTTGGATTCTGGTAACAGAGGCAGTCATCAAGAGATCAGCAGCCTTCCCTAACCCTGCTACTTACGTAAACCTGAGTATACATGGTAACTTGCTTAGCACAATGAAATTTCTTTTGGCAGACAAGTGTACAAGTTCCCTTCCTGCTCTTCCCCAGGGCAATTCCTCATTCTCATAGAACACAGCCAGCCTTGATTCTTCACCTCCATGAGCCAGATGGGAGAATATAGCCTGAGGCTTCACTATTATAAGTGGACAACTCAATAGAGACATCAAAATGCACAGTTGTGACCAAATCAATCACATGAAATGAGGATTTTTGCAAAATGGTCGGG
Organism: Varanus komodoensis; assembly: GCF_004798865.1. NCBI lineage: Eukaryota > Metazoa > Chordata > Lepidosauria > Squamata > Varanidae > Varanus > Varanus komodoensis. The sequence goes on from NW_025335798.1 coordinate 21,404,389, forward strand.
ATATAAAATAGTGAGAAAAATATGTATAAACACAAGCAAGAAACTATTCAGAAATGGAAAAACAAACTGAGTATATATATGCCTTGCTATGTTTTCCAAAAACTATTTATTTATTTATTTAAAACTTTTATGCTGTCCTTTATGTATAACATCTCAGGATGGCTTACAACATTAAAATCAGAATCCAATAAAACAATCAATATCACAATATAATAAAACAATATATAATAAATATATAAAAATAAAACATAATTAAATAATAATGGTGCTGTATTACATGTATGATGAACAGTATATAATATAATTATGAGAATAAAAGCCCAGACATTATTTTTACATTCCATATATATTAAAATGAATAATTCCTCTTGAAGTCTTTTGAATTACATGCAAGATGTTATTAAATCAATGGAACTCATTGCCAGTGGATGCTGGACAAAAATCAATACATCCTACAAAGTTCAGAAGTCACATTTCATTATGCACCTCTTATCACCATTTCAGCCATTTTTAGTGAGGCAGGTGTGACTGCCTTTGTTCTTTAATCTTGTTTCTATGGTCAGCACAATTACACAGAGCAAAACTGCACTAGAATGCAAGCTTGTTCAAATGACTAAAATTAGCATGTAGATGAGAAGATCAGGTCTATGGTCCTTCCACAGGTCTAAAACACCATCACACTTTAAAAAGTAATGGACCACAGCCAGAACAAATTGCTTGAGGTTCATAGCCTCAATCCAAGACACTGCCTAAATGGACAACTCCAGTCTTACTGCATACCTTGAAGGTAAAAAGTGAGGCTGCATGCAACAGGGGGTGGGGTGGTAGCGCTCAACAATGTTCAAAAAGAAATTATAAGCATGCCTACAAGACTACATATAGTTACTTTTACTTGGCCAGCTGAAGAAGTTGTTTGAGGCTTGAAATACACCCAACAACTGAACGGGTAAATTAAACCTTTACCCCTTTCAGGGCTGCCATATTGTGGAAACTGGATCAATGTAACTGGTCCAAGGTGAACTTCTTGTCTGAGTGGGACATGAACCTGGGTTTTCCCAGTTCTGGTCCACCATGCTAACCATTACACCATGGAAAACTGATTTTCACTTACACCTTGAATAAAGACATACCTCTCCAGAAAGAACTATAAATGTAAGCATTCAAATTGAAAATTTAGATATCTCTATGGGGCCTCTCTGAGAGAATATTGGCTTATAAATTCTTTTCTACATGCATGTACAAGAGCACATGCTAGAAATGAATTTGGTCATGCACTGTGTGTTACAGTGCAAGTACTGTACTTTAAAAGTACTCTTCCCAAAGAGAGAGCTACACGGGGGGGGGGGGGGGGGCACACAAAGTTTCCCCATTGGTGCTTTGAGACCTGAAAACGATTTCAGAGGGATGGGGTCCCTTTCTCCCTATCCCATGATGTTGAACATCATGGCTAACCAACTCCAAGACTCCAAACTCAGTGCACTCTCCTTGAGGCAAATATTCAAGCTTTAAAACCATGTACATATCATCTTTTTCTGTGCATGTTTAAGGAGATGCATTTAACTCCACTCAAGATCAGGACAAAAAGCTGCCTCAATACTCAAAACATCATAAGACCGATGAGCTAATAAAGAAGTAATCTTTCAAGTCCTAGAAACATATTATTGATCTCCAGACCTGAACTCTGAAGATGCTCTTGATCCGGAAAATTCAGTCAGGGAGGCCTCAAAAAAAGAGGAACTGTGGTAATAATGTGTGACTTCAACTACACATTGACAATAAATTCTTGTTCCAAAGACTCTAAATATCTGTAGGTGCTAAATCATTCTGCCTTAGAACAGTTGGCTATGAAACTAACCAGAGGAAAAGCAACCCTAAATTTAACCCTAGGTAGAGTTGCCCATAACCTAGCATGAGATGTAAATCTAGTTGAACCAACTGGAAACATTGTCTATGGTGCTTTCAGATATAATATACAGTTTGGTGGAAGATTGACAAATAAGTCCAACACTATCCCATTTGATTTCAATAGAAGAAACCTCTTTGAAATGAGGGAACTGGTAAGAAGGAGGTTGAAAGGGCGAGTCAAGAGCACAGCTCTTCTTATGTTCTACCATTATAGAAATAATTCTCAAGAACTTCACAAAAATGTGTGTGTGGGATCATACACATATGCATAAACATTCATGCATGATATGGAGATATAAAATGAGTCAAATGTTGCAGTAGAACTTAAAAAGAAAATGGAAAGGAGAGGAGAGGAGAGGAGGAACATAACACATCACATTTAATAATGCCCTCAGCTGTTTACATGAATAAAAGTTTTTTTTTCTAACAGATTCCAGCCATTAAAGGCCTAAAGGATAACTATCTGAAATATATTTACCCTTAAATGTTGACAACTGTATTGTAAAAGAGAAACAGTATGCTTATTAGGCTTTTACATAAAGAAAAAGCTATTATTTTAACTGATGGAATTATATGTGAAAAAATCCTGATGGATGCAAAAGCCACCAATATACTAAGACAGCGCTGAGGTGTGCAGTCAGAACATGGATTATTTTGTTGAAATATTTAACATGATACTAAGACCTAAGTCAAATTTTATGGAGCCCACATCTGGTTTACTTGTTCTTAAAAATATAGAGTAGGTAAGAGATAAAATAATATATAAAACAGGAAAGAACGGCTTTCCGACTATTTGGTTTTTTCAGTGGTTTTATTCCCAAACTATCTGTCAAGACTGTGTTACTTATGTGTGTGACAGTACTTGCCCCCAAATTTGCAAGTCTAAGACCTTCGGTATCTTATAAAAATAAAGTGAAATTAAGATAAATGACAAAGTTCAGTTTCTCTCCACTCCCCGCTTCCCTGACACACCGTCAACTCAATCGATCTCTGCAGTACATCTTGATAGCTCCATCTAGTCCAGCAGGGTCAGTAGTAGGCATGGCCGAAGCCTAAAATGGTGTGCCTACTGTATTCTCTCACATCCCATCCAAGCACACACTATCCACCAGTGTCGGGGACTCAAGTCAAGCAACTCACTCCCAAGTCAGGCTGGACTTGACTTGGGAGCACTGAGAGAATGACTTGCCTTGAAATTTCTGCATTTTTCATGGCAGAGGGCTTACGCTGTGGCAGGATATCCAGGCAGAGGCGGTGGTAGAGAGAGAATTTCAAGGGACAGGATAGGGAGGAAGGGCTTGGGACAAGGGGAGGGCAAGGCTTAAGCTATTCTTTTGGGCATGGGATGCAGTGGGAAGGAGGAACAAGGGAGTGGGGGCAGGGAGATATAGGGGAAGGGCTTCAGCCCTTTTAGTGAATTTTGCTCTCCTTGGCAGTAAACACAACAGTGCTTCTCCTGCCTGCTGCTTCTGCTCTATTCCCACAAGTTTTCAGGAACAAACAAAAACAACTTGAATAAATCACTGGTGGGGGGTTGCATCCAAAAGTGGGGGTGTACTGTACATCCCGCTAAGCCAGTTCAAGTGCAGATGAAAACATTGGAGAGTTACAACTCTTCCACCCACCTCCGCACACACCACCACCACCTCCCTTTTTTCTATTAAAGTTGGCTCTTGTGGCTTGAGAAGAGACTTGAGACTCGACTCAACTTGGACTTGAAAGTAAACACTTGAGACTTGACTCGAGATTTGGGGTAAAGGACTTGAACACATCACTGCTATCCACCTCATTCCCATACACATGGACACAGGCACACACAGACAGCCAGCATGGTTGACATCCCAACCCTCCTTCAGTTGATCCATACAGATCAGCAGCAGTTTTTCTCCTTTCGGATTAGGAGGAGAAGTGCTCTTATGGTCTTCCCTATTCTGGACTGAGGTCTTGGTTCTCACTGTACAGCAGCAAAAAGCCCTACATCATGGATAAAACTCCTATTTCCAATCAGTGGTTGATGGTTAATAAATGTTTCTACTTCCACCTGGCCTGGAAAATGCTATCATGGCAGATAGGGGAACTCCTGCCTGCAGGGGTTCTCTGTGTCTTATCTATAAGGCTGCCAATGTTGTACATGATTTTTAAAACATTTATGTCACTCTCATAAGACCCATTATGAGAGTGACATGCTAAAAATGGGAAGAAAAATGATTGGAGAGCAAAAAACCACACAGACCTTAAGAGACAGCCAAAACAACAAAATGTCAGTAATGATGGAGCCAAGAGGACCTCTGTCAGAATGATGTTACACAATCCATGGTGTGTAGGCCACAAGTGCAAAAACTGACCTTGTGTGCTCATCTGCCACACTTCAGGATCTCCAAAGTCTCCTAGGATGTTATGCAAAAGAGATGTACAGATGGGTATCATCAGCATATTATTCCTCAACCCAAACCCCAGTTTTCAGGGCTAATTCTAACTCTAATAGGTTGCACATCCCTGCAGAAGTTTGGCAGATGTAAGTCTAAACCTTATCAGGCACTGATATATCCATGACCAAAGAACTAATAGCAGCATAGACTCAGAGGACTCAGCATGGATGTCAGAGTTCCCCTGCACATTAAGCCAAGAGATCGTGAATTCTATCACCAAGGTCATTGCCACAAACTTAGGCCAGGAGAATATTAACCAGTGGGGTGGGTATACCTGCATAATTCTTATCTTGTATTGATAACCTAATACAAGAGAGAGCAGTGATCTATTAGGACTAGTCCAGCTGTGTGACATCTCTGCATAGTAATAGTGTAGCACAAGCCACTTTCTAGATATCAAAGCATTTCTAAAATCAAGATACGAATTAATTAATTCAAATCATTATCAGATAATCAGAGAGTAAAGTTTGCCCCTGGAAAATAGAAAAATAATCTTAATCTCTGTTACCTGAAAATTATTCAGGAAAACATGAATATGATCTTAGGAATTTACTTTGCTTTCAACAGCTTTGCCTCTGATAAAAATATTAGCAGATGGTAGCTTTCCACTTAAAAAGTGACAACTTTTCCTTACATTTTTGTTCCCATCTAACCTCCCTACACATTTCCCCTTAAAACTTTGCATTTATTCAGTGTGCTGCCCCTGCTTTTTCTTCTTTATTATTCTTATCTATTATTAAGGCAATATAACTTTCAAAACATTAAAGAATGGAACTTTCAATAATCTAAATTAAATGGGGGAAATGACTAGTTCTGCACAGAATTCAGGGCAATTCAAGGTATCTATCAAATAAAATGCCTTATCACAATATATCGCCAGCATCAGAAGCAGAAGGATCCTTACAATGGTGTTCCTGTAAGCTGGTTGTCAGTATGCTCATGCCAAGAAACAAAGAGTATTTTACCACTCCTGGATTTCTGATAAGTTGCAGAGATCTATTAAGAACCCATTGCCATCTGGCAGGAAAATACAGACATCTGATTGTTATGTAATAAGAAGTAGCAATGTAATGAAAGAATCCAGAAATCAAAAAAGATATCAGGATAATCCAGGAAGAAGCATACCAGAATGAAAGATCTGTTCCAAGGTGGAGCATCAGTACGATTCTACCTATTTGATACTACATTTCTCTTGTGGCCTCTGCAAATAGCAAACACTGTATTGGAACAGAATCACACCAGCAACACTGGAATGCAGCAATCACATCAATCCCAGAACCAAAGTTCCTGGAAAGATTATCAACTTGATAAGGAGCTATACAAGTATAATGCAATAAATCACCACTTGATAAATCATGTCCCATATTCACCCAAAATGCTGGGCTTAAATTCTGATGCATTATCTAAATATAACTTCCCCAGGTCTGATTTATTCTCATAATCAGTCCTGGATAGAGAAATATTAATTAACAGCAATTCCTTATTAGTTATTAGAACACTATTCACTGACTCATATTAGCATCAATATTAAATTAAATAACACAGATATGACTGCATACTGATAAGAACCTTCTCTGAACATAATGATACTATGAACCATGTTAAAAGGTGTGTGTATATATATATGACTAGCTGATTAGCAAAAACAAAAACAAATTTCTGGTCATCAAACAACTGCCAGAACTGCTAGTCAGAGCTCTTGTGGATTTATAGTCATTGTTGATGCATAAAGGTTTTGCTGATTATTTCAAAAACCTGTCCTAATAAGAAAATGAAAGCTTTGTGGTTTTTGTTTTTCAAACTCCAGCATATTTGCTTCTTCCATTTTAGGTTTTTAAAGAATCTGGGGAATTGTTTGCTTTTCTTTAAATACATTATATGTGCCTCAATTTATACATGCAGACACACAGACACGGACACACACACACACACACACACACATTTACATTGCTACCACAAAAGGATAATGAAAATGTGCATTGTGATTCAGTATTTCTACATTTATGATTTTAATTATTATAGTTTATCCTCTTAAAGTGTCTTGTATTTATTTTATTTCTATATTATTCATAGGTTCAGCTAATTTTCACATAATCAAGACACACAGCTGTACATTAAAAGAAACTACAGCATCTATTTATCTAACACATAACACTACTCCTTCTGTTTTCAAAAACATGTGTGTCATTTCTCATGGTTCACTCATTCATTGACACCCAGATAAGGTTTAGGAGTTTAGTTCAGGAAATCTGGATGATGCATTTTGTGCATTACAGTTTCAACCATCTGAAAAGCCTACATTCTGCTGACAAATTATTAACTAATTAATCTCAGTAAGTCTTAATTGCCAAGGTGGAATTCTCCAATAGCTTTGATGGCAAAAGATGCTGCTATTTCCTCCACTCCCTGAACTCTGACAAAATCAAAGAAGGAAAATCTAGCAAAGTGACTTTTCTGCTAGCTTCATTTCTACTCCGTGGTGAGAAATATCAGGAGGATAGTGAAAGTAATGCAAAATAAAATCCAAAGAAAAACCCTTCAAGCTCTGCAAGCAGGAAAAAAAAATCTTACTAGTCACCACCACCTCAAAATGACATTCTACTCTATGTGTAAGGCCAGAGTTCCTCTTATGAGTGAAAAGAACTCCACACAGAAGTAAAGCTCTGCCCTTCATGTCACAGCCATCTCTGTCCCCCACGTCCATGCATTAGCCATGGACACCTGAGCAGGGGAGTCTTTACATGCAGGTTTCCTCATGACTGGAACCTCAGGCAGGTAAGACGCTCCCTTTTTGAGACATCCACACTCAACACATGGATGTGGGTGGACTGAGCAAGGCTGTCCTATCATCAAGGAGTAGCAGAGCCCTGCTTTCTCTTCATCTTCTTTCATGGGGCCCTTTTCATGCACCTAAAACATCAACAGTAACATTGTGATCTAGGAAACCATTCACCCCATACACAAACACAGAGAGACACACTCACACATATGTCCAAGAACAGAAGATGACCACAAATATTTCACATCCATGTAAATATTTTACTGACTGACTGAATTGGCATTTAAAATATTGCAAGTACAATATTTTTGCAAAGTCAAGATATGTAATTCATGTACCTCCAAGATCATTTCCACACTTTCCTCTGTGGGGAAACTACACACTGAAAAATTTGCACAGAATGTGGACATCTTCCATTCAAAATAAATATCTCTCTATCCAACTGCTACCAATTCCTTGACATTTTCAATACAATATTCATTTTTTATAATCAGCATTATCACTATAGTGTGATCCAGCAAAGGTAGTTTTGGAAGACCCATTGATTTCAGGAAAATGATAAGCAGATGGTTAACTTTTCTACTGAAATCATTGTGACTCCAAGTCTTTAACTTCAGTTGGAATATCACCACCACATTCTTACTTGTATTAAAACTTACACCTATAAGAAACTTCTGAATTATTTTCTCTGTAACCAAATGCCAATAGCAAAGGCAGTGCTGCCACCTCTTCATTAGCTGTATTGGTTAAGTGTAGATTTATTTGCTATTTGTGAAGGTTATATTGCACATAAGAACATGACAGATTGCAAGTTTGCTAACTTCAACTTAGTTTTTAAGCTTCCAGTATTTTCCTCTTAAAATGTAGGTTATTTGACAAACTGGAATTAAGTTATCTTAGGTCAATGTAACTGTATGTTAAACTAATGAGGTGCATGCCTATGAGTTATGTCTGATTAGCTTAATACAACAAGCACTGGACAGCTTGGGCTGCTGACCTTGGAGGAGCTGAGATAACATTGCAATGCGTTGGCGGATGTAGTTGTGATGTAGAAAAAAAATTACATAATAGTTTGTCATACATACTCCTACAAAATAAGATTGTTTCAAAGTCAAGCAATATAAAACTCACATTCAGCCACCTCAGGAATAGATGTGTAAGCATATGTGTGTGTTTTAAGAGTTTTTCTAGATTGGTAGCATATATGAAATTAGAAGAGGCAGAGGAGGACCAAAGAATCTTTAAACTTATTTTGAGAAGTTTTCATTTTAAATGTTGAAATTTTCTTATTCTATATTAATATGAAATGCGTGGCATAAAATGCAAGCTGGCAGAGTATTAAACTTGGCATGGATTCACTTAACTACTTCAGTCCATGGAACCAATTCCCTCGGCCAACAGATCTATCGGAAACTTAAAGTTGGACTGTCCATAAGCCACTGAACAATCTTCCTCTTATTTCAAGAAGAAACAAAAATATGAAAAATACCAGTCCACCCCAGACGTCAGCTATTTCCAAATTTCTCCTTATTTGTAACTTTAAAAAAACAGATAAATATAAGACTGAAAACTGTTATTATTTGTTAGCTCATTCAGTGACTGTGGTCTCAATTAACTATGTCTTTTTTCAAATGTGTTAAATAATATCATATACTGCCTGTGAAAAAGGCCAGCATTATGTTGCAGAGCCAGTTTTGGATATAAACTAGAAAGAACTAGTCAACAAGCAGCTCTTATGCAAGTAATTCTTTCTTAGCCCAATGCACCTCATAGGATTGCAGGGAAATAAAATTGAGCCACCACCGGAGCAGCACTACGTTTCTTAAGAGCAAAAGAGGAATACAAATGTGATAAATTTTCAAAACACATCAATACAATCCTGCATAATTCATTCCCACAACCAGTTCTAAGGTCACCTCATACTTTTCTCAGTCATTTACATGCATTGGGTGAAATGCAGTACTGCCCATCAGATTTTTTCCTTCCTCAAAGTTCTTCCAGAGGGTTGGGGAGTCCTACAAAACTTTCAACTTCGTCTTACCAGATTGCAGTGGGAAACTGAAATCAGGAATCTTGCACAGGTAGCACAAGATTCCTCTGCCTGGTTTTGTGCAATTCCCCATTTCACCCAATGCCTCTAAAACACAGTATAAATGGTTAATATGCTTCCGTAACCTTCTTTTGGGAAGTAGCAGGGTGCAGGGAGCTTCAGGAAGCAGAACAACAGCAGCAAAATTAACAGGAGTGGAGTTTCAGTCACACAATTACACCCATTACCTTTGGTCTGAAATTCACTTCACACTAAACATTCCAGAAATGACCTTTACACTGGATGTACAAGTATTTAGAGAAAGTTAACCTCATATAGTAAAACCCAACTCTTTTCATTGTGGCTTGATTAACCACTATTCTTATTCCTTTAAAGATATGGGAATCCAGTCAGAATCTGTCCCTAATTGCTACTAGAGGTTGCTTGGTTGCTGCCTTACCATCTTAAACTGTAAAGTGTTGAGGAAAGAGTAAAGTTGTGCTTAGAAACATGCCATCAACAGGCAAGCCAGCAGTCATTCCTTTCACGGAGACAAAAGACCCTATACATGCAACAGATGCATTAAGACAATTGGCCCTGGGACAGAAGCTCCAGTAACATGCATGCAACTGCAACCTTGCAAGAATTTTGCCATCTTAAATGAAAAAGGAAGACCATGTAACAGGAAATATCCATCTGCACATTGTCTGATTCACAGAAGAATGCAAGCAACACACAGGACTTTGAGACAGGCATTAAAAAAGGGGAAAAGCCCACTCTGCTTATGGGCTAACTGTCTACTATTTCCCCCTGCATTGCCACTCCCTGCAATTTATTACTGTTGCTCTTTTTTTTCCTTTTGTTCAGTCACAATGTCAGTTTGCAATGCAAAATATTCATGATATGCCAGAATAGCACTAATACCTTGCAGCTAATTCCAAATCATCTAGGGCAGTTTAGGTTAGAGCTCATTTTAGAGCCAATTCTGTGGCAACAGTGGTGATAAAGAAGTATTCCTTGTCCATCACTGCTTCACCCCCTCTGATCCAGTTAGTAGAGTAATTTCAGTTGGTACAGCCTGAAGATGTGTCTATGGTTCCTAGAGTGAAGATCAACCATGTGTGTACTTGACCATTGCTAATCCTGCTTAATATGAACATCCAGAGAATGCCAGGCCAAATGGGTGGTGTGGAGGTGGTGGCAAAAACCTTGTTATGGGTGCATATTTAAAAGAAGCCATTATTTGAAGGGGAAGGTGAATCTTTCTTTAACAGAACCATACTGAAGAATTTCTAGAATTTCTCTAGTCCCTGAGCTTCTCCAGATCTGGCTTTAGCTCTGGTTTTGGGACTGAAATCGCCTTGGCTGATGACCTATGCCAGGAACTGGACTGCTTAGTTCTGCTGTACCTCCCAGCAGAATTCAATACTTTCAACCAGGGTATCTTTCTAAGCTGCCTCACTAGGGTAGGACTTGAGGGTACAGTGTTGCAGTTGCTCCAGTCTTCTCTGGTGCCAATTTCAGATGACAGCACTGCGGGACTCCTATCTGAAGTCTTGACCATTGGTCTATGGTGTTCTGGGGTTTCATCCCATCCCCCATATTATTTAACATTTAAAAGAACCCACTAGAGAAAATGATATTGATGATATTCAACTCTGTCTCTGTCTGTGTCTCTTCTTTCCAGTTCATTTCAAGGAAGCTGTAACCTGGATGTGTCACTTTCCTGGATATAGGCTAAAACGCTGAAGCTTAATTTAGAAAAGACAGTTATGCTTATGGTCAGCAGAACTGACCCAGAAATTGGGATTAATCAGTGTTAAATGGAGTAGCACTCCCCCTGAAAGCACAGGTTTGTAGTCTGGGGACTGTCTGGACTTGACCTTGACCCAATATGTCCAGATCTTGGCTGTGACTAGAAGTATCTTTCTCCAGCTGTGTATCTTTGTCCTATATGCATCAATTATGCTCATTACTGGAGAAAGCAGATCTGGCCATGGTAACAAATACCTTTGTTACTACAATGAGGTCCCCAGTGGGTTGCATTTGAAGAGTGCTATGAAACTATCATTAGTCAGGATGTGTCAACAGAGTGTTAGCAGGGGCTGCATACAGGGAGCACATAACTGCCCAGGGAGTCTCACCACACAGAGTCTTGGGTGGGGACTACTTGGTGTGGTTTTATGAATCAATCAATCAAATAAATAAATAAATCCCTTTGGGGCATTTGGGTTGAGAATTTCTGTCATTCTGGGGGAAAATAAAAATAAATTTTGTTGCATTCAATAATTTTATAGTGCTGTTTTAATCTATTAATTGATTCCTATTTGGCAATATATATTGCTGGTTCAGGAGTCCTAATCCAGAACAGGACAGTAATGTGGGGAATAGCAAAAGCCCCCTAAAAGAAACAAATTTGGATTCCAATACAGGTTAAAGCCCTGATCTTATATTAGAGCACAGACAGACAATGCAGTACCTGTCAGTTCCAAGGTGCCATGGCACATTTCCTATTGCTCAAGATAACCTTAAAAAGGAGGCAGGGTAGGGTAACATATTTTCTTTCTAAGAACAAAATTAGGATTACTGAGAAAGAGGTATATGTTGATGCTGAAAACTGTGGTTTCATGCTTAGTGTGTTGGGCCCAGACCACATCTCTTACTTGCTATTTGGGTAGGTTACTTGTACTTTTTCTAGGCTCCCAGGGCAGTCACTGTGTGGTGGTACCCAGGCCAAAATGTTTCTCACATTGCAAAATGTCCCCACAGCCAAAAAAGAGCCCACAGCTCTACAGTTGACCTATAAAGTCCTAAACGGGTTGGGACCAGAAATTGGAATACCTGAAGGAACGTCTCCTTCCTTACACGCCTTCATGCCCCTTAAGATCTGTGGGAGAAGCCCTGCTCCGGGAACCCTCTCTAAGAGAGGTAAAAAGGTCATCAACTCAGAGTAGGGTCTTCTTGGCTGTGGTGCTCAGACTCTGGAATGTACTTCCCAGAGAGGTACGCCTGGTGCCAAGTTTATATTCTTTTCGGTGCCAGGCCAAAACCTTTTTATTTAAATAGTATTTTAACATTTAACATTTTTAACCTTTAGTTGCTCTGTTTGCTTTGTGATTTACTGTTTTGTTCTGTTTATATTATTTATTAGAAATTATTGTTTTAATTGTTCTTTTAAATATTATAAGCCATCCTGAGATTTTGTATGTATAAATAAATACATACATACATACCTACAGTAGGAACAAAAGCAAAAATGACATAGCTTGTTGTCTCTGTCTTTAAAGTACTGTAAGCTCTGGCCCTTACCCAGCCTTGCTATGGACATGGCTTGACTGGAAGGCTTGAGGCTAAAATACGACACACCTGCATAGATGCAAAGCATGTGTTCTATCTAGCTAAATCCAGATCTATGTCTGGATAAATATATGGAATTGTGTTTGGATAAACCTAAAAACTTGAGCTTTTGATGTATGAAAGCATCTATAGATTGTCTTACCGGTAATCAGCACTGGCTGGTATATTTTCCATGAAGTAGAGAGCTGCTGTTCTTGCTTTCCAGTGCCATTTTTTTGCAGGGAGAGTAAACAGCACACAGCCTTCCATCTCCTTCTGTAGAAGATCCATCAATTGCTTGTGTGAACCTCCATAGAAAGCCTCAATTAGCAGAATACTCATTCTCCTCTATGTTTGGCAAGTTGTCCAAGATTCATGGGGAAAAAAACATGAAAAGCCCATATTATTAATAAAGCCTATTTTATAATTATTTCATTTTAAAATGTGTCCTATAGGAGCATGATAAAAGCGGAACCACATTACAAGAGCTCAGTCAGTGAGTTCAATTTTAAAGGGATTCAATCTTTTTTGTTTCATTAGTAAGTTTAACTTTAAAAAGCCTAATTAAAATTGCAGGCATGGAAAAAGGAGAGTATCTATTAATCAAAGTCACATTATATTAAAATTTAGGTTATAATTAACAATTCAGTCATACATGCACGTGCTTGAAAATGCTTAGGCTTTAACATCGCCTAAATGTTTCCCAATAGCCAACAGCACACACTGGCCTTTAAAAATATAATTTTGTATTTAAGTGTGTGTCTATATAAAATAGCTCCTTTGCTTTCAAACAGATTTTGCCCTTTGACTGATACTATATGAAACTAAAAGATGTTCCAAGCACAGTTCACCCAAAATAATCTTTCATACTAACGGCAATATAGAAAGATGACTTAAAAGAAACATGACTGGGGCAGCCTAAGGAAACCCAGTTTGAGTTGTCCACCCTTAGGACATCTACACTTAAAGCTACAGAAGACTGAGAGCATCACTAAGTGACATTTTCAACCCCTGGAGGAGATGCAAAATACATTATTACACCAAACTGGATAGAACAGAACAATATTGTACACTTTAAGGAGGCTGTTCACGCTTCCAGCCGCAGGGCAACTGACATACAAAACCAAGGCAGAAACAGAACAAATAAACAAATAAAATATCCCAAAATAAAAAGGGAAAACAGGATAGTCTGTGGCAATTGCTCAAAATGAGTAGCTATGCTGAGGTGATAAACTTCAAAATGCTTTAAGGGACATTTTGTCCAAGAAAATGTTGAGTTCCTTATTTTTTTTAAACAATGCACATAGCTTTGTTCATATGTTGCACTGCAAATACAGTACCTGTTTGCCCTACTTTACTCTGTGCTGACTCCTTAATGTACGAGCTACCTAAGGGTCATGATCAAAACCACATACACATGCCTGTTGTTTTTTGCACTTAACAGCTGTTTCTAGAATAAATCAATAAATCTATAGATGGTCCTTCTTCCTTTGTTACCTGACCAGTTCATCATGGCTCACACACAATGGAATAGTATTACTGGAAAAGATACTGCAGACCACTCTGCATTCAGAGGTTTACATGATAAAATTTCTTTTTTAAAATACAAAATTGGAACGTAGCCAATTCCCAATCCTGGCTATGATATCAAACTAAGTATCTTGCTCTTGAGCTATCATTTCCAGTATGATGTACTTAGAACGAGAATTATTTCAACCATCCTTTTGTACGATTAAAATATAGAAATGGTGTACCTCGCAACTAGCACTACATGAAACCCCCAGGTGGAAAAACATTAATGTGTGCCAAAAACAAGGCACAGAGAAGAATGCTGCTCCAGTTATGAGAAAAACAACAAAACAGAAAAAGAAAAGCATTAAAGTTTATCCCAAATGTAATTATCAAGTTTGATGAAACTAAAAGAAGTCCTTCGGTCAGCATTAAATTGAAGGCCCAGCATAATGCTTGGGGAGTTCTGTGGTGCTTCGGGTGCTATCTTTAAGATGAGAAGAAAGCTGTATTACTAACCATTGGCAAATTAAAGAAAGTGTGAGAGGCAAAGATTCAAATGCTCCCAAATCACAGTTTAACATGTTTTTTAAGCATCCTAAATGCCATTCCTTATTTTAATTAAAATATATTATTTGATTTTTCTAAAAGGAGAACATATGCTGCTGTGTTGCACAGGATGGGAATCTGTTGCATCAACTTGGTTCTTTTCAGGAACCAGACCATACTAACATACTCATTTATATTTTGCTCAGGAAAAGCAAAAAGATTTTACATGATATCAACACAAGTAAGATCTGGTTTAGCTTTATAAGTGCATTTCTATTGCACATCGACTATCCCTTTTTATTGCAACCCCACTTTCCCTATGTAACATAAACCATGGCTTAGTCCTACATCCAAAATCAACCATTGGGTTCAGACATCACAACAGACCACACTCAGTGTTTGAGCACTGACTGAGTGTGGGCTGTTGCTGAAATGTGGTTTATTATGTTGCCTAAACCCAGCCATGCTAACAAGCCACTGTTTGTTACCCAGGAATAACCCATGAAGAGAATGCAGTTTGTTGTCAGGTTGTGAACTATGGACTGTTGATGGTTAACAAGCCATTGCATGTTGGTACAGCTAGGTTCAGACAACATGATAATCCATGTTTCAACAGCCCTACAACAATAATCCATGCCCCTCCTGTGAGTGTGGAGACTTTCCGAATGGTATCGCCATGTCAGGCTAGGTCTGGGGCAACACAGGTTCAGTTCTCCACAGTGCAGCAAGACTCACTGAGCAACCGGAAGTGACTCACTGCTGTCAGCACGTCTCTCCATTTCTCTCTCTCCAGAAGATGAAGGCAGATAGCTTCTAAAATCCAGTTCTTTTATTAAGCTAAGCTAAGCTAGTTTTGAAATAAAGAATAAGTAATAATAAAGTTGATAAAGTGTAGCATCTCTCAAAGTATCTCTATGACTGATGGGGTTAGCTCTTGCCCATGTTTGGAGCTGATTCCAAATTGAATCCCCTCTTCATTTACCCTCCAAATGGAGCTGGTTGAACCTTCAGGGATGTCTGTGTGGCTTGTGCGCCAGATGGGAGGAACAACGGACTTAATTGGGCTGCTTGTTTAGCTTGCTGACAAGTCACTGAACTGATGAATTCACACTGCTCTCCCTCTGACCCTCCTTGTTTTACGATGCCTCACCATAAACCAGAGGGGATATGGTTCTCACCAGTGAGCTGGTCAATCTCACTAATTAATCTCTGCATTTCAGTAACAATTCCAACCCCTGCTCCTCTTCTTCTAGCTCACTTTCAGAATCTGAGCTTTCTAGTTTGGTATGCTACATTTTGAGACAAGTGGACCCAGTCCCTATATTCACAGTCTCTCGCTCTCTAACCTTGATCATGGCATTGCTTTGAAGATAAAATAGAGTTGAAGACAAAACAAAATATAGTACCTTGAGGACCTTGAAGATAATGTGGGATATTAACGTAGCAATGAATAAACCTTCAGTGATACAAGTCAATGTGAATTAAAAAAATAACAAATATAGGGTTTGGTGCAGAGGAATTCATATGCAAAAGGGCATTGTTGTTGTTGTTAGTCACAAAGTCGTGCCCAACCCATCGCGACCCCATGGACAACATTCCTCCAGGCCTTCCTGTCCTCCACCATCCCCCAGAGTCCACTCAAGCTCACGCCGACTGCTTCAGTGACTCCATCTAGCCACCTCATCCTCTGCTGTCCCCTTCTTCTTTTGCCATCAATTGTTCCCAGCATTAGGCGCTTCTCCAGTGAGTCCTTCCTTCTCATTAGGTGGCCAGAGTATTTGAGTTTCATCTTCAGTATCTGGCCTTCTAAAGAGCAGTCAGGGTTGATCTCCTCTAGGACTGACCAGTTTGATCGCCTTGCAGTCCAAGGGACTCGCAGGAGTCTCCTCCAGCACCACAATTCAAAGGCCTCAGTTCTTTGGTGCTCAGCCTTTCTTATGGTCCAACTTTCACAGTCATACATTGCAACTGGGAAAACCATAGCCTTGACTATATGCACTTTTGTTGGCAGGGTGATGTCTCTGCTTTTTAGTATGCTGTCTAGATTTGCCATAGCTTTCCTCCCCAGGAGCAAGCGTCTTTTAATTTCTTGGCTGCAGTCCCCGTCTGCGGTGATCTTGGAGCCCAGGAAAATAAAATCTGTCACTACCTCCATTTCTTCCCCATCTATTTGCCAGGAAGTGATAGTACCAGATGCCATGATCTTAGTTTTCTTAATGTTGAGTTTCAAGCCAACTTTTGCGCTCTCCTTCTTCACCCGCATCAAGAGGCTCTTTAGTTCCTCTTCACTTTCTACCATTAGAGTGGTATCACCTGCATATCTGAGGTTGTTGGTATTTCTCCCAACAATCTTAATTCCAACTTGTGATTCCTCTAGTCCCGCCTTTCTCATGATATGCTCTGCATATAAGTTAAATAGGCAGGGCGACAGTATACAGCCTTGCCGAACTCCTTTCTCAATGTTGAACCAATCAGTGGTTCCGTGTCCAGTTCTCACTGTTGCTTCTTGACCTGCATATAGGTTTCTCAAGAGACAAATATGATAGCAAACCCATCTTAAAGAGATGGGTCTGCTACTCTCATCTCTTTAAGAACTTGCCACAATTAGTTGTGATCCACACAATCAAAGGCTTTAGCATAGTCAAAGAAGCAGAAGTAGATGTTTTTCTGGAACTCCCTAGCTCTCTCCATGATCCAGTGTATGTTGGCAATTTGATCTCTAGTTCCTCTGCCTCTTAGAAATCCTGCCTGTACTTCTGGTAGTTCTCAGTCCACATACTGCTGGAGCCTAGCTTGTAGGATTTTGAGCGTAACTTTGCTAGCATGTGAAATGAGTGCAATGGTGTGGTAGTTTGAACATTCTTTGGCATTGCCCTTCTTTGGGATCAGAATGTAAACTGACCTTTTCCAATCCTGTGACCATTGTTGAGTTTTCCAAAAGGGCATAGGCCAAAACTATTTATTTATTACAGATCTATACCAGGCAATGGACCATGTTTCTAGGAGGTTCACAAAACAGAGCTAAAACATAAAATGTAATGCAAAACCAACCATGGTGCTAAAATTAAAAAAAAGCACAATCACTGTTTTCAACCATGAACAGCTAAAAATCCTAGGGGAATAAAAGGGCTATCATGAGTAAATTTTCTTCTGGAATATTCCACAATCAGGGTGGCATCATGGAAAATTACCACTGTACATGCAACCAGGCAGTGGGTTTACATTCACAGGCCTCTTATGAGCAAAAACTTACATTAGACCATGGGTCCTCAAACTACAGCCCATGGGCCGGATCCGGCTGCCATGCCCATTATCCACCCCGCCATAGAGGTTTTGGAATCGCCGCGCGCACATGCGCACGTGCATGGTGAGCCCGCAGCTTGCTCATGGGGAGATCGTTTTGGACTTGCTCAGATAAAACGATCTCCTTGTGAGCAAGCCACTGCTGGGCACACGCATGGCAAGGCACCAGCTTGCTTGGAAGGAGATCGTTTTCTCCAAGCGAGTCCAAAATGATCTCCCCATGAGCAAGACGGAACCGTGCAGCAGCTTGGTCGCAAGAAGATTGTTTTCTCTGATCTCCACGCTCGCGCGCCTGCACACCCCCTGCCCCAGCCCGGCCTGCACCCCCCGCCCACACCACCTGGGCGGCCCATGCCCACCACCAGCACCTTTCAGCTGGCCCCCTGTTGAAAAAGTTTGAGGACCCCTGCATTAGACATTCAAAGACTTACTGGATTGTTCCCCTTGATTCCACTTGGAAATTCTGAAGTCCACTTCCACTCCACTCATATTCTTTATCACAGATTGTTTTGGAATATCTCCTCAGTTGGAAAAGCAGTTTTCCATGTACTAGACAAGGCTGTTGTTTGAGAAACACAATTTTAAGTTCCTCCAGGGCACCCAAGACTGAAGACATGGTTCTTTGGATCTCAAACAAAGCCAGCAGCAGTTGTAGACAAAATCAATTTCCTAACCCCAATTCATAGAATAATATTAACCTAAGCCAATTAGTCTAGTATTTTTTAAAGCTCTGATTTGAAAAACAAATATTTAACTAATTGCTATATATTTTATATTTCAACTAATTGCTATATATTTTATAACCCACAAAAGTGGTAGGCTAAAATTATGTAAATCCTGTCAGCCACTTCGATTCTTGTTTTCCTACAGTCTCAGACTATCATGTATTATTCTTGCTTTTTAATTTTATTTCCCCTGACCTAGCCAAGTTAAGGTAAATATACACCATGTACTCCTAGGAGATCTTGAAAAGCCACTGATGATAAATGGCCTGAGAACATTTACCCTATCAGATGGAATGTAAAGCTCAATTAGGTATAAATCATTTCAGGTATTTTAGCCATTTCAAAGGAAACAACAAATATTAGAGCAACGTTGCCACTTTCTCATTACACTACTTCCTCTCTCAAGGGTGTCTCTTTGGAACCAGTAATTCTCCATGATGTACTAATGGCTTGATTCCATTCTCAGGAGTGCATCACAGTGTGGCTTGAAAAATTCACTATTCTGCATTACATCACAGTTATTTTCCTTCCCAGGATGTACGTTGCTAAGAACCTTGATACCCAAACACAGGCTAGCTCTTCAGTGAAATTCAGACAAATAATGGTGTTTTATTCAGCAAAACCACTTCTCCCTTTAATTCCAACACCTCTGTAATAGCACCCACCTCCTATTAAGAAGGCAAAATGCTGATGAAGAGTTATTCCAGATTAATAGTTTAGCCAGATACTATTGAGATAAAGCAAAATAAAAACAAATACAATAGCAGGGCTACTACATACTATATACTATTCTGAATAGTCCTTGTAAGTGGAAAATGCAACTCACATGTTAAACAAATAAAAACAAATTCTAAATTAAATCTTGCATATGAAATTATGCATATGAAGTTTTGCCGATCTTACTCAGCTTCCAATATACAGATTTGGAGGAGCCTGAAAATATTTTTGCAAGCACTGGGATGGCAGTGAAAATGGCAAAATCAAGAAAATATAGAGATTAAGTATATGTGAGTTTTAGTTTTATTTTTAAGTGACCAGAAGGAACAGACAAGCTGCCAGACAGTGACATCTCAATGTCCTTGATTATTTATTTATTTATTTATCTATCACACTTCCATCCCACCCAATAGCCAAAAGGCTCCCTTATAAAAAATATTTATAAGAACGCTAGAGAGTCTTATCCTTCTAAGAAGGGTCCCCAAGGCAGTTGACAGCAATAGTTGAATAAGAATAAAAACACCAAAATAAATTAAAAGCCAGAGAGTGTGATGAGGTTACAGATTAAATACCACAATTTAGAAACACTAAAAACCAGACGAAATAAAATAATGTCACTGCTCACCTAAAAGCTATCATTAGTGGGGCTTGGTCTAAATTATTTCAGGAAGTAATTCCACATTTGGGGTGGTAGACAAAACAGTCCCCATTTAATGTTCTTACAAGTTATCCCTCTTTTGGGGAAAAGATGAAAAGAAAGGCCTCAGGTGACCATAACTTATAGGCAGGTTCATATAGAAGAATGAGATCTTTCATTTCATTCTTCCAGATATCATGTCCTAAGTCATTTAGTTGAAATTTGCCTCTTCTGATAAACCTTCAGAAAGTTCTCCCAAGACCATCAGCATTCTTACAGACTATCTTGACAAAACATAGCTGCACAAAATGGCGGCTATATTATTGCTATCAGTGTTCAGGCTATTGTAAACAAGTTCATGTGAGAACAGGCTTACATTCAAAGGAATGAATGTTAGATGTGACATCTGAAACAGTTATTTTCTGCAATTTTCCAGCAATAGCTGCACAAGATCGTCCTTTAGAGGGTATCTTAGGATGACTATATCTGGGATATTTGTTTCACAAATACCTAGCACACCAATATAAAAAAGAAATAAGGCATCCAGAAGCATTTTATTTCTTTACTTCATTTATGAGTCACCTATAAGCCAAAGCTCTCAGGGCAATGTACAAAATAAAAATAATGACAACAAAGTCAATAACATGAGTTAAATGTGTTAAAAATCAGGATTAATAACAAAATATTAAAAATTCAGAATTCATAACAGCATTTTAAAAGCAGATGATAAATATCAGCATGGAAAAGGGCAGTTTTAAAACAGCTTTAAAACGTTGTTTTAAATAGTAAATAGTAAAACAATTAGTAGGCTGAAACTATTAATAAATATTAGTATTTATGATAAATAATGTCTTTTTAAAAGCATCTTTCAGGAATAAAAATTTCTCTGCCTGGTATGGAAAGTCTACCAAGTTGGTGCCAGGTGGAGGCCATTTCACTATTTGGGAGCCACTACAAAAAAAACCACTCTTGAGTTGCTGCCTACTGAATCACAGTATGTAGGGCTCTTAGGAAAAGGGACTTGGATAATGATACAATGGAATGGGCAAAAACATACGAGAAGATGTAGACTTTCAGACACTGTGGTTCAAGCCATGAAAAGCTGTATAGGTTAACACTAGCACTCTGAAATGCCCATCAAAACAAAGTGGCAGATAGTGGAAATGACATCACACTGGCAAAATATGATCATAATGGTTAGCTTCAGGTAGTACTCTTGCTGCCATAGTCTGTACTACTTGGAATTTCCAGGATGTCTTCAAAGGCAGCCCCATGTATAATCCATTAAAGTGATTTAAACCGAAGTTTACTATCCAGGAAGCGTTGTAGTTGGCCTACCAGTATAAGCTCGTAGAAGGCACTCCGTGACACCTAAGACACTTGAGCTTCAAGTGACAAAGACTGATCTACAATCACCACTGTGAACTTTATCCTTTAGGGGAGTGTAACAGCAACCATAATTGGTTTAATACCAGTACTCTGGAGAGATGAACATCCCACTAAGAGCACTTCTGTCTTATTTGAACTGAGTTTCCATTTATTATCCCTCATCCAGTATCTTACTGTGGCCTGGCACTGATTAAGCATTTCTAACACTTCAGCTGTGTGTGACAAAAGAGGGAAATCATTGTGTGTCATCAGCATACTAATGATAAAAGGTAAAGTAAAGGTAAAGGTTTCCCCCTGACATTACGTCCAGTCATGCCTGACTCTAGGGGGCGGTGCTCATCTCCGTTTCCTAGCCAAGGGAGCCAGCGTTTGTCCGCAGACAGTCTCTGTGGTCATGTAGCCGGCATGACTAAACACTGAGGTGCACGGAACGCTGTTACCTGCCCACCGAAGGGGTGCCTTTTCATCTACTTGCATTTGCATGCTTTCGAACTGCAAGGTTGGCAGGAGCTGGGACGGAGAAATGGGAACTCACCCCATTATGCAAATTCGAACCGGCGACCTTTCGATCAACCAGCCCAGGAGCACAGCAGTTTAAACCACTGCGCCACCTGCAGTCCCATACTAATGATACTACATTCTGAATTTCTGAATCATCCCACTCAGTAATTTCATGTAAATATTAAACAGCATGGAAGGACATGATGGAACACTGAGGGACTTCCAAAGCATAAATGAAGAACATGCTAGATTCTGGAAATTTTTGTTTAAATACGAGTATGATCACAACCACTCCCACCAATTTCTGATTCAGACATGAAGGATATCATGACTGGAAATATCAAAAGCATTGAAAGGTCCAGATGAATTAACTTTCTGTTTTCTGAGACATGACATTATCTCCACAGGGCAACAAAAGTACAACACTTACACTGTGGTTTAAGTCAAACTTAAATGCACTCAGAAAATCAGTTTCATCAAAGGATACCTGGACTTGGCTGGCCCCCGTCAGGAATTGTTTTAAACAGAACAAATATGCTTCTATAATAAAAGGTCCTCTAGATTAAGGCTACAAGCAACAGCCCAAGTATTTGCAAACTAGACAAAGCTGGGCGTCACATAGCATTTATGCCTATGATAGAAGCAAATGATGCCCTGTAAACATGAAATATGTATGGCTCTGTTAAATGTGTTGTCAGAGCAACACCATCAACACAATGCAAATCATGGCATGGTTTAGTATTCATGCATTACAAGCCTCAGGCTTACATGTCCATCCCATCCACCTTCACCTACTGAAAGAAGGGATCAGCAGCGTCTGCTTCTACATTTAAACCTACCAGAATTCCTCATGTCTGCGCTTTTACATACTGTTGCTTCTCTACTGAAATACATCTGATGTAAACTCCTAAAGACAGAGGAAAACACCTCAAAACACTCACCCAACTATCAATTTTTGAGTGACTTTTGAGAATTTTTGAGTAATTGTACAAACTGTAAAGTTGTCCTTCATAGAGTCCTTAAGATTAAAATCTTGCCAAGAAAAGTTTACTATTTAATAAAATTTCTTAAGTTTTAATGAAGGTTACATTCAAAATACATAAATTGACTTAAATTTCTGTAATTCACTAAAAGCTATAAAGGGCAGCTAATATTAAATAGCAAGAGGATTCATCTTCCACAAATTAATAAGCTACTGAGAAATTAGAGGATTTTTTTAAAAAATAGCCTTGGTTTAAAAAAAAACCTTCAATTTGTTCAGGGGTTATTAAAGAAGATGCACATGCTCTTTAATATGTACATTAATAAATGTGGTTTCACAGATGTCAACCTAGCTCAAATCAAAAAGCTATGGTGACATAACGTATGTTACACAACATATTTAAAGCTTCTTCTTAACAAAGTATTTGGCAATAATCCAACAAACATGGTATAATTGTTAATATATTTCAAATATAAGAGTTTCTTTAGATATTGGAAAGGTAGTAGATACTTTTACGTAACTGTTCTTGTGATAGTTAAAAGCTGATACAACACATCTATTCTTACACAAATATACAACATGCTCAGATCAACATACTAAGCCACTTGCTGCAAAAGATTTAATTTTGACAAATACCTTGCATTTTTGAGTAGTACCTTGTGCTACTTAGAGTGGGCAGAGCAGACAACCAATGTTTTGGTACATAGAATCAAATCAGTATGATATTCCCCAGAGTTATTTGATGATACTCCTCTGTTTTTATGCCTTTCATTTTTATCCTTTATATTCTAAACAAAATAGCAATATTGTGAATTAAACAGCAAATAGGAGAGTGGAGGGGACCACCACTAAATACTTACTGAATACAACTGCATTCGACTAATAAACTGTGTAAGTACACTGTGTTGTGAACATCTAAGTTATAAATAGCCCACACTTACAAACAAACTGCCATAAAGGCTATTAATTTTAAAACTGAGTTAAAGACCTAGTGTGGAAAATCATCCCCCTAGAGAGGAAGGAAAGGGGGAGTGAGGGGGGCCTCCAAAGCAGGCCTTCTTGCCCACCCGTCCAGAGAGGGGAATCTTTCCTGCATTTCCTTGATGCAAAGAGGAGGCACTGGTGTGTTTGGAGGGGGTCATAGAGACACTCAGTGTTTCGACTTTCATTGGAGTCCTGCACCCCAAGCCCCTGTGAATGTGGAAGGCCAACTATACATTATTCAACTTACATATAAATTCACCCTCAAGTTATTTGCAGGAACATAACTCGTTTGTAACATGGGAAGTGTCTGTATATATGCTGAGGAGTGAACATGCGAGACACTCTGAGAAACTAGAGTAAATAGGGGAAGAGAGCTCCACTGGCTTAAAGAAGTGGAGATAGTTTCATTTTGGCCAAGAAAGATACGATGTGCAGCCAACAGCTAGCCTTCACCAGTCTTTCTAACCAGCTTCCAGTGATCATGATACTTTATATAATATGAAAAACTCACAGAAGATAATTTAAGTACTTGTTCTAGGTCCAATTCAGCTCTTTGGCTTCATGGTCTTATACTTCACTTTTGGAAGATAACAATTGTGTCTAGAATAGACTCCTATGCTGGATTTAGAAGTATTGAAGAAGGACTCTAATTCACAGGCTTTGCAGACAAAAGACCAGGGTTCAATTCCTGGCATTTCCAGGTAAGGCTAAGAGGAGCCCTTCCATGAAATCCTTTCATTCCAGTTAAAAATTCCAGTCACTATGGATGTCAAATAGTGGCACAGAGACTGACTTAAGTTGGAGTGCAACACCAGCTTTGGACCATGCAAATATATAGCAGGCAAGTAAAAATGGGTCCCCAAATAGATGTTTCAGGACTGACTGAAAAGGCTGCTTACAAGACTGAAAAGCAGTGGCTTACAACTGCTTGTACAAAGAACAACACTGGATGGACCAATGGTCTGACTCAGAATACGGACGCTTCATTTATTCATTCTGTGTGTTCCCTCAGCTGTTATGTATGAAAAAGATAGTCATAGGGAGCTAGTAGAAGGGAAGCAACAGGGATCAGTTATGACTCACTCCCACAGTCAATTGATGTCTACTATATCATTATATTGCTGAATATGGGTAGCAAACTGCTCTCGAACATTGCAGAGCAGCTGCTGCAAACTCAATTTTTGCATATGGCCCACATGTTGCCCAGCCCATTTTAAGATCATCCAAGCTGGAGATCCAAAACCATCAGTACATCTTATGGTAGGCATTTCCATAAGATACTTATGTGTTTGCTCAACAGCTGTTGATTAAGAAGCTTTTGGGAAGTCCAAATACACATCCACTAGATCAAAAGGCAAACACTATATTGGGCTGCATTAATTGAAGTATAGCTTCCCAATCTCATGAGGTACTTGTTCTGTTCAGTGGTAGTTAGGCCCCATCTTGCTTCTGGCTGGTCATCAGGAAAACGTCTTGACTGCAGTTTGGCAATTGAACCAATTACCTAAAGAGGTCATGGGATCTCCCATGGTGAAAGGATTCAAGAGGCAGTAGGACAACCATCTGTCACAGATGGACCCAGATGAGCAAGGAGTTGGATTCGATGGCCTTATAGGCCCCTTACAACCCTACTCTTCTATGATTCCATGATGCAACTAAAAAAGCCTCAGTAATTATTCAATAGCAGCACCACAGCCACTAGTAACTAATTCCCAGCACCTCCTAAGAACAGAACCTGCAATTTTTCAGAAAAATAATAAATTATTATTAAAGTTTTGTCAGGTTTCATCAGGTAAACGCAGTGGCCCATCATGAAGGGTGGCCCATCATGAAGCAAAGAGAAAAGAAATCACTGCACTATTTGAAATAAATAAATTCTGTATTTGAATGGCAACAGGAAATGGAAAGTTATGATCTGGAAAGGTCTAGTGACCATTAATACACAGACAGTTTACAGCACAAGCCATAATGGTTTAATGATATAAAATCTGTGTATTACACTATGTATGAAAAGGAACCAATGGTGATATAAATCCTTAAAGAAAAAATGTTAATGTGCATGCAGAGTAGCCACATTTTAAACCTTTATATCTCAACTGCTTTAATTTTTGAACTATGCAAAGACACTAATGGCCTTCATAATTTCATGCTATAAACTAAACTTGTTTTCAAATTATGTGAAAGCAAAAAATGGTTTCAAGCCCAAGTATCTCTCTCTGTGTACACATGCATGTGCTGTATATCATGCACACTATTCTACTAAATTAAAAACTGCACTATTAGTTTCTTCACTGATACTCTTTAAAATAGAAAAGTACCCAGTATAACTTGCCAGTGCCCTTGGTTCAATGCAGTTTTAAACTGGAAACACAGTAAGAATCTCTAGAAATAGTAGATGTAAATTTTACTAAGTACCTATTCCTAACCCTCACACACACATTAGCAAGCTTGCATGTGGACTGGATAGCAGGGATCCCAAATAGCCTTCACTGTCTATACAAGGAAACAAACAAACAAAAAAACCCCACACACAAAAACAGGATAAGGTCTTAAAGAAGAGGTAATGCGTCAGATGTGTAATTGCCACTCTTCTGTAGAAAACAATAAATACGTGTAATTTCTCTTGATAAGTTCAGAAAGGGGGGGGGATGCTCAAATACCCAGCAGAGTTGAAAGAAAACTGATGCATTCAAAAAGCCATGGTTAGCCAGTCAATCAGGTGCATCCTCCTTTATTTCACCAAAATACCTTAAGTATCTACCAAGTGAATAAATCTGAGTTGGTTAAATTTTATGGTCATGCCAGCACTGCCACACGGGACAGCCTAATCTCTAGGAATAGCCTTTTTCAACATATACAGTTCAGTTCAGCATTGTTAACATCAATACTGAATTATTTTGGATTCTAAACTGAAAGTTGCCACCTTTAAAAATAAAATGAAATGACATTCAGATTTACCGGTTAATTTCAAAGCTTAAAAACACTTGTCAATACCCTGGTATGAAAGTGATATTTATAATGCTACATGTGTATGTAATCCCGGTGGGACGACTGCCTTCATTTCCTTCAGGTCAAGCCCACATCTCAAAGAATTTTATTTTCAACTCTGAATAGTCTGAGATTATCAATTCCTACAACCTCACCAGCACACATTAGATTTAACTGGATCAGGGAGGTTTGATTAAAATAGTGTTACATCTCCCATTACACCTGTTAGTTCCCTAACCACTCAGAGATATTTATACATGACAGGGTATGTTATTAGTAACCAGGTCCCTATAATGGAAAAAGAATCAGTCTGATAATCATAGCCTGGTATTCAATAATCGCAGTCGTATTAGGACCAAGCACAGATGAAAATTATATTTAGGAGCTTTTCTACTAGGTCTTTAGTTCTGACCAGCTCCGGTTAAGTTTAATGCTAAAAAAAATGGCAAGGTCCAAGCCAGGCCTCTTGCTTTTAAAGACAAAGTTTAGTACTTATTTAAAATCATTTATACATAATTGAAACTGAACTTTCAGCGTAATCCTATGGACCCTTAGCTGAACACAGTATTTCCAACAGACATGCATATACGAGTAATTATGCCAGTGGGGTGGTCTATGTTCAATAACTATATTAGTGTGAATTCAGTCTCTTCTTGAAATATATGTTCTGTCTTCCAAAATTCTATAGCATGGGTGGTCAAACTAAGGCTCAATTAATGTACAAATAGGATTTAAAAAGGGATCCAAGCAATTTCTTTTATTATCTACCTGAACATCCATTGGACAAGCAATTTATGACATCATAATAAAAACCAAAATTCAGTTCTTTGATTAATTTGAATTATTAGATTAAGAAACTATATTCAATTTTATTAGAAATACCAATGAGACAATTTTTGAATTCACTAGTTTAT
This sequence comes from Varanus komodoensis, assembly GCF_004798865.1. Taxonomy (NCBI): domain Eukaryota; kingdom Metazoa; phylum Chordata; class Lepidosauria; order Squamata; family Varanidae; genus Varanus; species Varanus komodoensis. The sequence continues at coordinate 21,432,065 of NW_025335798.1, forward strand.
ATAGTGAAAACTGGCTTACAGTGCTCTGATTCAGGAGATGATAATATTTGACTAATATTACAATTCAAATCTGAGTGGAATATGACTCAGAATGTGACTGTCTGTACACCTCTGATCCTGTTAAAGAGAAAAAATCAAATCAATCATTCTGACAACCTTTTAAAAACAGACCAGACAGTATCATGCTAATTATTTGTCAAACTAAACTTTACCAAGAGCTGCAGCTGTCACAAGCAACATGTTGTATTACGCATTATATCCTCATTTATTCTGTAAAGCATTCTTCTAAGATGTAGAACAACTATGTATTGATTATTGTACATTATAGTTTGATCTATTTAAAAATATTTTACAATGAATTCTCATTTTTAAAAACAAATCAAAAAGCAGAAACCATAAATTAATTCACTACAACAAAACACAAAAAGGGATTCAGAAAGCAAAACCAAAGGTTTTACAGATCATTAGAAAGATAGCAGGGGAATTACTGCATAAACCTCTCCCAGAGCTTCTGGGCTGCTACTTAAAAGGCCACACTCCTGCGAAAGGCACATCTGACATGGAATATGGAACTAGATATTTCATCAGAACATGTCAAGAATCGGCTGGGTCACAGTTCATATGGGAGGTGGCATTCTTTGCAATAATTAGGACTGTTCAAATTTAACTAAGGACTGAGACACTTAATCGAGCCTAGAAAAAAATGGCATCCAATGAAGATGATTTCAGAGGGAATATAGCCTATGCAGCCTATACTTCTCAGATTTTTCCTATTAACAGGTAAGCCATTGTGTTCGTTGCAAGTTGTTTTCCAATCTCTCTTCAAAGCCCACTTCTCTTAGAGTGCATTATGGTGCTAAAAATCAAATTTCTAAAACATAAATGACTCAGCTTGGTCTGTATCTTCAAGCAAAACCTACAACAACCAAAATTAATAAAAGGCAACTCAGACAACCTGGGGCACAGACATAATCTGGGTGACAGAACACGTTGCTGGCTGCCCCCAACAGGTACCTACTGGAGCCATGCTATGAGGAGTCACTTCCAGTATATCGTTTGGTGCTCACAAGCAATATTTCATGAGTGTGCTGTATGAAAAAAGTTGTATGTGGAAATTCCAACAATTTCCAGCTACATGTATTATTTATATAGGGCCTTTCAAGCACATAAAGAGGATCCAAAATTTCTCTCACATCCTATAAAGGAGTTTATTTGTGCCTCAGATACAGCAGGGTATCTAGCACAAATTCATCCTCCCAATCAGCACAACGGGTGGCTGTAATACACACCTGTTGTTTTGGGTGTAGATGCTAGGAATAGTTTATAAAGCCTTCTATTTTTTGACAAGTTCTTCTAATTCCACCATGGTCATCCTTTACAGACAATGGAATACACAGATATGTGAGGGTCAGAGTAACAAGAGATACTCAGAAAACCTGTGTCCAGAGAGGTTCACTGTTTTCCATAACTACAGTTGCCTGTAGCTGGTATAACAACACTCATCCACATAACCAATTTTCTACATGGCTCTTTGCTTTGCCTACTAAAAGCAAATGTATATGTACTCATTGCATCTTTGTGTCATCTTATACTATGCCATTTGATTTTATTGTCAGTGTCAACCTTTTTTAACTTTTATGAACCTTTCAAACAACATGCCTTTAGTATTCGAAAAGCCTTACTAACATGGAACCAAAAGGAAGAGTTTCTTGGGCTGTTGATGTTATAATTGATAGAAAAGGCAGACTAGCAGTATCCAATGCCGCAAGGGCATTAGCCTTAAGGACACTGCACTCGCATAAATACAGCATGATCGCAACATTGTAAGTGCTTCCTAGTCAAAGGAAAAAGCAGGGATTTGCCACCGAATGTGGGCAGTATGGTCCCCCTTTGCAACATTATTGAATACTAATGATGATTCTAATCTTTTACAGGGGCACTTATTTTCAGAATACATTACAAGTTCAGTTGGTGAGACAGAAAAGGATATGATAAAGGGTTATAGAACAGGTCTTGCCACAACGCCCTCAAAGTTTTGAAATGTTACAAATTAATGTCCACGACACTAGATAGTAGTAGGTATGGACAAGGAGGTGGTAATAACTTGTCTTGGATGTGTGGATAATGTTTGCAGGATTTGTACTTCCAAGTTACCTTCCATATTCCTACACAGACACAAGACACACATTAAGACCAAAAGCATTTTAGGAACTAGTGCTTTTTGTTTGTTTTACTAAACCAGGATTTTAATCTAGAAATAGAGCAATATGACTCAATGGTAGCCTGCCCTATCCTAGTGTTCTCCAGATGTGCGGTTGTTCAATTTCCATCCAGCCTTGCCAGCAAAACAGTCAGGAATGCCAGAAGTTGTCGTCCAAAACATCTGGAGGGCACCAGGTTGAAGAAGGCTGCTCTGTGGTAACAAACATACAGTACACATTCGAAGAACATGCTTTTACCCTTGTAACAGTGCTGATTGCCAACCTTCTGACATTTCAGAAAGCTCTCCAGGTGTCTATTCACATTCTCGGTCAGTTTAAAAGAAACTTTCACCAATCCCAACAAAGGCAGACACCAGAACTAAAATGCCTCTGGTTAGTTATCAGTCTGGAAGATCAATAATTCCTGAACTCCACGCCAGGGTTCATTTTATAAGGGATGTTGTCCCCTAGGCATTAAAATGTCACTAGCATTCTACCTAAGAACTCACTCCTACCAAAGCTCAATACAGAAGAAATAGCTCTAACTTCTATTTTTCTGACAGAAAAAAAAGTATTAAAAGGGAAACACGGTGGTACAGAATGATGTTCACTGTGAAAACAATTCACAAACAAGCCTCTAGCAGTGCTTTAATACACAGCGCTATAGGTTCCAGATCAATCCAGTGATTTCCAGGACCATCTCTGTGATGTGCTAAACCAGAAAGAGCTCCCACCTGCATCTTGCCCCATGTTTGCCTCTTCTGGAGATCTCTGAAAGAAATGAACTCGGCAGCTCATGCAAGTTCATTCCAGGGCAAACAATTACACAATGTGTGAAAATACCCCAGTGCAAATGCAGCACAACACAATGGAAAATTAAACAAGCTATCAAAGCACAAACCAGATCTGCACATGAGTAACAAAACAGAATATGAAAAAAACATTCTATTTTAAATGCCTTCTCTATCAACAGTGATGGCCGGCCAGCTAGAAATAGTATACTGGAAATTAAACAAGTACAGATTATGCAAAGGTAGACAGCCTAGCAGAATGTAGAATATGGGAATGGCAACAAATTCGCAGATGTGAAGTTTGCTGCAGGAAGTTTTATAAATGTATCACATTGACAGGAAACTGATTTTCCTTGTTTTATACATTTGTATCAATATCATCATCATCGATGATTCTACATACCCCCTCACTATATCTAAATATAAATGTATGTAAGTGGCTTATGAAGTCAGACATTAAGATATAGATAAAACATTAAGATAAAAAAGACATTAAGTTAAAAAATATAAGTCATCAATTAATGTTTAAAATTTAAAACCCAACCGAAATATACAATAATTAATAAACACACATGACTATCTTCATTTATACAACAGAATCCATTAGAGAAGGCATAGGTAGAGAGAGGGATACAAAACAATCTCAGCTATTTCCAGGGGAGTGAACAATAATTGAATAACATTCTCCAGCAAAGCAGGAAGAGCTTAGTGCTTAAGAACCCTAGAACTTATATATACCCACCCCCAAAATAGTCTTCATGAAATATTTGTTTTTTGGAATTTTCCAGGTCTTAGAAAACGGTAAGTCAAATTATGGCCTCTGGAAGGAGGAGGCTGTAAGGGGGTGGGGGGGGGGCAACGGTGGTATTCCTGGAAAAAGGTGGGTGGCTCTAGCCCCGCACTAGGGCATATGCACAGCCTTTGGGGGACTTTGGAAATGTTACATGAGAACTTGAAGTTATCAAAAATGATTCTCTTGGAGTCCAAAAAACCAGTTCCAGGCAGACTGGTGTGTGTGTGTGTGTGTGGTTTATGTTTTTAGCATTTCAATCTGCAAATAGTTTCCTGAGAAGTCGTTTTATCGCCACTGAAAAGAGTACTTAAGGGTGTGTGCTTTACAGCCAGGACATTCAGAAATCCCCATGTGCTAAAGCAGTCTGCCATGTCCGTAGCATTGGCACATCTTATGCGTGTGCTTCCTGGCTGATAAATGCAGAACCTGTCATGAATCTATGCTTATTTACAAACACCACTGACATGCTACTGACCCTTATGCTATTTGCCAGGTACCTGATGACACCTAATAACGTCCACTGGCATGCCTGAAACATTTATAAAATTCACCAGATGCTGCACAGCATTTTCAAATCATTAGGGGATCAGATAAAAAGTCAAACTTCAAGGGATTTAGCTGTCATTATATCTGAAGATTCACATGCAACCTGCTTAATCCTGAGCTAGAATCAGTTAAGGCACAAGTTAATTTACATGTATGTGTTATTAGTTGAGTTACCATATGAACTTTGTAAATCTACATATACAATCAGTTGGATTCAGATTATTGGCACAATCCTATGCACATTTAAACAGAAAAAGTCCTACAACTTCCAGGACTCCCCGGCCAGCCTTTGGTACATGCAGTGGGGATGGCAAAAGAAGCCTCCCCACACCTCTACACTGCATCGCTGATCATGGCCGTGCTCCCACCTGAATCCTGGAGATCCTCTCTCACACTCCAGTCCCCACATCACAGCCTGCTCTCTTCACCTGGGTCCCTTCAGTGGATTTAAGAGCACAAGGAACCACTGTGAAGAGGAGTGGTGAGGAGTCCATTTTTGCCAACTAAAGCTAGATCCAACTTACCCATGAACTAGAAAAGGAACAACCTCCTTTCTAAAATCAATATTTGTATGATGCACAACATGAGTTACACTTAGGAGAAGCAGGCTCTTATGAAAAAGAGAAGGGTGAATGACCCTTCTACAATGGCATACGGAGTATGTCACCACTATAATTCCAGTAGTCATGTTAAAAATAATATACAGGTCATTTCCCCACTCTTGGATGCACACCTTTATATGGTGAGGGTATTGGGGAGCATCAAAGAAGCCAAGAGCAATGCTGTCAGGTGGCCAGAATAGTCCCATTAGGCTGCTTTCCTAGCAGAGTTACCTGAGGCAGAATGGCCAAGGCTGAGGCAGCAGACTATGAAGCATCCACCCTCTGCAGGAGTAGCAGCCACATCAGCCAAAAGAGAATGGATCTCATTAATGGTGACGGGGCAGAGAACATTCTGAAATTATGGGTAACCACTGTAGTTGAAGGGTCACTGGCAGAGGATCTTTCACAGACAACAGTAACACTCAAGCTAATTCTGGTTAGTAATGCACAGAAGGACGATGTGGTAATCCACTTCTGAATTCTCTTACCTTGAAAATCCTATGATAAACAACCCAAATTAAATGAGAGATAGTACCCGAAGATGAGACCCCTTGTTTGGAAGGCACTTTACAAGCTACTGGAAAAGGGCAAGGGGTAAATACCAGTAGCATTGTCATTAATGGTGCCAACATGCATAGAAGTGAAAGCAAAGTCCAGTGCTGCATAATGCATACAATTGGGACATGGAACATGAGAAGTATGAATCAAGGCAAACTGGGAATCATAAAGCAATCAATAGAAAGAATGACCATCACAGTACTTGGCATGAGCAAACTAATGTGACATTTCAGATCAGACAAACAGAAAGTGTTTTACTCTAGAAATGACAAATATGTCAACAAATACGGAAAACAAAGCAATGGCCCACAGACTGGAAACATTAAATATATATTCCAATCCCCAAGAAAGAAGGTGCAAAATCTACAACTATAGGACATTGCATTAATCTCCCATACAAGCAAAGTGATGCTCAAAGAGTTGTAACAAAGAATGCTACCCCATTTAGAGTGGGAAATGCTACATGTCCAAGCCGGATTCTGAGAAGGAAGAGGCACTAGAGGTCATATTGCAAATGTACATTGGCTACTGGAGCTCACCAAAGCATTTCTGAAAAAGATCAGTCTGTGCTTTATAATCTACAGCAAAGCTTTCAACTGTGTGCATCGCAAGAAGCTATGCATGGTCCTGAAAGAAATGGCTGTGCCCCTGCAAGCTACTGTAAGGGCAGAATATGGGGAAACAGAATAGTTTCCCATAGGCAAAGGTGTCAGACGAAGAAGTGTTATTCAATCTGTACGCAGAACATTTCATAAGGAAAGCTGGATTAGAATCAGAGAAAGGAGTGCAAACAGGTGGAAGAAACATCACTAATATGCAGATGACATTATACTACTGGCAGAAAGCAACAATGACTGACATGAGTCCTGATACAAGTGAATGAAGAAAGCATAAAATATCTAGAAAACAAAATTCATGCCCACAGAAGAATTATATAACTTTACTGTTAATAATGAAGAAATCAAATTTGTGAAAGGTTTCACATACTTCAGCTCAGAAATCAATACAAAGGTAGACTTCAGCCAAGAAATTCAAAGAAGATTGGAAGGGCAGCAATGAAGGAACTAGAAAGGGTCATCCAGTGTAAGGATGTTTTACTGGAGGCCAAGGTCAAGATCATCCAAACAACTGTATTCCTAATCACAATCTATAGGTATGAAAGCTGGGCAGTGAAGAAAGCTGACAAGAAGAACATTGATGTTTTTTCAGCTTCTGTTTCTAAATGCATAATCTTTTTGCTTTGGCCATGGAAGGAAAGGTGAATTTTGGCCCAATACTATTGGTACTTTTATTTCTGAAAAACAGGTTTATTTGTGGTCTAGTGCAGGCTGACTAGGGGCATGTACTAACGGAATGGAGTGCTAGCAGAATACTAAGCAAGCCAAATCTACTAATTCTTTGGCTGATTTATGCACAGAATGAGAGTAAAGGCTACTTAATTCTGATATCTTAACTGAGAAAGAAATTGTTCCATGAGGCCAACTGTCTCCTAAAAAAAGTAGGAACATTTTTTGGAGATTTTCAGAGGGAAATACTGCCAAATTCGATTAATTTTTGTTGGGAACACTGTGCTTACCCTTAAGATGGTGGCATCAAAAGTAATCCCCTGCACTTTTAACAGAACAAGCTTTGCTGATGCTTAAAGCAGTAGCATCGTTCACAGTGGGGAACTCTTTAAACCCAGGAACAAGTAATGTTGCTCACTTTGGCTCTGCTACTTCAAGCACTGATCTAGCTTGTCCTGTAAAAGATGGGAGAAAGTGAGATCGAAGGCGAGGTTTTACATTCTGCCACTTTGTGTTAATGATAAAACCCCTGTACCTCTTCCCGCTCTCGGGAAGTATTTTTTAAACAACAAAGAGCAGGGTGAATACCTTGACATGACTGCAACAGAAGAGGCTACTGGTACAAGAAAGGCTTCCTCTGGGAACTGCATTATTGGGCCAGGTGCTGTAACATGCAGTACCTTTACCAGCCATTCATCTTATATGCTATTGTTTCATACCATGTGTATACTTCATACACAAGCATTTGATATACTTTCAGTGAACTTTAACTCACTGACTTACTATCCCAGAGCACATAATTCCTAGCATTAGCACTTTGACACTATGGAAAACTGACATGCAAGGTTTATAGACAGAAAAATGTCTTGTGTTATGGCTACACAAGAGGGAATTCCTATTATTGTTAAAGCTATATAAAAATATTGATCTACTGGTCTATTTTAAGAATAAAACAGTATCTTCTAAGGAAACAAAGTGGTAGCTTGCCTGTATCATGAAATTCCTAAACGTGTAACTAATAAATAAACTGAATGCCTACCTAGCCTTTAACCACTAGTGTGTCATGGGCCATTTCACCTTTTGGGGAAGAGAGAAAATCCGGTTGCTTCCTTTAACTATCATATGCCATGTTTTCTCTTGATTTTCTTTTATTAACAACACTTGTCTGCTTTTTACTCAAGGAAATCAAGGAATTTTGCAGCCATGACAAGACACCACATTATTCCTTGGAGGTAGGCAAGTGTTATGTAGCAAGTACAACATTAAGAATGCGATAATTACCTTGCCTTCACATTCTAGAAGTTGCCAGGCAGCCATGAATCCTGGCCCTCTGCATCACATTAGCATGATATATTAGCAAATACTGATACTTGTTTGAGAAGAATCTGTGTTGCTTATTTGAAGACAAGCAGAACACAAATTTGTCAATCTTGCTCCTCAGATTTATATGAATTTTCCACCAATATAACCCTGTTACTTCCTTGTAAATTTTTGGTGCTGGACACATCAATGGGCAATATCTTATTCAGAAATCAATGCTGAAAAGATAGTCTAGTTTACCAGAAAATAAGTGCCACTGAGAGCAAGGAAGCTTAATTCAGAGAAGTCAGGTACAGGATTGCATTGTCAATTCTTCTGGTGTTCTAATTCCTTTCATGAGCTTCCTTTATAGAATGTCAGTCATCTTCAGCCCTGTTCTTATTAATGTGCACTCTAATCTAAGCGCCTCTATGTTCCTTTGTCACTGATTAATTTGTAATTCCCCATAATCTTCAATACATATCAAAATATCGTATTTTGTATACTTTCCTTTTCACATGAATGACTGCTGCAAACAGCAAAATAGTGTGTTAACCTCTGATGTAAGACAGCTAATGGGCTCCTTCAAGTGTAGGCCACAGCAGTGAAGAAGCACTTCTCTGACACATTACAACTGCATGCAGTGAAGCACACAACAGCTTCCCTAGCTGGAGGCTACCTCCCTGACACAGGGAAGGGTCCATATGAAGGGTTATTATTTATTTCTGTGAGCCGTCCTGAGGCTATATAGCAAGGGGATGGCATACAAAAACTTTAAATAATAATAATAATAATAATAATAATAATAATAATAAATAAGGGTACTTACACACATTTTGCTTCTGTCCCTTTTCTAGTTTTATCTACATCAATTCTTCGTCCTGTTTTTGATCATCCTTAATTTCAAAATGCAACCTAAACTTTAATACTAATCCAACCATACTAACTTTCTTGTATATAAACAGCTACCAGCTTCAAATTTACACAAAAATCTTACTACTCATTTCTCTAAGTTCTCCTTTAACCTGTGTAAACAGCGACCCTAGCATCTGCTATACTCCATCCTAGCATAAAACTATAATGACCCTTCCAAATTTCAACTATTTCACATACGTTTTCAATAATCTTCCTCCAGAATCTTGTAACATGTGATTTTCACTTAATTGGGTGATAATTAGCACATAGTGTACTATCCTCTTTATGTTTAAAAATAGCCACCACAAAGCCTTTCTACCACTCACTCAGCATTTTCTCAGAGTTAAGGATTTCATTAAAAAGATATTGAGGACACTCCATACATTCGAAGCTGATTATTTCTACACATTTATAGGCTTTTACACTGCACAGGAATGGATCCAGAGATCACCCTCAGCAAACAAAAAACACCCACCTGTTGGTGGATGGAACCAGAGTTTACTGGAACCTTCTTCACACACGAGAATGGGGCATGATTTTTGCCAAATCCTCCCTTCCTTGGCAGTCCCCAGCTGCACCTTACACACTGTTCTGGGGAGTCTTTCAACATTCCAGAGCAGGTAGGAAAAGCAGGGAAAACTACACCCCTTCTACCCAAATAATCAGCGGATTCACAGAGTATGTTCCATGCAAACCTGGTTCTATTAGTATTTATACAGTTCTTTCTTTTAGTACTCAAATACTTCAACCATAAAATGTACTGTGCAGGGCAGACAGTTTACTTCTATGTATACATTTACTTATTTAAAATATTTTTATGCCACTTATCAGCCAAAAGGGGTCGCAGAGATTGCCTCCAATTATAGACCAGTGGCTAACATCCCATTCTTGGGCAAGGTATTTGAGCAGGTGGTGTCCAGGCAACTCCAACTTCAGGCCTGGCTACAGGCTGAAACTGCCTTGGTCGCCCTGTATGATGGCTTGTGCAAGGAGAGGGACAGACGAAGTGCGTTCCTGTAGGTTTTCCGGGACCTCTCAACAGCTTTTGATACCATTGACCATGGTATCCTTCTGGCCAAGTTGGGGGTTGGAGGCACTGCTCTGCAGTGGTTCCGTTCCTACCTGTCTGGCTGTTTCCAGGTGGTGATGCTGGGGGATTATGGCCTGCACCCATGGAGTTCCACAGGGTTCCATTTTATCCCTCATGCTGTTTAACATCCACATGAAGCCACTAGGAGAGGTCATCTGGGGATCTGGGCTAAGCAGCCATCAGTATGCTCATGGCACCCAGTTCTACCTTTCTTTTACATCTAATCCAGGTGAGATACTGGCTGTCCTTAACAAGTGTCCGGCTGGAGTGATGAGCTAGATGAGGACCTGTCAAAACTGGTCCTGTTGGTAGGTGGTTCTACTTCCCGGGTGATATTTGCCTTGTTCTGGATGGGGTTACACGCTTCCTACAGGACAGGGTGCATAGTCTGGGAGTGTTCCTCAACCCAGAGTTGTCCTTGGAGTCCCAGGTGACTGCTGTGACAGGAAACTTTGGCTTATCCACCAACTATGCCCTTACTTGGATGAGCAGAGCCTAGCACTGTATGATTCCACACTGTTTCAGATCAGTGATTATTCCCTTGGGATATCGTTTCACATTCCTATGTAATAAGCAACTATTGTTATACTAAATTAAATGGACCTATGTCTAAAACAAATCTCTTTGCTTTAGAAAGAGCAAATGCTTGAATGTGGTAGCAATAGTGGTAATAGTGATATTAGATTCCTTTCTCTAACAAAATGGGAGATGAATCCCAGCAGAGGTTAAAACATACAAAGAGATAAAATTATGTTTTTAATCCATGTTTCTGTTTTGCAATTCATCATATATTCAAGAATACACTTTAAACAGGAAAACTGGTGTGTCAGAATACATCCATTCACATATAAATGTATCCTTGGCTTTTCATTCTGATGAATTACCAGTAAACAGGATTTGGATATCTGCCCACGGATACAGGTTTAGTTTCCCCTGACTTCATACTACAGTTAAGATGTATGCTATACGTACGAAAGTCTCCGATTTTACTGACATGACATAGAATAGTGCACTTCCAATACATTCTGGCTGAACAATGTCCATCCCTGCCTGTATTTGGTGTTGACACCTGGTGTGGTAAACCAAGAAATCTGCACACCTTTGATGAGCTCAGAAGTTTCCAAAGAAGCAGGCAAATTGTGTTTCTCTCGTTTCTCACTTTTCATGCCTAACAGGTGCTCATTCTCTTTTGAAACTTAGGTTACTCGTTTTGGAGGAAAAATGGATAATGTGTTCCTTTGCATAACATGAAAAACAGGCTGCAGCTGTCGTATGTTCCTAAATCTAATATCCACAGTAGCAATTAAATGTGTTTTTTTTCACACAGGTTAAAATAAGATGGAAATGGAAGGAAAGTTTTAACTTTCACTCGACATCCCAGTATTTTCACCTATACATTCTCAATGACATTACATCAATGGCATCACTATAAATTAATGTGGTTTTGCACATTACTTGAACATTAGTATTTCACATGCTCAGCACCTGGTATTTATACCTTTATGTAACTTATCAAAAGGAAGACATTTAGTAACACTGAATGAACAAAAGCACGTAACACGATGGAATGAAATGGAACAGTGCAACTTTGTACATGTTTTATTTGATATAGTGAGGTGTGTGGATAGTTGGTCTCCAAATATTAATTCAAGTGTTTGTTACGAAAAAGAGGGGAAGATCATGACATCTGTAGCCTGAGTTGAAAATCCTGGACCAGTCTGAAAATTCCATTACCACAACCATGGGTTTGCTCTATGAATTCCCCATCTCCCTCTCCTGCTTGAGAAAATATAATACAATGAAGAAGGATTGCTTCCTCTTCATGTCCTCTTGTATGCTGTCATGTTCCAGGAACAACAATAGTGCCATATAGACAATGAAATATGAGCAATAGTATCTCACATAGCGTAAGGTAAGATTCAGCATAATACAGGCAGAAGCCCACTCCTGCAAACAAGCTTCTCTGTTCTCCACTCTTCTTGCTGCTCCCTGTATCACTCCCCAAATCTGCTCTGGAGTCTATCCAAGAGCAGATTGGTGGGCATGCCAGGGGCTGCAGGATGGAGGGGAAATCCATTCAATCCTTCCACTGATGGAATGGCATCATTTGATGAACCATGGATTAGTAACCTCAAGGAAACCCCATGAATCAGAAACCGAATTCCAGTCCAGAAGTTTAAACTTCTAAAGACTCAGTGGCTTCATTCAATCATCACACTAAACCACTGTTTTGTTTGTTTGTTTGTTTGTTCAAAGCTTTTCTATCCCGCCCCCTGCAGAATGTCTTGGGACAGCTTAATGCTAAGTGTAGGTAAGAGGGATAGATAGATAGATAAACTTTATTAGGGTCAAAGAGCAGCTCAATTTGAGTAAATAAATAGATTTTAAAAGGAAAAAATACATTAAAAATTAACTGTCATAAAATCCCGGTCAGATTAGTAGGCACTTTAACACAGTGTACTACTACTATAATTCATACCCATCATTTCAGTTACTGAGTTTCAGTTACTGCGGCCTGATGATGCGGACAAGGTATGTGAACAAGTACGTCCCACCACCTGCTTATTGGACCCTTGCCCATCTTGGCTACTTAACAAAGCCAAGCACGGGATAGTGACCTGGATCCTGGAGGTTGTCACTCCTCTCTGAGGGATGTCACCATGTCTCTACGTCATGGCAGCTATGCCATGGAGTACCACAGGGCTCCATTCTTTCCCTTCTGCTATTTAACATCTATATGAAACCGCTGGGAGAGGTCATCAGGAGGTGTGGGCTGCGGAATCATCAATACGCTGATGATACCCAGCTTTACCTCTTGTTTTCCACTAATCCAGGTGAGGCAGTGGCTGTGCTGAACCGGTGCTTGGCCGAGGTAAGGGATTGGATGAGGGCAAATAAACTGAAACTCAACCCAGACAAGACGGAGGTCCTGTTGGTTGGCGGATCAGGTTTCGGAGAGGGTGGATTTGACCTGGTCCTGAATGGTGCAACACTCCCTCTTAGGGATAAGGTCCGCAGCCTAGGAGTACTCCTCGACCCAGAGCTTTCTTTGGAAGCTCAGGTGACAGCGGTGGCGAGGAGCACCTTCCTTCAGCTTCGGCTGATTAATCAGCTGCGCCCCTACCTGGAGTACGACTGCCTGGCGACGGTGACACACGCGCTGGTGACTTCCCGCCTAGACTTCTGTAACGCGCTTTACGTGGGGCTTCCCCTGAAGACAGTCCGAACACTTCAACTGGTGCAAAATAGAGCTGCCAGGTTGCTGATGGGGACGGGGCGTTATGCTCACATGACTCCAGTCCTCCGTCAGCTTCACTGGCTTCCCATTGAAGCCCGGGCCCAATTCAAGGTGTTGATTATGACCTATAAAGCCCTAAACAGCTTGGGTCCTGGTTACCTGAACGAGCGCTTACGTCCGTATATGCCCGACCGCCCTTTGAGATCTGCGGGAGAGTCCCTTCTCCGGGAACCCTCCATGAAAGAAATTAGGAGAGTAAGTACTCGGAGGAGGGCTTTCTCTGCGGTGGCACCCAACCTATGGAATTCACTCCCCAAAGAGGTCCGCCTGGCACCGTCGTTACTGGTTTTTCGGCGCCAGGTAAAGACCTTTTTATTTAAACATCATTTTAATTGTTAAAACATATGATCTGGCCAGGGCAACTTCTTCTTCCTTCTCTTTCTCCTCCTATATTTTTATTTACTTAATTTATACTGATAATTTTAATCTTATATTTGTAAATCAATGTATTTTTTGTATTTTGTATTTAATGGTAATTTATTATGTGCTATTGTATTTCATTGTATTTTATCGTGTTGTAAGCCGCCCCGAGGTTTCGGCAAGGGGCGGCATAGAAATGTTATAATAATGATGATGATGATGATGATGATGATGATGATGATGATGATGATGTCCGGGTACCTGCCCCTTTAAAGGAGGTGGTAGTCCGATCAGTCCTAAAGAAGGCATCCCTGGATCCAGAGATGGCCACCAATTATAGACCAGTAGCCAACATCCTGTTTTTGGGCAAGATGTTGGAGCGGGTGGTGGCGAGACAACTCCAAGCACTCTTGGATGAGACTGATTATCTGGACCCATTTCAGTCCGGCTTCAGACCCGGGTATGGTACTGAATCTGCCTTGGTTGCCTTGTATAATGACCTGGGCAGGGAGTGAGACAGGGGGAGTGCGTCCCTGTTGGTCCTCCTGGACCTCTCAGTGGCTTTCGATACCGTCGAACATGGTATCCTTCTGGATAGGCTAGAGGGACTGGGGGTTGGAGGCACTGCTTTGCAGTGGTTCTGCTCCTATCTCAATGGCCGATTCCAGGTGGTGGTGGTGCTGGGGGACTATGGCTCTGCGCCATGGCAGTTATGCCATGGAGTACCACAAGGATCCACCTTGTCCCCCTTGCTATTTAACATCTACATGAAACCGCTGGGAGAGGTCATCAGGAGGTGTGGGCTGTGGAATCATCAGTACGCTGATGATACCCAGCTCTACCTCTCTTTTTCAACCAATCCAGGTGAGGCAGTGGCTGTACTGAACCAGTGCCTAGCCAAGGTGATGGGCTGGATGAGGGCCAATAAAGTGAAGCTCAATCCAGACAAGACAGAGGTCTTGTTGGTAGGCAGGTCAGGCTATGGGTAAGGGGACCTTGACCTTGTCCTGAATGGGGTTGCACTCCCTCTTAAGGACAAGGTCCACAGCTTGGGAGTGCTCCTCGATCCAGAGCTTTCGCTTGAAGCTCAGGTAACAGCGGTGGCGAGGAGCGCTTTCTTTCAGCTTCAGCTGATTCACCAGCTGTTTCCCTACCTGGAGAACAACTGCCTGGCGACAGTGACACACACATTGGTAACTTCCCGACTAGACTTCTGCAACGCGCTCAATATGGGGCTGCACTTGAAGACGGTCCGGATACTTCAGTTGGTTCAAAATAGAGCTGCCAGGTTGCTGACGGGGACTGGGTGTTATGCTCACATGACTCCAGTCCTCCGTCAGCTTCACTGGCTCCCCATTGAAGTCTGGGCCCAATTCAAGGTGTTGGTTATTACCTATAAAGCCCTTAATGGCTTGGGACCTGGTTCCCTAAAGGAGTCCTTATGTCCATACATGCCCTCCCACCCCTTGAGATCCGGAGTAGGGCTTTCTCTGTGGTGGCGCCCAACCTATGGAATGCGCTCCCCAGAGAGGTCTGCCTGGTACCATCGTTATTTGCTTTTCAGTGCCAGGCCAAGACCTTTTTATTTAAACGTCATTTTAATTGTTGGTATTATTTATTGATTTTAATAACTTTGGCCAGGATGTCTCCAATTTTATATTTAATTGTATTGGTGATATTTATTTATGTTTGTAAGCCGCCCCGAGGCTTTGGTGAATGGGGCGGCATATAAGTTTACTAAATAAATAATCTGAATGGCATTCCCAGACTTTGTCTTTGTTCCAGCTAAGCAGAAGCACATCTCCTCAGGATCCTTCTTTGGACACCCATCGCAGCCTGAAAGAATTTAGCGACACTGTATGTTAGCCTTGGGTTTATTTTATTTATTTATTTAAAACATGTATATGCTGTCCTTCACTATCGCATCTCAGGATGGCTTACAAGATTAAAACCAAAAGTCATAAAAACAATCAATAAAACAGTACAATAAAATTACTATAAACCAATACAGATGAATCAGATCAAAAGCGACTGTGAACCACTGAAAATGCTAATTTTTAAAATAACGATTAAATAAAAAGGTTTTGGCCTGGCACTGAAAAGAGTATAAACTTGGCGCCAGGCGTAACTCCCTGGGGAGTACATTCCAGAGTCTGGGCGCCACAGCAGAGAAGGCCCTACTCCGAGTAGATGTCCTATCTACTCTCTTAGAGAGGGTTCCCGGAGTAGGGCTTCTCCCAAAGATCTTAAGGGACATGAGGGCATATAAGGAAGGAGACGTTCCTTCAGGTTAGTGTCAGATAGCAAAATATACACATATTGTTGTCCTGTATGGCCTGGAAAGCGATTCATCAGTGGGAAAATGAGTGCAGCATGAATATCCCTATAAAATGTAGACCTCAGCAGGATGTGCTCTGTAGTTTCTGTTTCGTACCACAGGGGCAAAGGTGCTCTGACCAAGGGATTGTTTTATACCGTCCCTCCAAAACTGCCAAGGGGAGACCATTAAGGCAGGCCAAGGTAAAAGCCCTTCTGTGTTTGTGCAGATCCAATTGTTTGAGATAGTGTGCAGCTAATACAATAGTCCTCCCTAAGATAGAATTCTGGGGAGCAATTGAGATCACTTTGTCTCTCTATTCTGCTATGAGCTGCTTGATAGTTTCCATTGCCTATTCGAAGCCCATATTTAGCAGAGTCCACAGGGGAAGGCCCAAGAGAGCTATTTTCTGCTCAATTTAGTCCAGTTGGATTTAAAATCGTCTTGCAAAATTAATGGAGCAAGGCCAACTGGAAAACATAACAATCTGAGCCAGTGCACAAGGATAGCCCCCCAGATCCTAGCTTCACTTTAAATCTGACCAGTCTCTAACCCTATCCTTGCATTGGAAACATCTCTAGGAACATCCAGTATTGTCCTCAGAAATTTTGATTGCATATATTGTAGTACTTGGGTATTCAGGAAAGGCCCCAGTTGAGATCCATACAGTCGTTGAGCTAGGACTTTTGCTTGGTATAATTGGAGGGCTAAGGGGATATCTTTTTGCCTTTTGGTACTGTCCATGGGGTTTTCATGGCAAGGATACTGGAGTGGGTTGCCATTTCCTTCTCCAGTGGATCACCTTTTGTCAGAGCTCTCTGCTATGACCTGTCCATCTTGGGTGGCCCTGCACGGCATAGCTCATAGCTTCATTGGGCTATGTAAGCCCCTTCACCATGGCAAGGCAGTGATCCATGATGAAACTCAAATACTGTGGCCACCTAAGGAGAAGGGCGGACTTCCTGGAGAAGAGCCTAATGCTGGGAACTATTGACGGCAAAAGAAGGGGATGGCAGAGGATGAGGTGGCTGGATGGAGCCACTGAAGCAGTCGGCGTGAGCTTAAGTGGACTCCTGGGGATGGTGGAGGACAGGAAGGCCTGGAGGAATGTTGTCCATGGGGTCGCGATGGGTCGGACACGACTTCGCGACTAACAACAACAACAACGGGATATAGCTCTGTGCAGTGGCAGTATTGTAGCCAATGAAGTTAATCTGAGGTGCGATTATTGTTAATTGAAGCCACAGTATGTTTTGAGCTTCTAAGCATAATCAGGAGATGGGGATGGCATGGTTTAAAGCCATCTAGCTACTTTAATTTCCCTCTGCTCACCCCACTCTTATCTCCATGGTGCAGCAGCTGCTCCAAGAAAAGTAATGTCCCCAACTTTATTAATGGCTTGTGAATTCATACATGATGGCAAATCACATTTAGTCTAAACTGTTGCTTTGTCAACCTGCTGTGGACACTGTCCACTTCATTATGCCACAATAAATGTGTCACAAAACTCTTTTGTTGCAATGGACTAACATGACTATCCCTCTGCAAAGCATCACAAACCATCATTTGTAAACAATCTTAAGTGCCATTAAGTATAATGTGTAACCATGGTTGGGCTTTAGCAATCATGATTTAGCTTGAATGCAGTCATATTGAAGAGCCTCTAACATTACTTGAAACCCCCAAATCACAATTAAATAATTAAATGTAAAAAAATAAGCAACATCCATTTCCATCATGTCATGGAAAAGTAACTGGGTTATGAACCCAACATGGAATTTTGTTTTGCATCTATTTGTATAAAGGATTCCCAACAATTATTTGCAGTGAAGAAGCTATAGAATTACTACACAATAGACAATACTCTCAGGCAATGTTTCTACTGTTGTCCTATTGGCACAGCCTGTCTTAAAACAGAACTAGAATAAGCCATCTGCAACATACCAAAATAAGATGCTCAGTCTCCGAGTCCCAGGACCATACAGAGGGCAACAAATGAATAGGATGTGAACACAAACCTATCAGGCACGGAGAACACTGGAAGCTAAAAGTTGTGTAGGTGTATTAGCAATCCTACTATCCATCTGTCATAAATCTTACTTGCGACCATACATCACCCACTGGCAGAGAGTTGTC
Source organism: Varanus komodoensis (assembly GCF_004798865.1). Taxonomy (NCBI): domain Eukaryota; kingdom Metazoa; phylum Chordata; class Lepidosauria; order Squamata; family Varanidae; genus Varanus; species Varanus komodoensis. The sequence goes on from NW_025335798.1 coordinate 21,450,257, forward strand.
TGCTGGAGAAATTATGCTACTCCAAAATGTTTTGTAGTACATTAAAGCCTTTCTCTCTTGCACATTTTTCTTTGAGACAATGGTTCCCTTACCCATAGAAATGTGTGCTTCTACTGTTTGTGATCAAAGAACCCTGCAGCCTGCATTCATGTTTGAGAAAACATATTCAGATATGCTTACTGTCAAAAAATGTTCACCGAATTCAGAGAGATTGGGACATTTCTTACTGCTTTCATTCCTGGGGTGCTTGAAGAATATATGGCCTTTTCCTATCTGTCCACTTATATTTTATTAGGTATGTTAAAGACTGAGTTTACAATTAACAGAACAGACAGTGTACAAAAGTCTTTTAGAACCATACCATATGGTCTAGGGAAAGAAACAATCTGGATGATCCACATTCAATCTGCAGCCTTGTCCACCTCTATAATACATTATACTACTGTAATAAAATATTAAGAAAGTTTCATTTTTATCTTTACATATTCTTTCATATCACCAGGCAACAAGTTTCTCCCACCTAGAAACATTTTATATAAAAAATGAAAGCAGCATTAAGGCATTTGGTAGCATTTCTGTATGTTGTTTTAAGATATGGAAAATCCCTGATCTCCTTTGAATATTTCTTCTTGGGAAGAGATGACTGTTCAATTTATGCTTTAGAATACCAGCTTTACATAGGATGGATTGGCAGCAGTTTAATCTAACAGATGGTATGTTCTTGGAAATCAAATAAAAGCAATAGAGAAACACCTATGATTTGAAAGTGAAGGACTGATCACATGGGCACAGCTGGAACAAATGTAAATCATACATCAGCAATGTTGTGGTTAACATCTCCTGCTTTGTTAAATGTTGCTATCATAACCTTTAAAAAAAACCCTTCATGTATGATGCCTAATTGTAATTGATATAGAATCTCTCTCTGAGAGAGAGAGACAGACAGCATATACTACAGTATTAACAGAATATATTCTTTTTAAGGTAATTACCTGAAGTGCCATTTTCTAACAAAAAATTAGTTATTGAATGTATGAGCATTCACACAGCACAAAGAAAGAGTTTCAAACAAGCAAAGCAATGAGAAACTACTAAGCTACCTAAAAGAAGCAGTGAAATAAGTGCCATTGTTGTGGGTGTGCAGAAATAAAGTCTCTGTGTCGCATGGGCCCCTGTGGTGTACAGTGTATGAACATACGATGCACATACATCTGTATTTAATTCCCAAAAAAAGAAAAGTTGCTCCTTGGTGTAATCCACTCACAACAGAAAGAGATCATGACAGTGCTTACACAGAGAATCACAGGGTGACTCTGTAGATCTAGGCATATTATCCAGGATGTTTCTTAGGACCTATCCACTGACTCTGCTCTGAAAAACTGACATGGATGTGAAGGAATTTATCCTCATAGTTAAAGAACAGGAGGGAGGGAGAGAAAATTTACACTTAGAAGAGATGCATTAGAGCATGGGTCCTCAAACTATGGCCCGGAGGCCAGATTCGGCCCGCCATGCCCATTTGGATCCGACGCACATGCACCAACGCACGCACCCACTGCCGCCCACATCGCCCAGTGCACGGGGAGGAACCGATCTCCAAGCGAGCAAGCTGCTGCCTCATGCGCCCGCCTTGTGGCGCGTACCCACCCCCGCCCCCCGCTGTCCCCCCCACTGGCCTGTGCACATCGCCAGCACCACCTTTCCGGCCCACGCCCAGTGCCAGCAGCTTTCAACTGGCCCCCTGGTGGAAGTTTGAGGACCCCTGCATTACAGGGTTCATCTCCTTCGAGGCCTATCCTTGCAAAGCTGCAACCCTCTTACTAGTAAAAGGACTCTTCATAGAAATGAAATTAAACTTACACAATGCACAGGGTGCTTCTCTCTGACCAAAATTTACCCTATTACCTTAGGCCCAATGATGACAGGAACTTGCATTCATCCTAATTCCTATTTCCAGCAGGCAAAATGTACAATTATGTTCCATTGTTCACTGCCAACATTTGGGCCAGTGCTTGCTTTTTGCTTTTCAAAAATCAGGATCATGGTCTAAGCGCTTGGATTTTCTAACAGTCAGTCGGGCTTTCCCTCTAGTCCTATTATCTTTTTCACTATTTTGGTGCACAACATATTTAGATATAGGACATAAACTTTACTAAGATGAATAGTCTTTCAATATTTAAAAGTTACACACAGAAAGATCTGAGTCAACTATATCAACTACCTTGTTATTAGTACTTCGAATGAATTTTATTGTATGTTTAAACAAGAATATTAATAATAAGCTCTTAAGGATTTTATCACATCCAAGAACTATTTTTTAAAATGGATGCAGCCCAGGATCTAAGTCTGAACAGTTCACAATCCCACATGGGAGCTACTCAGCCTCCTATTAGTACTCCTTCAAAATGTTCCAAGGAGTTTAGTATCAGAGTGGCAATTCATGGAAGTCCTTTACGAGTGCATACACACTTAAATATTAAATCAATTTATAATATAATAACCAATTTATACTATGTATAATTGCATACATTGCTTTACATTGATCAGTAAGCTATCTGAACCCACTGCTAACATAAATCATAGGAAGTTACAAAATTTTGCACATTACAGTTCCATTGTAAATGAGGGGGCAAAAACTACAACTAAAACAATCATTTTACTGAAAATATATGTTTCAGACCCCCTTTTTGGGAGGAAGATACAGGTAAGTTTTCCACTTTCCATTTGCTAACAATACTTCCTTTCTCTCTATGCAACTTCTCTCTTACTTAACTTCTAAGGTACTACATTCTGTGCAAATGATTATTAGGAAGCAGAAATTCTTTGTCTCATCACTGATTTTGTCAAAAACCATGTTAAATTTAATTAACCCTGTATTCATCAGTTGCCCCATTCCATGTGAGCTGGCAGTACTTTTAATAACATGTTCAAAAGAACCATGCACCAACACTAAAATCTAATGTTGGACTATAAACCAAAGCTGCTTGGTTTGTTAAGGAAAGCTGGTCATCTGTTACGTAGCAAAATCCGAATCTCTGCAGTGAACACAAAGATGTGTGGAAGGGAGAAATGCACCCAAAAGTTCTAGCATGACTTCCCTCCTATGCCTCCAAATGGGGATTTGACCCTCCATATACAGTAGGAAATAAATTCTTCTTGTTACATGCAATACTTAGGGCTGGAGAGAAGTTCTCAAGTCTAAGCCAGTAACTGCAACATTCTCCCACAGGTGGTTTGGGAAGGAGAGACTGTGATAAGGTCTGTGTCTTGAAAACATGCTCGTGCATACTTTGCATGACCTGCAATAGACTATGTAACATACCTGCATCATTGTCCTTCTTGCTATAAAGTTTTGTTCTATTATTAGTTATTTTATATTGACAAGTACACAACTCAGTGACAAATCCACTAGACTGGGTTCAACTGGTCTTCTATAAGATCTATTTTACTACCTAGATGAGCCATACAAGCGAAGATCTCAAAAGCGAGTATGTTTCTCTACATCAGGGGTCCCAAACTCAACTTACCTGGGGGCCGCTGGAAGTAGAGTCTGGGTGAGGCTGGGCCGCATCAAGTATTCCACCACCGCGGTGGTGGTGGGCCGCTCTTCCCGCGTCGCTCCCGGAGGCCGGCCCGGGCGCCACCGGCACTTTGAAGGCCGCAGGGCCCCTCCCCGTGCCCCGCCCGTCCCGGCAATTGGCCCGCGGGCCACGAGTTTGAGACCCCTGCTCTACATGAAGTAAATATTCCTAAGTAGGTGTTTACTCAGGCAGAAGAGCAAGTTAGAGAAAACAGCTTGGTGAGAGTTCCTAATAGAAATTCCCCAGCAACAGAAATTCCCCTACAATGATGCAACTAAGGGAAGCTGGTGATTTCAGCATTTTATATAATTATAAGCCACCCTAAAGCACAGGAGGGCCTGGATATAAATATTTAAAATAAATATTCACTTTTAAATATGGTCCATTCAATTGCAAGGAATGGTAGGAAAATCTGTCTATCATCTAGACAGAATGAAAATCCAGTACAAAGCAGGTGCAATACATTGCTATTCATGAACCTTAAACTCCATGGATTGGTATGCTGGAAAGGTAATATATTCCACAAATTCAATCTGGAATAAAAGTGACCAAAATTTGATTTGTGTTATTATGTAACTTGTTCCACACATATCTTTCTTATATGGTGTAACTGTGCTTTTTAAAGAAATATGCTTGAATATAACTTGATCTTGACATGATGCTTAAAGGGTGAAACCAAGATGCCCCTTTTCCCTCTACAAAGGAGCCTGAATTTGGTGACAGCAGTGCTAGGATTTCCCAAGAAATAAAGGCCAGCCTGGTAATGGCCCAGAAGAAGCTAATTTGTATCCCATGAGAATGCTTAAAGACAATCTTCACAACTGGATGAAAGTGAGTGGAAACTCAGTCATGCTGCTTTAGTGATCACCTGAATTTTAAATGGAAAATAAATCCTCTCAGTTCTGCTCTGAGTGACCTCTTTCAATCTCCTAAGATCTCCCATTCACTGTGAGTAGTAGTTTTGCCACACCAGCCATCAGATTGCTGTTTCTTTGGAGACTGATAGGTTCAGCCCACAGCCCCTACCTGTGCCTTTTATGTTCAGTGTGACACTGGCAAAAAGGGGATCTCCAGAGTCACATATTCACTCAGGAAAACTGAATAAGAACAACCAGAATTTAGAATGAGTTTATACAGCACAAAGAAAACAGATTCCTAAAAAAAAAAAAAAACCTTAAAACACATCTTTTCAAGTAATACACAGTGCAGAGGTAATTCATAACTTATGTATATCTCCTTACCAACCACCGTTAGCAAATTACATACATGGCAGCACTGCTATAGAATGTCAAATCACATGAAAGACCCTGGGTGCTCTTTTTTCAGTGGAAGCAGGAATCAAACAATTAACAAATCAGGTGTCCTCAAGCAGTCAGTAACTGTAACCTCTTCAGATACTGTTGCCAGCAGGAACCTTACAATCCAATGACACTGGATCATACTGTTTCATTGAAACTGGGAGACGAAACCCTGGGAATCAATACATTAATATGTTGTGATTAATTCTGAAGTTCAAGTCAGAACTTGAAATACTTGGATCAACTACTCCTACTTTTTTGTGCTGTGAAAAAAATCAGTAGAGGTATGATTAAGTGTGTAAGTCTCTTTGGGCTAAGTGCCCTCATCAAAGCATCGTACAGGTACATTAAAAATTGAATGGGCATAAACAACTTCAGCAGGCAGAGTCTGAGATATTCCACTGATCTCTGAATTTCATAAACATCAACACTTGGGAGAGTTTGCATGGGAATAAGGCAACTAATTATTGTCTATTGCTTTAGGGCACGCCTGGTGCTCTCTACAGGTATCTCTACTGCTGCTTTTTTCCTAATGTATTGCCTCTTGAAAGCTTTCACTGTAACGACTTGCTGATCTACTCCAAAGCATTCCAAGTATGCTGGAACTACTTTATATTCAGAAAGAAATACACTATAACTTCTGAAAAGATGCTTCCTAAAAAGCAGCAGCAAGTGAGAATACAGAAAATGCTTTATAAATGAACGACAAACAAAATTACTTCTACAATTAAATTGTACTGTTCATCCTAAGTACAGTGTCTGTGTGTGTGTGTGGGGGGGGTGTCTAATGTAGAAGAACCAATCCTATTTTACCTTTCCCCCCTCATGTCCCATTTTATTCTGGAGAATGGCTCTAACTCTCAAAGCCAATGTTGCTGTAGCATCAAAATTTGCCCTTGCACAGAAACCAAGTGCATGTACTGTTCCTAATCATGTTTATAAGATCAGGGAAAGTATTTGAATGATTTCCTTTGAAATATTCCTTAGAGCAGCTGATAGGAGTAAGACCCTTTTCTGCAAGAGAGGGGCAAGGCAAGGCCTGGGGAAGGAGGAGGAGAGAGGAATGAGACCCTTGCAAACTGTATGCTCTGCACTGAAGGACAGCATTACTGTGAGCATCTCGCCTCCCATAACAGCAGTCGGCAGTCAATCTGAATCCACTGGAATAGCCCCAGGTGGTTAGGCAACAAATCAGTAAGGAGGTCTAACTCCCAATTATTTAAAAACAGCCACAACAAACTTACTCCCTCCCCACTATACTATTTACTACTGAAATAAAGTCAATTTTTGTGTGGAAGAACTATAGGCTCCATGTATATTTTGTACTAAAAACACAGTTCTCAGCACAGAATTCTTTACAGACTTTTCAGTTGCTATAAAAGCTGATTAAACAACATGTGAACAGGAAACACAGTTGTCCTAATGCTGGGGAGGGCATCAGGGGAAATCCCATTGCTCATGAATTAATGCATATGTAAGTATGATGTGCATGTGAGGTGTTCATGCAAGCTCGAATAAAGGTGATCACTATTACCAGTAGATTTCTCAGTAGTAAAAGGAATGAAAGAGAGGAACATAATAGGTTTTCGATCATGGCATTCACCCATATCTGAAAAAATGTGCTTCTGCCTAGATGTTTGTCTAGAACAAGGATGGGGAACCTTCAGCTCATGGGTTGAATCTGGGCCACAGGGCTTCCCCATTTCAGCTTACAACTTCAGCCCCACTCTTCTAGCCCTTTGAAGGGAAACCCTTGCCTTTATCTCAAGGCTGACTAATCATTTCCAAAGAGGCACACTTCAAAAGATTAGTAATTCTACATTTTGACTGACAAAGCAAATTGGAAAGGAGGGGGAGAAACGCTTGTTTGGCCTAAAAGGGATCCAGGATTGCTGGTAAGATTGAACTACAAACTTAACAAGGGTCATTGTTGGCACAAAATATCACACTTCCCTTACATGCTTTCAGAAGTGTTAGACTATACCTCCCATCTACCCCAGCCAGCCTGACCAATGGCTTCAGTATGATTGGAACTATAGTCCAAGACATTTGGATAGTACCTGGTTGGATAAACCTGTAATGCATCTTCCCATGCACATTCCATCTCACACTACCAAACTCATTTGTGAATCAACTATCATGAACATATCATGAATTATGCCATATTAGCATTTGGATTATTACAATATATCAATGTATTTTTTGTACTAAAAAAAGAAAGGGCTTCTCTATATGAAGCCTTTAACCCACCATTTTATCAAGGATTCTGCTCCCAAACCCTTTGCAAAATTAAGATACACTTATTTACATTTCCCTTACCCCATTTTCTGGAGTTTACCTTTGTTTGCCTTTCTGCATGATCCATTGCATGACAACAAGGTGGCATGACATATAGCAGAACTGCAAGAATACACAAGCTTTTCATTCCAGTTCATTCTGCCATTTTCAGTTACCATATTTCCTCTCTCTTAAAACCCCCCACAAAAATGCTTGGAAAGCACAGGAGAAGCCTGGAGGATGATAACATTGTTGTACAAACTACCATTAGTGAAGAATCAAAAGAGCACATTAAACATCTGATATACAGAAGCCCTGATATTTTGTGCCACAAATGTCAAATGTTGTCTCTAAAACAAATTGTCCTAAGTTAAGAGAAAAACAGACAGAGAGGCTTTTATGTATTAACATCTTTGTTCAGTTTGCGTCTATATTCCAAACTCAGGAAAGCACTTTGTTCATGAATGTCAAAAAAAGAAATAATGGTAGAGATAACTTTATAAAGGAAGATGAGTGAATGTCATAAGGGACAGACACACTCTGGTACTTGAATAAACACGATTTTCATTTAAATCTTTCAAATACTTTTTCACATTGATTTTCACAAACACAAAACAGTTACCATGATGAAAACCAAATAGACTTTTGGGGTAACCAAATTCTATACCTCTTACTACAATCTGCATAACATTCAAGTGTACACAGAATTGCAGTTCATGCTTATCTATATCCACTCTGAGGAATTATTCCAATGCTGTTATCTCTTTGGTAGGAAGTGGAAGCTCTTTCGAAAAAGTGATATAAACTAAACATATGACATCGAAGAAAATGATTTATGAACTGTAGGTTGTGATCCTTTGATGAGCAGCTACAAACTTCCCCACGGAATTCAGGAGAATAGGAAAAATCTTTCGTGCTTGTCCAGGCAATCCTTGTGGTTTTGAACGTGTTTGCCTGATTAGTATTTTAACTTATTAAAACACAAGAAAGGAAAGTCTTCTTCTATCAACACCACTTTGTTTTTACCTTTTGACTGTATCCCTGCTAATCAAAGTATCCTGCTTTCACTTTTACAGGCTGGAACCATGTAAACCTGTCCATGAGGCTTCAAAGCTTAGATCAGAAAGACACCTGTGTGTGAACTTCTGCTGGAAGATACACAAAGAAAATTCACTCTAGCGAAATGTCAACACAGGCAAAGCTATCTAACATCCACATTTCTCTCCTCCAGCTTCTGCGAAGGTGACAATCAGCTGGAATGCACTCCCAAAACAGTGTCAACTACCAGGCAGCTGGCAGAAAAAGAAATATACAGATATCTGCAATAGAATACACCGTATGCATAGCAGCTATTATTCATTACATTTTGATTAATACTACATGTTACTTCCATCTTTCTCACCCTAGAACCTTTCTTTGCTGAAAGCTGGAGATAAAAATTTCATACTTCACATAAAGCACAGAGATGTAATGGCTCTATAAAGATCAGTGTGATGTAATAAACATTGTGTTGGGACAGAATGTTGACCACATCTACTCCAGACTTCTTTTACTAAGACATACTCCAGGTGGCTTCAGCATACCACAAAAGTATTCTCACATTATAGCTATGATTTATTATATTGTATTAAATTCTTCTACCAATTTGATCAAAGAAATATGTTAGCCTTACAATAGCTCTGACAGGTAGAGTTGGCTGCTAAAGCAGACTGCTTGCTCAAGGCTATCCAGTCGCTTTCATAAGGAATGTATAAGAATTTTGTTCCTGCTCACAAATCATGCAAACATATCCTGTTCCCGACCCTAAAAGTAAACCTGAGCAGGTGTGCAATTCTCAGGAACTTTTTCTATTTCCAAGCTTGTGTTCACACTGTAAAATTTCCATAATTTGCACTGATACCTCCAAATCAGCATTTCCATGCTTTTGCCTATCTGAAGAAGGGGATTGTACGTATTAAAATGTATACTTCGGGTGCATACTTTTTAATAAATGAACATTATCTGCAGCACAAATGACCTTCATGTTTGGGAATGCAAATGAGATAAGTCAAGTTTCAGGAAGATATTTAGAGAACATCTATTAGGTTGAACAATGTAACCTCAGCCCTCATTTCCAAGTTTAGATTTTGGCCAGAATTTAACACATTTAAGACTAACTCTCTAGGAACTGTTCCACCTTGGCTTTCAAGTATTAATCGGGTCAAAAATGCAGCTCACTAATAATGAAAAGCAATAGAAATTATAAATAAACTTACTGTAAGAGATTAATTACTGTACTGGAAATGAAGAACGGAGAAAAGAAAGGGCTGGGGGGCATGCTTTCCTGTTAATAAATGAATTGCTGGATTTTGAGAGGGGAGAAATAGCTGAGGTGTTCACTGATTTTATTTAGCTAATAAATTAATTGGGGAGAAAAAGCTGGGGTGTGTAGTGCTTTTATTTTGGTAATAAACTAATTGCTGGAAATTAAGAAGGGAAGAAGTAGCTTGGGTATGCAATGGTTTTTATTTTGCTAATAAGTCAATTCCTGGATATATTCCAGTTAAAAGGGGTTTTGTTACTAATACTATTAATGGTCAGCATTTACAACTCTTCTTCAAACTATTCTCAACAGGATGGGACTTTTTACTGCATGCTTATTTTGCAAAGTTCTAATGTGGAAGTTACTGCTGAAATGAAAATGAGCAGGTGGCTTCATATTTTAAGAGGAGGAGGAAAATTCCCATAGCTGATTAAGACAGAAGTGAGAAAAATGCCACAGCATTTTGAAACTACATACGAGTAGACTAGATATGGTATTATTAAACAGCTTGTGATTTAGACAGCAAATCACTCTTAACCTTCTTTCACTACAAGACTTTTGTAATGACTCCAGAAACTGCACCTTCAATAATATCAGAACAACTCTAAGAAGACTGCAGACCACCGATTCTCAGTTGAGCCAAGATAAAAACTGAGCAGTCTACACGGTCATCAACAGCAAGGATTTTCCATCCAAGCTTTACTGAGACATAAAAATGTTTGCTGTGTGATCTAGACCAGTGCTGATTAAGCAAACTTTTTTGGCAAATATTCTCAGTGCTACTAAAAACAAATTTTAAAATCCTTTATTGAAAAAAAATAATTCATTGGAATAATGGAAATGTTAATCAGATTACAAACATTTGACTGTGTCACTAACAGCAAGTTAAGATTAAAGGCAAGTTAAATAAGTGAACCTCATTTTCATATGCTCTTCATTAGAGGAACACAGAAGTTAAGAGCGCAGTACTGGGACTAGTCCTTACTTGGCCACTGACCCAACTGGGTGACTTTGTGCCAGTCACACACTCATAGCTCAACCTACCTCACAAGGTGGTTACCATGTGGATAAGACTGAGAGGAGGAGGACGAGAATGATTGTAAGCTGTTCTTTAAAGGAAGAAAAAAAGGCAGAAATCTAATTAATTGGTTGGTTGGTTAGTTAAATTATACCAACTGCTGCTGGCTCAAAACTTTCCAGTCCACACTAGCAGGAAGCAGGCCTCTGGGGTTTCAGATTAGATATTAGATTTCTCATATGATCTGGAAGAATACTTACATTAGTATGTTCATGGTGCTGTACTAGCCCACATTGGCATGCATGTACATAATCATTATCTAGCCGGGCATTTAGCAATATGTTCTGGAAGTAAGAAATACTGCAGATAGTTAAGACTTTAAGAACATATTAATCTTCTAAATGTTGGCTTTGATCCAGACAAAGTATGACCGGTTGGGAAGGTTTGTGACTTGTTGAACATGGAAACATCCATGATGAAAGTGGGACTTTTTCCTTCTTTTAAGTTTCCATCAGCCTTGGATTAATTGTTCATTATAGAAGCACAGAAAGCAGCAATAGTTTGGTACTTTTCTCAATTCTACATTTCAAGAGCTTCATCATTTTTATCTGAATTATGCTAGAATCTTACACAACAGGGCTTACTTCTGGGCACATGTGAGTAAGATTGCATGTTAATGTTGCTATACAAATCCATTTATTTAGGAGTAAGCTGAATTGAACTCAATGAAGAAAACTTTTAAATAGACATGTAGAGCGTTGCACTGTAATATCAAGCAGCTGTTATAATTCATGCTGGTACATTCATCCTGACTGCCGATTCCAAAGCTTTAACTATATGACCAGTGCTCCAACATATACACAGCCTTCTTATCTTAAGAACTTGTTTAAAGTTTTGACCCAGAAAGTGCTGAATAGCTTGGTTACTATATACCTTAGCGACTGCTTTCTTTCTTATATTCTACTGTAATGCTTACAGTCAACCAATATAGGCCTGTTACTTTCAACCTGTGTGTGCCAAATTCATACTAGTAAGGGACAAAGAAAGGAAATTCCAGTGGCTTTTGCACAGATGTAGAACTGCTTTTCCTAAAGATCTGCCAAAATTGGAGCCTGGTTATTTTCCAGATACACTGCTAAGCATCTTGCTTTTTAATGAACAAGAATTATAACAGCTACAAGTTATTTTTTAAAAAATAATTCTAACATCAAATTTCATGAATTCAATGCTTTATTGAAATTAATTTTAATATTGCTACTCGCCTTAAGCCCTTGAGATAGATCAGGTGCAAATTCACAGAAAACAGGTTACACATTGCAATTGTAGACCCATTAAAGAAATCCAAGTTTCACTAATTTTCAGGGATGTTGTACATTTATAAATAGAATGATATTAACAGTTTCTAGGGCTTAATCCTACAGAAATATGCATAGGATTGCAGCCTAAAGTATTTCATGTACATGGACATTCTTTGTTTAAATAAGCATTTATCTGGTATACAGAACTTTCATTTGATGGAGCATGGTTGATCTGGTCATGAAACATGAAAATAGCAGTTTCAATTTACTTAAGAGCAAAGAAATACAAATATCAGAATCACAAACATTCATTCATAAGTTTATTTATTCATTTACTTATACGAGCTTTTATATACCATCCTCCATAGCCAGTGTGGCTCTCAGAAGAGTTTAATGATGCATGGCTTTCCATGTAATACATGTTATTGCATATAATACATATTATATTTCCAGTAATTATTGTTATTTTTGCATTTTCTATTATTCATTTCCTCATGGAATTACAGCATTTCTGGCTATGACCTAGGACAGGGGAAGTTGAGTTCTAGTAGTTCGTTTTTCCCAACAGCTGTCCTGTCTGTTGATAAAAGTAGTTTTGGAAGTTGGAGTAAATCTGAGAACAATTTTCCACACAATGCAAGGAGATGCTGCTAAAGTAAAAAAGAAAAACTGAAAATCACTAGATTACAACTTCTGTGTTTAGGTTTAGTTATGAAAAACTACTATTAAATAGAAGATAGAATTTACACATAGCTTTTCAGAAGGGATGAACACTGAATTAATCTTACATGCAGTGGGGCTCCTACCGATTGCAGTTTCCATTCTGAGGATTATGGTGGTCCACTGTGGTGAACCTAGTTTGGGGATGGAGTTCAGAACCATGGACAGGTCCCATGTTTTTTAAAAGGTGCAATGGAGAAGAAGCCCCCTGCCAACAGAGTTACCAGCCTCTCCTGCTTATATTAAGAATTTTCGTATTGGGAAGGGCAAAACTGACACTGTATAATTAATCTGTGGGTAGAACTTCCAAGAACCTAATGTCAACACACAGTGTAGGATGGGCCCCAGTGGTAGCACCATGCACCTGTACAGGGCACACAATGAGAGTCTACGATCTACCTCAGGTCCTCATACATGAATGCCGACACTTAACCATAGCAATTTATCTGCTACTCTAATTGCACAATATCCCTCTGCTTCCACTTTAAACCACTCTTTTTGCTATGATATGAAAATAATGGGCTTTTCTTACCCTCCCCCATCCATCAGGGAAGGGCCATACCTTACGTATGATAGCCACTCTTTGCACTCAAAATCACCTAGATTCAAATCCTGTCACCTCCAATTAACAGCGTCAGCTGAGAGATTTATTGATTTATTTATTATATTCATATCCGGCCTTTTTTCTGCTCAAGGAACTCAAGGTGGCTTGCATCATTTTCCTCTTCCTCTCAATCTTATCCTCCCAACAACAACCCTGTGAGGTGGGTTGGGCTGAGAGTCTGTGACTAACCCAAAGTCATCCAGTGAGTTCCATAGCTGCATGGGGACTAGAAACCAGATCTCCTGAGTCCCAGCCCAGTTTTCTTAGCCACTATGTCATGCTAGCTCTCAGATTATGAAATGACAAGGAACACCACTTCTTGGAATGCTACTATCAGCCAGAGTAGACATTATGGGCTAGATGAATAAATAACCTGAGCTAGCAGAAGGTAACTCCTTTGGTTTCTATTTGCATTTTCCTATTGGGAACAGATCCTGGCCTTGCGTGTCCTCTTTCCTCGCCTCTCTCACTGTTCACAAAATGTAATGACAACTCCAGAAGACCCATGCACTGAAATAAACATGGGCACTGCTATTACAGTTTCTAACTTCTAATGCACCCAAAGAGCAGAAGCAAGTTATAAGCTGCTGAGTTTATACAGAAGGCTCGGGACTGCAGTTGTAGTTTTAACTATGGAAAGTTAAGTAACATCTTTAAACATATTCACTGCTTGACCCAAATAAAAGAAGTTGTACTGCAACTTAGCACTAGCTGAAAGAAAATGTAGTATGTACATGTTTAAAAATATAGCAGAACTATTCTATAAGTTCTCAATTTTCATGACCTACAACTTAATTACAATCCTTATTTTTTCAGGATATTACTCTGAAAATTTATGACAAAAATAGCAAATGTTGGATTATGAAAAAAGAAATTGCCAGTATTTTGCTTAATTTTGAAATACTATTAAGTATGTTAGGAAACAAAAAAGTAAACTTACTTCATGATGATTTCTATTATGAGACTTTCTTTCATGTATCCACTGTTCTTTAAAAAAAGAAACTTTTTATTAATATTGTTGAACTACAATATCATATAGACTTGGTTGCTGAATACTTACACAGAAAGAAAAAACTGCACAACGCACACTTTTTTATAGGAGGTTTGGAATCAGAATGCAGTTGGTGATATTTACATACTCTGTTTCAAAAGCAGTAAATACATAGATATGGCAACATGTTCTAAAATTATCAAAATACCATGAGGTATACTTTGCCTATGGTGTATTACAGAAATTCAACACAGCAGCTGCTACCACAGGTTTATTTATATATTCTTGAGACCTCAATGAAATTAATAGAATCTTTGCACCTTACATGGGTGAAGAATTGTAACCCTGTCTCTTGAATAGGTCTATACGCAGAGCTTTAAAAACATTTAAAATATATTATTAGAAACCTACAAATTTTCCCTTCATAAACATTTATGAGTTATAATTTTTAGGGAGAGTCCTGGAAGTATCAAATACCAGAAGGGGAGCCTTTAACTGTCAGAAAGGCAGACCTTCTACCATGACAGAAGAGGATATATATTCCTGTTGCCCAAGCATGCACTTTAAAAGTAACAGCATTAGGCATATTGGCTCTGCATCTCAAACACATGGCAAATGGTATGCCATTTCACCTAACATATACATTGTAACCATGCTTATTTGATCATTGTGCACCAACATGTGATAAGGGTCAGTATAAACTTTTATAAATAAAATAATACATAAAATGACCAGGAATCATTCACTGGCAGATTTTGCAACTACAACTGCTGTTCAGCAAAATTTCCTTCCTTTTTTCACATCTCTTAAACTTCATAATAGAAATGCAAGTTTTGAAAGCATGTTCACAATATGCATTTTTCTGTATGCCCATTTTCCAAAACAGCTTTGTTGTGTGAATGGAAGGAGCTTTGCTACACAGAATGAAAGTTGTATTAATGAAAGGAGTCTTTCTATGATTAAAAAGAGGAAAAAAATTGTTCAGAATCCTATTTCTACTTCTGAACCACTATGCAAAGCAAAACTGAAATTTTGCAATGGGGTTGTTCAGTAAACAAAACTGTGAGGGAAAATGTGTACGTTAGGAACCATAACATTAAGAAAATGTCTTGAAACAATATGTATTTTAAGCAAAGAGCCACTCAAACCTCTATAGATTAATGTACTGATTTTCACATAAACTTTTAAAATTCTCAAGGTTTTAGGACAAATTTAACACTGAGAAAATACTCAAAATTCAGGGTGATTTGAACTTGATATTGCTAAAATAGGAAACTAAGTGAAATTGACAGCTGCATTTCTCCGTTTGTGATCAAGCCTTCTGATCATGGAGTGAAAACAGCTGTTACTTTCTTTGTTTAAGAGCTTGCAATATCAAATCGAACTCTGAAGTTGCCATGGAGTTGAAGAGAAACCTCCCCTCTGCTGCTTTCTTGCAGACCCTGACCCTGCAGGTACGAGCGTAACTACTACATCATTGTGCCACCCACACCCAACCAGCAGAACCAGACCCCAGCAAACACATTCTGTACTCGAAGTTTATGAACAGTCTTTAATGGCAGTCCCACCTAGAAGGCATTACATTACTCTAGCTTGGATGTCACTAGTGCATGGTCACTGAGGCCAAGTCTGCTTTTTCTGCATAGGACCATAGTTGCCATACTAACCTAAGCTAGTAACAAGCACTCCAACCCACTGGAACCACATGTGTATCCACAGAGAGGCCTCAGGCTGCAAACACAGTGCTTCACATTAAATGCAACCATAACCAAGACTTCTATTCATACTGGCCTACTTCTCCACCCACAATACTTCTGCCTTCTTATGAGCAGAAGCTTCAGCTTGTTTGCTTTTCTCCAGACACTGGTGCAAAAATTCTATAGCCTCCCTAGGATTAGAGGGTGAAAAACAGAGGCAGAGCTACATACCATATGAATATCGATGACACTGAACTCAAACTTCTGGATGACACTCGAAATTTTCAATTACTCATACCACCACAGGAGACATCTACAACTGGGTACAATTCGTGGGTCCTATATGACAGAGCTTCCTTATTCACTTTAGTAAATTAGCATCATGGTGCAAAGGAATTGGTTCCACTGAAGCGCCCTCCACTGAAGCACTTCAACATTTGAGTCTCAGCATAAGTATTGCTCCTCTATGTACAGGCTGATTACAGCAAGTGAACCAACACCTTATTGTTTTAACATTTTCAAAATGTGTTCAGTGCTGAAAGCATATTCAGAACTAGTAAGAAAAAATGATAATGAGCAGATGCAGAAGTCAACTAAATCTATTTACAAACATTTCCTGCAGACAAGGCTCAAACAAAATTCTAAATTTAAAATGTCAAGAACCCCCTCCCCCCTGCAAAAAAGAGAATCTAGAGAAAAGCACCCACATGTGTTATACAGCTGTTTTACTCTGAAATAGGGAAAAACCATGGGGAGGTGAAAAGAGAATTAAAAAAATAACCAAAAGATTCTCCCATATCTAAACTAAAACTGACATGTGGCATGACATTTAATGCATGTGCTTTCGATATGCGCCTTACAAATGGACAGTAAATGCTTTCTTTCTAGAGATGATGCAAATTGCAGGTATGAAGATGGAAATGCTAACCTGTGTTCTACTTTCAATCTTGAAAGTACTTTAGAAGTTGCAACCACATGTTTCAAAATGATTCAAAAACGCCTTACCTTTGACACTTGAAACACTGTGTTTGACTTTGCTTGCACAAAAGAGTATTTTAAAGTTTCCCAAAAGACATTTCTACACGATTTTAAATGAATATATTTTAACCACCTCCGCTGGATGAACAATAGAGCAGAAACACAAAGTGTGCTTTGCTTCCATCCATATTCTTAAACTATACAGCTTTGTATGTATATAAATTATCAAGCATGAGAATATACTAGTCAGGTCAAGAAGCTTATTAAAATGTTATGCTAAATGAAATGCTAAAATGTAATTAAATTCAATAGGGGATTATTTTCTGAATTCTGTTTTTGTAATACAAACATACAGGTGAACCATGAACACCTATACACCTATATTTTTCCATAAGTTATTCTTTTAAAAAATTGTCCCTTCTAACATGTGTTACATACCTTACAAGGCTTCTTTTAAAAATCTACATTGAAAATGTGGCTTAAAATTAAGTGTAACATCATGGTATAAGATGATTTTGGAGGGATATACCACATATACATTACTGGCATAATCTTTTATTGATGCTTTTGTGCCTAATTTTTGGATTTTTTTAAATTTGAAAAACACCTTGGAAGTTTTAGAGAGTAGAGAGTGCACCTCAAGATTAAAAAACAAAACAAAAATTGAAGGTTTATAAGCACTATGTATATATATTCCAGATGACACATTCATTCATTCATTCATTCATTCAAGATATTTGTATGCCGTCCTTTGCAAGAGCATCAGGATGGCTTACACAAATAAAATACAAATACCTAACATAACATAAATACATTAACGACCCATTCTGGCTGCAATTAAAATATGATGATAAAATTCAATATTAAAACTTATTAAAATATTGATTAAATAAAAAAGTCTTAACCTGGCACCAAAAAACATATACTGACAGCACCAGGCAGACCTCTCTGGGGAGCGCATTCCATAGGCGGGGTGCCACCATAGAGAAGGCCCTCCTCCGGGTACTCTGTCTCCTAATGTCCTTCACAGAGGGTTCCTGGAAGAGGGCTTCTGCTGCCGATCTCAGGGGGTGGGAGGGCAAATAGGGAAGAAGGCGTTCCTTTAGGTATCCTGGTCCCAAGCCGTTTAGGGCTTTATAGTTAATAACCAGCACCTTGAATTGAGCCCAGACTTCGATGGGAAGCCAATGGAGCTGATAGAGGACTGGGTTTATATGAGAATAATGCCCACTCCCCGACAGCATCCTGGCAGCTCTATTTTGCACCATCTGAAGTATCCGGACTGTCTTCAAGGGCAGCCCCACGTAATGTACGTTACAGAAATCCAACCAGGAAGTAACCATTACTTGTACATTACTGATTTACAGCATTTCTAAGGGTATATTTAGATTGTTAAATATTCAGCCTATTAATTACTGGACGATAAGGATTCATGTTTCCAACATTGAAAAGGAAAGCTATATTCTTTTAAAAAAAGCTCAATGATTGATAGGTCTCTTGCCATGCAAAAAAAACCCCAGAAGATAATCCAATGTTCAAGAAAGTAGCAAAGTCAATGAAACTTTTCAATATGTACTGTTCTAGACATGTCCTTCTTCCTCAATGCAAGCAGCACCAATGGTAATTAAACATGCAAAAGCATATTATTTTTTTGCCATTGCATTCTTGCAAAATCTTCCAAATTTTATTTCAATCCACTCTTCAACCTTACTGATGGTTGCTTTTCAGCAATTCCAGAGTGATAAGCCTAGAGGAAAGCAGTGACAGAAAATCTATGCTTAGGCTGAAATTGTGGTCCAGGTCTGAAAACACTGAAAATTATTGTCTGAAAATGAAACTGCAATTGGAGTCAATGATGCAATGAGCAGATAAAATGTACCACCCCACTACTGACTGGCCCAGACATCATCAACAAATACTCCACAGGGGAAACAGAAAGCTTCAAGAAGGCACACCTTTTTAGAGGGCAATCTGCAATTCCTTTATTATTTTGTGGGGTAGACTAGGCCCAAAGAGCATCTAAGGTGCTGCAGTCCCCACAAGAGTTTTGCAGCCAAAGTGACCTATTAGACTCAAAGACATTAAGGCTCCCATCCAGCATGGCTGCCTGTAACCCTTTAAGCTCAGAGGATTATAGGCCTCCAACTAAGGGCAGCAGGAGTACTTCCTCCACCACACAAAAGATACAGATGGCCAATTTCAGCCATCTGTGTCTCCTGCCCATGCTCACAAGGAAGAGTGAAATACCACTGAGGTTCCTTGTTTCCTGATTATGCTTCCCTCCTCCCATCCCTGCCCTCTGGAATGGCCCTTCCCGGGCAGCCTCTAAAGTCAAACTCGTAACTTCAGAGCTGCAGACAAAGTGGAAAGAATAACTCCATATGCATGGCTGGAGTGCCAGCTCTGAGACTGAAGCTGAACACCTATCCAACTGCTGGCTAGACAACATCTAATTGCCATAGGATTGTGCCCTAAGGGCACTATGCTGAAGGAAAGCAGCCAACAAGTCATCCAAAGTCACAACCCTTTGAGTGGAAACACTAAAGTGCAGAACTAAATAGCTGAAATAAACAAAATAAAGCAAATTATGGTTGGACCTACCTCACTGGCCATGGAATTACAGTTTCAAAGGTATTTCACTTTAAAAAATGGAGCCACGTAAATAAGCACTAAAATAAGTAATATTTTCCCCAAATGAACCTAACAAAAATAATCAACCTGGGTTTAAAGGTAATCTGTATGAGCCCAAACCCCAAAATAGAGATTTTAAAATAAATGTGGCTTCATAATCTAATCAAAATAGTTAGATCACTTTCCTACATAATAAAAAGGTAAGATTAACTACATATGTAATATTATTATCCATTTAATAAGTAGAATTCTTTAAAAGACAAAGAATGACAAGTAATATGTTTTGGTAAAATATGGCTTGGATCCAATTTCAAAATGAAGTTTTGATTTTAGGCAGCATATTTAAATATACTTAGCAAAGTCTAATTCTATATAAATGAGTTTAAGATCATGGAGTTAACCCAACAGTTAACTTGAATCTGATGCAATTGGGCAGACTCTTCTATGGCTGATTGAGCATTCATAGAATTCCTTCATTTATAAAAGATACAATCTTATGGATAGAAAAAATGTCCTACAACTCCAAGCATAAACCAGCCAGCCTTTTTCTATTTAAGTATGCATACCTTAAGATAAAAACAACATGCTGTTACCTCTAAAAATTTCAAGCTCATATTTGAAAGCAGCAGTCAAGGCCATTATCAAAATGAGGCCTAAAGATTAACTAAACAGCACTTTAGCTGGGAACTGAATCTGTAAATCAAATGCATTAACTGTTTATTGTTATATTTTCTACATACTTTTGTAACCACAAAAACAATATGGAACTATAGTACATTTTTAGTCCAGTTGGGAATAAAATATAGCCAGGTCTACTAGGTTCAACAACTGTTTGATAGTTTCTTCAAAATTCCAAAAATTGCAAATTTTTAATTAAAAACAGGTTTCAAAAATATATAGAAGAGTACTCCTAGTAATTTTAAAACCAGTAAGAAATGGATGAGACTGTGGCCTTATTTGTTTTCAATAATATGTACCTACTGCAGATGGGTTGGCATTTTTTCTTTTTGTATTTTGTATTCTGTATTACATAATATATTTATGGAAGCCACTTTGTAGGATGTCTGACCTAACAATGCCCTAAAATATGTTAAATAAGTAAGTATTTTCTGCTCCAGCTTATATAGTTATGACACCGCAACTCCCTGGCTAGAAAATATACAGAGGATTTTGGTACAGTCATAGATATTACCTATATTAAAGTTAAATCTAAATTAATGCCCCTTATGAAATAAAAATCTAAAAACAGCAGATGGTAACTAAAATATATCAATTTCTGAGTAACATGTTCAATACAATACCATTCCAGAGCACTGCAAAACCTGGAAATTACATTAATTAAACAAATCAAATCCTACCTGACTAATTCATAAATGGCTTTCATTGCTTCCCAAGAGCAGCCTTGAGCGGGTTCCTTAGCCTCGAACTTTACAGATACATATATGGATAGAACCATAGTACACAACTGATGATGTATAAAATGCACTACATCCCACCCATAGATAATTGCCAGTTTAATAACCTATGCTGTTCTAGTCGTTTAGATCCTTCATCTTCTTTACGCATTGCTATGAGATATGAGCAAATCTGATATAAGAGAGGAAGGAAAGCTCCCTTTTTTCCCTGTACATATTTTACCAGCTCCCTTCTCTCAGCTAGGTGGCAGCAACAATGAGAAGCCCAATTGGTTGAGAAGTGTGGAAATGCACTCTCTTTCACAGCACTCCTCCCCAAGGGTTGGGTCACAAATGGGTTCATAAGGAAAGCTTTAGGAAATAAGGTTGGGGTCAACACAGTGCTTTGTGCACACTCAGAAACTTGACTGAATGATTTATGTGTAGAAACAATAAAGAGAATTTTGCTCAGAACAGCTCGAGGTGGTTATTGTTGGGTGGATGAAATGCAGCTCACGACACTTTGCCCCTTTAATAAAACTGGCAGTCAATTACTGAATTTGCCAGAGAGAGTAGAAATACTTACCTACAAATATCCTTTACATAAAGTACCATACAACTTCATACTGCTGTGGTTACTACAACAGAAACTGTCTCTAGGGGTATCTGGTAATTATAAAAAAGTGGGCAACGTGAGCCCCAAGGAAAACTAGACAGCATTACCACAAGCCCAAACCAATTAACTAACTTTCAAATGGGTTATTCTTTCAAAGCCCAACCACATATTTATAATCAGGTAAAGACAGTTAACTTTTAACAGCAGCACCTAGAATTGACATGTAATATCAACATTCCTTCCTTGGTTAATGCAGATTTTCTCCTCATCCCTATCATTCACTGTCTTCAAAAATATTACATTGAAGACATCTTTTTATACATAGGCTTGATCCCAACAGGATAGCAGGCAAGTGGAAGTAGACAGGTGGAATCCACAAGTTCCCTGCAGGGTCCTGTCTGCCAGGAAACACCCAGCTGACTAGCATCAAAGAGTTAGGTGTGAATGAGTCTCAAAGACATTCCAAAGCAAAGATGGTCTCAATCTTAGCACTTAATCTTTTAGTTTAGAGGCACAACATTAAAAAGAAACCAAAGATGACTGTACTTTGCTCAAGACTGAGAATCAAGAACATAAATATGCAGATAATAGTTCTTCATGTAACTTCCACACCATGCAGGTCACTAGCATGGGATTCCTGCTCCATTCTTTGCATAAAGTTTAGTAACCGTTGTCAAGGATTTCTTGCCTTTTAAAACTAATAATTATAATTTAAAAAGTCTGAGAATCTTTGACAGAAAACAACAGTAGGCATCTGGTGTGCTCCAGATGTTTTGGACTATAACACACATAATCTGTGATCAGTGGCCATGTTAGTTGGGACTGATGGAAATTGTATTCTAAAACATTTGGAGAACAACAGCTTGCCTGTTCCAAACAGAATATACAGTGGTACAACCAAGGAAACAGCAATTTTTCCAAGAAGTAGAAATAACCACATAAGTTACTTGTTCAGAGACCAAGTAACAGCAATTATTTCACCCTACAGAGTGAAACACAACCAGCCACAATTAATTAAACTTAATATAGTTGTTGAATGATGAGCCATATCTATTTCACTCAAAAGGAAGTTTGCAATATTTTTACTTAAAAACTTATATATGGCTTTTCCATAACAGCTGCACAAGCAGTATATAGTAACAGAACTAATTAAATTGATAATGCCAGACAAATCAATGTTCTAATCCAAAGTTTATTAGTTACAGGAAAATATTTTCTAGATTACTTGATGAGATTATTACAGATAATTAGAAAACAGAAAACCAATAGTAGCTGTTTAACAGCATGATTTATATGTGCCCTCTCCCAGCAAAACAGACAATGAGGCTCCAATACCAACTAACCAAAAATTTTTGGGTAAGAATAAGGAAATGCTGGCAACAGTCTCACAACTGCAGTAATTGGCTACTAAACTGGAACAAAGCTGCCTGAGCTACAGCACTAGAGAGCCAAGTTATGGAGTAACTCCTATGAAAAGTAGGGGAGAGTTTTAACAACTTTTAAGTATGTCATTAAATACATCCCAAATTTTGATGCTTCTGATTGCTTCTCTAACACATGAACTGCCACATGACTATAGTGAACTGACTTAACAGAAGTTCTTTTTCTTTGTAAAAGGACAAGTATAAAAACTGTCACATGGACATGCACTCAGTTTTTGAGATCATACATTTTCATATCTTACCTTTGCCTCACAGGACACAGGCCTGAAATGATGTACACTTTTCCCCTTAGAAGTCAGGTTCAAACTACACACAACATTCATTTAGGAAGTACTTCAAGAAGGCAAATCTGCAAATAAAAAGCAAAAGTCAGAGTTGGTTGTAGCACATCAGTTCCTACATGATTGAAAATATCAGACATATGCCTGCAGAAGATATACATCACAGATACAGACAGTACACCTGTCTCCTGCTACCACCTTTTACTGTGATTAGCAATATTTATTTGCAATTAGATACTTAGTCTGTTGAATTGTTGGTATTTCATTAGAATACTAATTTCCTCTCAATTCTGCAATACCACTTCCTAAGGTCTCATCTACAGAGGCAATAAAATGAAGTATTTTATACAAAATGGCTGCCAAATGATCAGTGCACACAAAATGGCTGCCAAGCGAAGGGCATTTGGAAATGCTGCACGTAATGGGGCTACTTTCACACAGCCATTGGTGCTTGCCACACAGATCAGATTTTGTTTTTGTCAGTTAAGCCCTCTTTCTTGGTATTTAGTATTTTGTTTTGCTAATCCTGTAAGAAGATGACTAACTTGGAGTGCAATTAAAGATACTACCTATATGACTTTATTATTTATTATCCAATTTATACCCCACCATCACTGTTACTTCACACCATGGCTTATAAATACTCTACCATTCAGTTAAAGTAGTTGAGTTTAGCACTTTTACTCAGAGATGCACGAGTGCAAGTATCAGAATCAATTTTACTTACATTACAAAAAGATAAAGCATGAAGCAAAAACAAGATCCCAGTCTGTTTAGAATAGACTCTGCTCTGTCAGAATGAACATTCATTCAGAAAACAGTGGTTTCCTAACCTATGAAGAAATAAATGATGGGAATGTTGACTGTACATAAACACAATTTTTACACCCAAACAATTTGATAATGTAACCTTCTGTATAAAGCCAGCATTTTCATAAATTATGATCTAAACAGAGTCCTAGTCAACTCACCAAGAGATATCAAAATTATCTCTTTATTACAAGCGATGCTAGAATACTGCCCGAGGCTAGGGCTATCAAAAAATATTTTGCTCGTTTCCAGGCCAATATTTCCTACCCCTTTTATTAGAAATTGTAACACATTTTCAATAACTTTTGGCTTTGCTATACACTCAGTATAAAAAGTAATTTTCTAGAACTCTTGAAAAACCTGACATGTGAAATGATTCACTAGTCAACTTGTGCAGTTGCAAGCTGAAAGAAGGTATGTAAGATCAGTTGACCACGGAAAGCAACAGAAAAACACTGGGAGCTTCAGGACAGATGGACGAACTTCAGGTCATATACAACATTACTAAAGCTATATTTGGAGGAAGTTATGACAGTACCCTGGGTAAGACTACTCTGTGTTGCTAAGGAATATTTAAGATGGATGAAATAACTTCTCTGTTAAACAGAGCCAACTTCAGCCATTTCTTGTTTATTTGTGCAATATTTCCCTGCACTGATTATTCATTTTAACAAGTATACAAAAGATAATCCCTCATTAAACCATTTAGACAGAAAAAGATATGAACACCATTGAAGTGCTTAAATATAGTTACATTAAAAAATAAGCATTATTTGTGGAGAAGAAAACTCAACTGCCATTTTGTTAAACACAAAATATGTCAATAGTTCACAATGGATTACAAAGTGGGATTCTGGTTAACTATTTAAAAACTCCAAAGACTCTTAACTTTATGGGTTACAATACAGCTTGAACCAGCTGCTTGTTTGATCAGAGAACCTGGCAAAAAACATTTTACACCACTGTTCAAATAATATAACAAATAATCTTTTCTTTCCTACCCAATGACTGCATTGAAACTTAAAACAGTAATATTGGAAGTGTCACTTGAAATTGGGCACCCTTTGGAAAGTTTCTGTGATTAAATTCAATCATGACAAGTTTCTTGGGCCAGGAAGTCTAGATTTACAAGTATATCACAGCGTTCTTTGCCTTAGTTTGAAACAACATATTCTAACTACCTCTTAGCATTTTTGATGGTGATGATGTTGCTATTACTGCCATGCTAACATAGCCCCCAAATGGAGAGCAGGGTAGATGGAATGTGTAAAACTATTTTTATTATTAGTATCTGTGGTTTTTTTGTTTTGTTTTGCTCAAAGCAACACTAGCAGTGATAAAGTAAAATGACAGACAGCAACTTATTGCTCGACTTTTTCTGTCATTTTTCCAAAGGTGGATTATAACTAGATTTTGATAAAAACAGCTGCCCATTTCATCTCCGTTGCTGTAAATCATCAAAGGAAACGGCATGAAAGTCACTGTGAATTCAGCTAATACCCCCACCCACCCCAATACTGGCCAAATTTGCGTACTGAAGACACATTAACTCAAGCTTTATGTACTAGTACAAACAAATGTAACCATTTACTAGTCAGGAGTTCAAGTTCTAGCAACATGAAAGGAAAAATACATAGGCATGGAGCTGAAAGCTCTGCACATTTACTCAGCAGGCAATTTCAATATGTAAAAGAGTAGGATTTACTCTTAAGTAAGTGTGCACAGGAATGCAGCCAGAGACTCTTAATATAATTTCACAGGCAACCTGTTAGGACATATATGTATCATTCAGTGGGAGATTTGTACTGTCTGCTTGTTCCAAGAAAAACACAATATAATTCCTCTATGGAATTAAATACATTCAGGAACACTGTGATGTCAGATCTACCTTAACCTCCAACTGTCCTGTTTTAGCCAAAATCGTGTCAAATTTTCAGAGTGCTGTCCCAAGGAAAACTCCAGCCAACAAGTCTCCAATTTTAAAGATGGAGCTTAAAAAAATAGTTGTCTGTATTTCCAAAACCAAAAGTCCAGAGGGTAAGTTTCACAAAAAACCTGCCCAACAAAATCATGTGTGAGCTATATTCTTTACCTTATGATAAGGATGATGATGTAGACCATAAGTTTATCACATTATACACACTCATAGAGGTCAATGAGAGGAAATGGCATAAAGCATTATTATAAATGCACATGCTGATTTTCCTACTGCCTCCCCTACCCCAAAAAAATATTTAGATTAAATGCTTTTACTATTAGCTAGTCCTCTTTACTACTAGAATAAGAGAAAAGAAGAGACTGAGAAGAGAATATGAGTCAGGCAGGCTGACTGGTTGCCTATTTGGGGGGGGGGGGGCTTTTGACAGCTCCAACAAAAGTCTGAGGGTTAAACAATGGAAAAGAAAGAGCTGGGGCAAGGAAAACTTTAGGTTCAAGCTTTTACCTGCTGCCTTAATGTACTAGTAAACTACATTCGCCAAGAAAGGGATATTAAGAAAGTACCTGCTTCCACTGGACTGGAAAGTTATACTTTAAAAAACTAAATGTTTGAGGTGCGGGGGGGGGGGGTTAAGCTGCTGGACGGAACTTGAGATAAAGGATGGAAAGATTGAAAACTGGAGGCTTTGTCTTTTCACTGAAAAACCTGAATAAGCATGTGCTTGGTATTAATGTTTATGAATACACAGACCTGGTTAACTATGGTTGTTTATCCCAGTGAATCCAGTGAGCAAACACATAGCCTCCTGTACACTTACCATTTCCAGTTTCAATCAGCTGAAATGAACCACACAGGAATGTCCCTTTCCTAGGTTATTGTGACAGCAAGACATATGGGTTAAAAAACCTGATTTAACCCAAGAATTGCCCCCCATTTTTTGAACTTATTCTTCATTGTTTGGCCTCCTAAACAGCCCATAATTCTATGTTTGGATGTTAACAATAAGCAACCAGGCATCCCTGCATTGTTCATTACAGCTGATTGAAAAGAGAAGCAACAAGCATGCTGCAGGCCACACACTTGCTTAATACCATGTGAGACTTCCCTACTTCAATTCCTGGGTTAAATCTTGGGAATCTGCATGGTGTGTATATCAGGTCTAATCAAAGTAAGTGAAAAGGCCTTGCTCCTCTTACATCTCTTTAATTTCCACTTTTTGCCTGTAGCACATTTGAGACTATCAGGCCATACCACCATGTTGAACATGTCTGCCCCATATTCTACCGCCGTAAGCACAAAGCCTAGAGGACATGAATTTACCATGAAAATGATGTTGATATAGGATAGAAATGCCAAAGAGACTGACTGTAGCAAACAGTTACACAGAGGTTCATTGAAGATTTAAGGCAAAATCCTATGTATGTTTAGACAGAAAATCCCCCCATCCACTCCCAGCAAACATAACAATATTACTAAGATATTGTGGATACTTTAAGTTTTTTGGTGCTAATTATTTAAAAATAAAGGGAAAGTGTAAGTTAGTCAGCAAGGTCCCAGTCTCAAAATAACTGGGACCCTAAAAATCCTAAACTATCCATTTAAAATGAGTCCAGTCCACTTATGATACTACAGAACATTCAAACAGTGCCTCTTAATTTGAAGTTTTTGCAGTTAAAAAATATAACACAGCCATCTGTTTTATAAGAAGCCAGTGGATTAAATTAAAAAGAAATCTAATAGTTCTATGCAGAAGTGAGACTAATTTTTAAAGCATTGCCAGCAACAGTGATCAGGGCCATGTAACCCTACAACGATAAATCATATTCAAAAACAAAGGAATTTATGACAACAGAAGCATTTTTCCTTTAAGGGGGAGGAGGGAGGTTAAGTGTAAGATCAAGACAGGAAATTGTTCTTGTTAAGCTGAAATATCATGTAATTGTTTATTTGGGAAAACTCTGATTTACCTTAAACTATGTGCAAGGTTGGAATGAGAAGGTCATTATATATTAAACTGAAGTCCAGTAGACAACCAAGGTCAAAAACAAATTTTCTGCAAGTTTATATTTAAAAGACCTCAAGCTTTTGCATTCACAAGCTATGGCTAAGCTTTTTCCCTTGAGGAACCCAACTTTGCAGCATATACATGCTGTAAAGAAATAAGCAAACCAGAGAGTGTTGAAGGATGTTAATTTAGAAATTTTTGCAAATTATTGGGTCAAAACAGCAGACCAAAACTGCTTTAAATCTTCCTATAAAGCTCTGCTTGGCTCCAACAAGGGCACTGGACTTGGACCTGGAGCTTTCTGTTGATGGGCCAAGTTCAGAAAGACACTCACTGGGTGGCCTCGAGCAAACACAATTCTCTCTCTCTCAAGCTCAGTTTGCCCACAGCAGAAAGCACAATGATCTCCTTATCCAATTATTGAGAAGATAAGAGTTGTGGAACCTTTTACATGGGGAGCATTCAGTGCCCCCAAATGACTGTATATTAACTTGAAACCTGAGAAAACAGAAGAATCCACACAAAAAGATTTGTTTCTCCTTTTCCAGTGTATGAAATATACACATTGTTTTATGCATCTGTATTATCCAGATAGCAATCAGGGCATGGAATTCTGTAAAAATGTGAAGCAATCCATGTCAGTCTGTTGGATATTCACACAGTTATTTATATTTTCACATCTCATCTGCAGCAAAAGGGGTAATGTATAGATATCTTTACTTTACTTTGATACGTATCTACCAAAAAAACACTAGAAGTTCTGCATTTACTGCAGTAAAGTTGTATATGATCAGCAGTAATAAGCTTCATAGTTATTTTAAAATTATTTTAGGCCTCATATTAAGAAGAGAGAAGCCAAAGAAAGAACCATCAGTGCCACAGCACCAGAACAACAAACCCTAAACAACTGAAAGTTGGCACACAGACTAAGGGTGTGCACATCAGTTATTTTGCTTTTTAAATGCATGAATTTTATTGTAACTGTATCCATGATACTAAATCCTACATGAACACCTTAATTTAACGTACTGTCGATTATTAAACAGCATTAAATCATTTGCTGCCCATATAGTCTGAAGTCACTAAGGATTAGTAGGCTGCGGGGGGGGGGGGCATTATATGCCTGCTCCTCCCCTTACTGTGGACCAGAGTAGGTAATGCCTTCCCTCAGGGGAGGATAAGGGTACAGCACAGCAGGGACCATGCCTATAGGGTGTTGGTAATCACTTAAAAAGTCCTTAAGGGCTTGGGACCCGGATACCTAAAGGAACGCCTGTGGCCATATTTGCCCTCCTGCCCCTTGAGATTGGCAGCAGAGGCTCTCCTCCAAGAGCCTTCCGTAAGAGATATCAGGAAGCAAAGTACCCAAAGGAGGGCTTTCTCTGTGGTGGCATCCCACCTATGGAATGCGCTCCGCAGAGAGGTCCACCTGGCGCCGTCGTTATTTGTTTTTCGGTGCCAGGCCAAGACCTTTTTATTCAAACAGTATTTTAATAATGTTTAATATTTATAGATTGTAATTGTGCAGACAGTGTGTTTCCAGGTTTTAACTGTAATTGTTTTATTTATTATTTCTGTGAGCCATCCCGAGGCTATGTAGCAAGGGGACGCCATTTAAAAACTTTAAATTAAGTAAAATAAATAACAAAATAAAATATAGGTGCTAGTGGCATAGCTTGTAAGATTGTTTCAGGACTTCACTGCTTGGACTTCACTGCTTGTCCAACCTGTACAAAGATATGTCCTTTTGCTAGTCCAAAATCTGAGCAAACTTGGAAATACAACTCACAGGAAATGGGGCAAGGGTGCTTACAGGTGAGTATCAGCAAATGAGATGGAAATTGGAACTTAAGCATATCTGCCACTGCTCTCCTGCAAATATCCCTGAAGTTGGCTTTCTGCATGTAGTATTGCACTCAGGTGTGAATACCAGTTAAGGGAATTGTAGAATGTCAATGGAACCAATTACCTAGGGAGGTTGTGGGCATTCCCAAACTGAAGCCATTCAAGAACCAGTTGGGCAGCCATCTGTCAGGGATGCTTTAACTTGTAGTCCTGCATTAAGCAGGGAGTTGACCTTATAGACCCCTTCCAACTCCACTATTCTATTAAATATGTACCAGTTTTTCCTTTGAAAATGACTCCAGAACTCTGGATTAGCATTGCACTGGGAACTCTGTAATTCCCTGGCAACATCTGGTTTGAGTTTTTCCCTTCCATTTTGTATAACACTTGAAAATTAGCAATAGGGCTTTTTTAAAAAAAAAAAAAAATCAGGATCATTATTATCAGTCTGATTTCAGGTTCCTAGCATTACAGTGTTATTACATTACATCTGCAATACATGTTTTCACATGCATTTGTAAACAAGTTATATTTTACTAGATACAATTAAACAAATACAACATTCTATGTGAGCCAAATTTCAGAGAGAAGCCAAAACCTTTGCCCTGACTCAGAGCTAGATTTTCATAGTTCCCATCTGTCTCATCCATATACAGCTGCTACAATCTACTAGGAGCCCTTGAAAGAGGGTAACTAACACTTCAAGGCAAATAAACCCAATATAAGAAAGTTCAAAACAGCAATTGTGCCAAGCTCAGATAGGTTTCTAGAAAAGGTGGGTTGTTGTGTGCAAATAACTGTTCAGCTAGCCACATCAATGGGCAATAAGCCTTTTGTTGGGAAGTAGGGAGTTGCTGGATGGAAGATCTATCAAAGTACAAAAGCTAAGTTTGGCGACTTTTTATTAGTAAACTACCAGGCTCTAAATTCAATGGTATTTTGAACTGCTTTCTCAACAGCTGATGCACAAACCAATACAATAAAATCTTTTAGGACTGCATGTATGGGCATGCACAGAGGCACAACAACCACAACAAAGTGCCTGACTCAAACATCCTCCAGAGAAAAATCAGCTTAGAAGCAGCACACAATACATCTTGACATTGTGCTGTTCGGAGGAGGCATGAGCAGTCAGCACTTTAACCTAAGAGTTGTATTTCATAGCAACCCCCCAGATGTGAAAACAGATTGTTTTTCTAGATATGTATTGTTCTTGTCAATAGGTTTTCCTGAAGAGGACACATTGTCTACTTCCTGCTTTCTGCCCATGTCTTAACTCCTACTTAGATTGTATCCAGCTCTCAGGAGCACTGAGGTAAGAGCTGTACAAAGGAGTCAACCAGAGCTACAGAACATTTCACCCCTTCAACTTGATACACACTCTGAAAATTAAGGACATAAACTCAACAAAAATCTCTGAAAGTTTTAGTTTCCACAATATCTCACAGTAAGAGCTGAATCATTTGCAAATCAAAATGTAGGTAGGATAAGGTGCAAAGATGACATCATGCTGATGGCACCAATGAAGCAAATCAGAATCGAAGTAATTGTACTAACAATTACAAGAAATGTCTTGCAATGGAGCAAGAAATGTATTCTGCAAATTAGATGTGAGCAAAAAGGAGATTGTGACAAAATGGGCTTGACAATATTTTATTTCATTTTAAAATGTTTATGCCACCTCTTCTCCTGGGAATACAAGACAGCTGACCAAAAAAAATAAAACATTTTGCAATGACAGCATGAACACAAACATGAAAACACCAATTAAATATTGGGGCAAAAAACAGAGAAAGATTTAAAATAGAAAGTTAAAAACACATACTAAATATCTTCTTTTTAAAAAAATCCACATTCACAATTCAGTCATACCTCTATTAGGACCATCCAAAATTACACAAAATTATGCAAGCTGTTGAGCTCCCTAGAACTCTTTGTGATGTAAAAGAGAAGATGGGAAAAGAAAGGTAATTAGCAGCTTCCAGATGGGCATTAATGGGAAAGTAAGGCAGGCCTCTCCTAGAAAGGGACTTCCCAGAGGCTAGGTGTAGCCACTGGAAAAGCCACCTCTCCTCTCTGTATCCCCAACAAAGCATAAGTCTGGGGGTCTGGGACATATAAAAGAGCATCTAAAGAGGATTCCAACAGGTGGGCAGACTAGTACGGGGGAAGGTGCTCCTTCAAATATCCTGGTCCTACAACATTTAGGACTTTAAAGGTCATTTCCACAACTTTGAAACATATCAGAAACAAATAGGAAGCTATGCCAACAAGAAGAGAGATGAGCAGAAAGCAGTCCTCCGGCTGCTTCAGAATGTAGCTCCCACCATCCCTGACCACTGCCTACACCAATAGGGGCTTCTGGGAGCTGAAGACCAAAACACCTGGAGCCCTACATTCTGTCCACCCCTGAACTAGGGAATCACATGCTCCTTCTATGCATCCCTTGAACAATCTGGATGCTTCAGCAACACTGAGTACACTCCAATCTGAATCACAGTTTGACAGCCTCCATGTAGAGTGTAAACATGAAATAGCAGTATTAACTAAAAAAACTTGACAGGCAATGCAGGATGCCTACTAGAAAAAGGATACTGACAGGGTGCTGACTATTTTGTACCAGTTCAGCAGCCACTTCAGGCTGTAACTCTAGTCAGAATCAATTCCTTAGCTTTCAAGCATATTTTTTAAAAGTTTAAAGCTGATATTAACCATTTTCAGATTAGAGTGGGCAGCAATATGTGAGAAGGAACTTTACTGGGAACTTTAAAACTAGACTTCTAGCCAGTATCTCTACAAAGCTGTTGTGCTTACATTCTAAGACATTATTACAGTTTTAGGTGCCAATCTTTTAAAGCATGGCCTAAATTTAGGAAGCAAAAAATGTACAAGAATTCTGATCAACATAAGCAACAACCAGGGTGAATGTTAAAAAATTAAGAATGATTTAAATCACAAATTCAGATGGAACATCCACCTAAGATAAACTTGCATCTGTATTTGTTCTTATTATGCTTTTCAAAACTAAGATTATATTGACATATGAAAATATACTTTCTCCCCATCACACAGTATTTTATCTAGTCTAAGCTTCTAAGGAAAGAAATGCACATTAGAAGTGAAGAAGAATTGGGAGAAATTCATTCCACTTCGCGTCTTGAAAGCTCTAATTAAAATTCAATATTGCACTTTACATATGGGTTCTTATATGAAACTCCTGTCATGGCTAAGGCTTAAGGTTAACCAGGTTAATAGAGTCCAATAAAACAGCTCTATTGAATTATACCAAGCCACTGTAATACACCAGACTGCAATCTGCTTCTCCTTTATTCCTGACCACTGCACTAAGATTTAAGCCAACAATGTGTGGTTAGCATCCAAGAACTATTTATGTGTAGGATAGAAACTTCCAAACACCACCCCTCTTCCCTTGAAGAAAGTGCATATATTTACACCTCAAAATATTTCCCTCCAGTCTGCTATTCCCATTGTCACAGTGTTATGTGTTAACAGATCTGTGCACATTTGCCAAGTATCACTCAGTCGAAACAGAGACACTCCCCTCAATATGGATTCATTTTAAGAGGTTTTTTTAAAATGTCATTTAGCATCAGCCTCCTATCCACAAAGGGTTTTATGAACATACTTCCTTAAACCCAAAAAGCTTTTTAAATTTTCATTTAAACCACCCTTGTTTGTCTTACAAAATTATCTCTCTACACACTTACATAAAAACACATTCTACTTTATAGTTATTGAATAAGCTTTAATATCTGTGTGCATGCAGTATAACATTACAGTGTGCCTTAACCATGGCTGGGCCCTGGCTGATTTAAGGTGCTCAAGGACATGCTATAACTGTTCTGAGCAACAATAGACTCTTCCCACATCAAGCCTCTCTCTTCTCCTTTTGCAGCATAACCAAACTAAACATAGAGTACTAATCTTTAAATTGCTTCGGACAACATTGCCTGAGTCAAAAGAGAAACAGTGATGGTATATGCTCCCAAAACATAAACTTATGTAACCATTATGTCTACAATGCACGGCTTAACAGTGTGATGTAGTACATGTGATGTAGTCTAATTAGAAAAAACTCCTCTTGACCTCAGTGGAACTCACTCCCACATGAGGTATTGGAGCCTAACACATGATTGAACTCTGTATCAGTAAACAAGAGAACCAACTCACTCTATACACTTTTTGTTTCCCAAACTTTTTTTCTTTCCTTTTGGGAAAATCCACCCATCTTGCACAATCACTAAAATCCTGAGTGCAACCTATCTTTGATAATGTTCAGACTTTCCTCCATTTTCTCAGAAGGAAGCCTGGCATATTTACATAAAGCCTTCTTCACACTATGTATCCCAGGAGTGCAGGCCACCTGGGAGTCCCAACCCTAGTCATCTGGTTCAGCCTTCCAAGATTG
Source organism: Varanus komodoensis (assembly GCF_004798865.1). NCBI lineage: Eukaryota > Metazoa > Chordata > Lepidosauria > Squamata > Varanidae > Varanus > Varanus komodoensis. Next base: position 21,484,413 of record NW_025335798.1, read on the forward strand.
TTAGGATGGAACTAGGGGTCACAATCCCACTTCTAACCAACATGACTACTGCTTACATTGCTGATCTATCTCCTATGGAGTCAACAGCCTCCGTTAGTTCTGCTTCCAAAAGCTACTTTGTCTATGCCTTAAGATCATCTGCACATTTATCTTGAAAATATTAAATTCCAGATCAAGTTCTAAAGTATGTAATGATAAACCTTATGCATGCCAGCCCTGAGCTGACATAAGGATCTTTTAAAAAAAGAAAAAAGGAACAGAGGACAATGTTAAAAACTCTGAATTGGGGCAGATCAACAGAGAACTTACATGTAGGGACAATGGACTTAATAGATTTATGTATTTGATGTTTGTTGAATGTAACACTTGGCTGTATTGGCATACTTTAAGCTTGCAGGTCAAATTATGTCTAAACTGAGCCACCTCACAATTCACACAGGATGAGTTACAAGTTAACTCTACAAAGAATGGATTATATGCCTGCTTTTGTATTTAGTGTGCTGAATCAACCCACATCAGCTTCTGTGGTGCAAATCAGTTCCTGGCGAAAAGGGGCCTTTCAGAACTACACTAAGTTCCACCACTGCACTACTTCGAATTGCTCTTCAGAAGTTTTGTATCACTATCACAATTCTTGATGTCATCAATTTAAGAAACATGACAGATAATGTTATTATGGGGATAAGTAACCACATAAGCATTAATGTTAATCACACCGTGCTAGTGTAAGGAACATTTAGCATAACACCAGACGTGTCAGCAGGAGGTGCAAGGGATTCTGCAGAAAACATGTCATGTTAGCTAACTTTGTTGCGCTACTGCAATGCAACTTACATTAGCATTCAGGTTGCACCTCAAAGTGCACAAGGTCTCCATAACTTGGAAACCTGCAAATGGTATAAGAGGACCCTCTAACTTGTCTTGCGAGGCCCTCACATAAGATGGAAGCAGCAGTCTTTAACTTCTACCACATAAATAGCAAGTAGGAAAATACCTGTTCAGACTATTTGCACATTAAATCCAATACTATCTATTCTGAATAGTAACAGTTCTCCCCTATCTTAGAAGTCTTTTGCATCACATGCTACCTGATGAGATGTCCTAATGAAATGAAATGAGATTCTTGGAACTGAACCTAGAATCTTCTACATTCAAAAATTTTGCTCTCAACCATTCCTTCCTAAAAAGACTTATCACTTCTATTACCTACATACCTATGGGAGCATGTGAGTTTATTAGAGAGACTAGTTAACCCTTGGTAAGGAAACACCAGATGTATTTATTTCGGTCCCTCAAAGACCTTTCTTCCCGCTGTGCTTTTCTTGCTAAAATGAGCTACTGAAAGGAACCAAGCCTGCGAGGAAGCCATGCCCTCTGACCTGGAAACCTTTACAGTAAACCCTGTGTCTAATAGGCTGTTATCTAACAGCGAAAGCCAGCCTACACGTGCTCCAGTGTACTCGTCTTTATTATAACGTCGCCTGTACGGGAATACGTCCCTCACAACAGATTTGGGACCCGCATCCAAGTCCTGCAAGCGCGGTGAACTATACGGCGTTACAAAGAGGGGGGGAAAGCGCGCCAAGAGACGGACGCTTGCCTGTTAGACTTGCAAGCACTGCAGCGGCCTGCATCGTCCTACCAGGGGCTGCGGGCCTGGGGAAAGCGGCGACCACCGCGCCTGACGACAGGGGTCCCTGCAGGGCTTAGCACCAGAGCCTCCAGGAAGGAGGCGCGTTCCCCCCCCGCGGGCGCGCGCGCGCGCGGGGGCGCACTCACTCGCGGACACGAGCACAGCCAGTGGCTGCCCCTGCCCACTGGCGCGGCGCTAAAGGCGGCCGTAGCAGCGGCTTGCCCGCCCCTCCGCCGCCAGTCCGTCCATTCCTTCCTTCCTCGCCGCACCGAGGCGAGCTGCGCCTTGCCAGGGCTCCCACGGCGCCCCTGTCCCCCACCCTCTCGGCCCGGCCTGCTGTGGCGGAGCGCTGCCGGCGAGCGGACCAGGTAGCTCGCTAGGCCCGCCTGACGTCTTCCTTCCCTCCTCCTCGCCGGCCGGCCAGCTCCACTGACCTGCGGCGCCCAGCTGGCAGGCGTGCTCTGCGTCCTCCCCTAGCGCGGAGCCTTCCCCGCCCAGCTTGGCGCTTCGCGCGGCCCTGGCTCTTTACCCCACCCAGAGGGGAAGCTCACCTCCTCCTTGTTGGTTCCTCTTGGAGGCCGGCAGGAGCGACGCGCTGGCTTCCCGGCTCCTCCCTCTCGCTCTTCGCCCCGACGCGGAAGGCAGAGCCGGGGAAGCCGCCGCCGCCGCCCGCTCCTCTCCCGCGCGCGCTGTGGCTGACCGGGCAGACCGCGCTGCAGCCGCCCTGCGCGCTTGCCCGGCCTCGCTTCCTCGCGCTCCCCCCCGCCGCCGCCGCCGCCGCCGCGCCGCCGTCTCCGCCAACAAAAACAAGCGCACGCAACGAGCTTTCCCACGACACCTTAACGGCTAACACGTTTGTTCCGCCTTACGTTTCGTGGTCTGTAGTCCTCTTTTATCATATGCAACCCTCGCTCCAAAGTTGGCAAGTAGCTTGCTTCCCTGAGCCGTTGCTGGATAATGTTTACTCAGAAGTTAGCCCCCTTGGCTTCAGTGGAATTTATTTCCAGGTAACTAAATACATTTAGCATGGGGGGGGGGTGGATAATTGACTTGAAAAGGACATCGTGCAGCCTTCCCAATCTGATGCCTTCCAGATGTTTTGGACTTCAGCTCCTATCAGCACAAGCCAGCATGGCCAGACATCAGAAATGCTAGGAGTAGTGGTCCAAAACATGGAAAGCATCAGCTGTGGAAGGCTGGCATGGCAGTTTCAAGACTAGAAACTGCTTTATTGATCTTTTAGTTTAGATTTGCCATTTTCCTAAGCCTCATAGCCAACAACTCAAGATTATAGTGCTATGGAACACTAATTTGGAATGCCTACAAAACACACCAGATTTCCCCATATTAATGAAATATGGGAGAGGGTAAGCATACAGTGCCACCCCCCCCCCCCTTGGCTCCATTATAATAACTAGTTCATACAAATGAAAAGAGGGGGTCAATTACAGAGTGAACTCGGATAGGGATTTCCTCTTATTTACAGATAAGTTTTTGCCCTCCAAACTGTTCCCATCGCATCTCCACAAGGGACTTAAATTCAAAAGCATAGCTATTTCTTAAGGACAGATTCATTCTTCTACAATGTTTAACACCTGTTGAACTGAACCACTTAAAAGCTAACTACATGTGTATTTACATAGAAATTAAATCCAGGTAAGTAGGAAGATGGCACCCGTGATATTTTAACCACAACTATAAAGTGGCAGATCTGTAAGAATTTCTGTGGGTTCACAGTGCAGGGCCCTGTATATTTGTGGAGCCCTGACTTCCTTTGAAGCACTGCTGCCATAAAACATGTATCAGACTTGTGTGCAAAATGTTAGCTCTACAGAATAGATACTAATATCACAGTATCCCTTAGTGATCCATAGAAAAACATCCCAGCTGGTGAAAAACCTTTGTATGCTAGGATGGATACTTACAACATAATCCTATGCATGTTTACTCAGAAGTAAGCCCCACTGTGTTCTGTGGGCCCCATACATCAGGTTGGATGGGACTGCTACTGCTGGGAACATAGGAGGATAGCTTTGTGGGTCCACTGTGAAGGATGATAAGCCTCTGCCATCCTTTTCCCTATCATGCTGTTACAGAAACACTTTTATGCTCAGGAGCTTACAGTGAACATCTAACATGAATTCTTGGGCTTTCTACCTGCAGTGCCCACCTGAAAGAGTAGAAAAGCAGAAGCAGGCAGGGCCAGTCATAAAGTTGTGGCTGACGGAGGTGTGTTTGGCGTAATCAGCTGGTAACTAATCTCTCTTGGAAAATGGCTGAATTTTTTGCCATGGCTATTTTCTTCCAGCAGCTGCCTTCTTTTTACAGGCATAGGCTGTGTAGGTATCATGACTCAGCCTCTCAGTCATAGGCACAGTTTGATGATCAAGAGGCTCCAAGTCAGAGATCAAGACACTTTCAGGGCCAGGACGAAAGTCTGTTTAAAAGAGTTTTCAGAGGCTATATTGAGGGTTCAAACCAAAACACCAGCATATTTTCAATTAAAACTCTTATTTTCAGTAACTAAACCTTAGAGCAATTTCAAACATTTAGAATGATGAGGAGTAGAGGGGGTAGAAAAGAACACACACAACCTCTAAACATTTGGGCAGCAGGGTATGGCCATCCAAGGACTCCCTGTGTGCAGGATTTGGCCAGTAGGCATGAGCAGCACAAGCAGCACCCTTCCTTTCAATGCAGAAGAGTATTGAACTGTATTTCTCCTCCCCATATGTCATTTGTAGCATTTCTTTTACCCATGTCCTGTTATAACTTCTTTCACACTTAAGTTGTACTCCACCCTTACAAACTGCCAGTTACTTCATCCCTCTCTATTGTGGGTTTTATATTTCATACCTTAACAGTTTCCCTTTCATCCTTTCTTTTCTATTTTTAGATTAGTATTATTTTTAAAAAATCATTTATCTCTCTTTCAGGGACCCCTCTGGCCCTTTTCCCCCACAGAAAACCTAACTCCACCCTAAATTATACTGGTGAAATGAAGAAATAATTGGAGTAATGAAGAATAAAGGACTGAAAGTTCCATTCAGTTTGTGTATTCTGATTCAATTCTTGGGATTAGAACTCTTTAATTCTAGATGGATGTATTTTGCACTAGGTCCTTTTGGTGAATCTTGGGATTCCAGTAAATAATGAAATAGATTCTGGAATCCTGAAGGCCACCTATCTCTAGTCTAAGCAACATTTCTGAAATGCCACCTATACTTGAACAACTCATTGAAATGTGAATAGGCAGTCAAATTAGCTTCACTTGATCCCCTCATTGCCTGCTAAAATAGCAAAAATGCTGCCTTATGGGCTGGGTTTCTGATTCACATGTTATTATCTATTTCTAAAGTCTCCATCATTGGATAATAAGGAACTTAGCATAGTCATAGAGAGATTAATGGGGTATCAAATTAAATAATGGAACATGTAGATTTATGTGGCGAAAAGGTTTTGCCTGTTTAAATACCCTACTCCCAATAAAAGTGACAAAAGGAGGGAAAAAAATGAAATACATCCAGACTACAAATTTTAAAACCTTAGTGGCTATTATTTGTAAGATTTTACAAATAATGTAAGCTGTGGGTTTTGTAGCTTGGAATGAGCATTTTCTAGCCATTGGTTCAGCTTCTGAGATGCTATGGAATGTTTATGAACATTCCAGCTGTTCAGGAGTTGAAAGAAATTTAATGCATCAGGTGTAGGGGGAAGATGGAGTTGCTTTTACAAAATTGTACTGAGATGAGGCCACAGGGAAAATCATTTGTGAATTGGGTTGTAACTCTGAATGGGGTTGCTCATCTGAGCTTTATACCTGCAGGTCCAAATCAGCAGAAATAGTATAATATTCAGGCCACACTTAATTGCTGTGAAATAGAAGAGAGGTAACTTGCTTAATGGAAAAGTGAAGCACACATCTTCTAAATAAATAAATAAATAAAATTTTAAAACTTTACAAAATAGTAGGGCAAGAAGGAGACTTGCTGACATTGGCTACTTTGAAGGGCTTTGCCAGTACTATTGAGTGTATCATAAGAGATCACTCAGCCTCAAAGGAATACAAATCAATCATCAGCATCAAAGTAGGGCACAGTTACAATCCTAGGCACACTTACCTAGGAGTAAGCCCTGTGAAAATAGTGAATAAGGCTTGTATAGGATTGCACAGTAATGGAGCTGATAGAATGAGGAAGACATAATACTTGCCACTGGTGATGTTGTAGGTATTATCCATTTTGTATCCATGATAGCCAATTATATTTTCCTAGTGACTTAGGGTGGGAGAGAGAGCAGGAATTCAGTGTTTTGAAGGCTGGAACAATGTGGATCTTTCAAGGAGCTGCCAGTGTTAATATCTGGCCCAACACAGCCCTGCCTAGATGTGTCATTTCATAATCATTGTGCTTTTGCAAGGTGCATGCTCTTTACTATCCTTCAAACTGCTAACTGCCCTGGCTTTAAAAAAAATCCTTGTTTCTAACAGGCCAAATTCTTTCATAGTTTACAGTCTGAGGAAGATGGTAGGGAGCTCCATTGGCTGGAGCATGTGACATCCATGTGAGGGGCGTCCGGACCCTTTGAGGCAACAAACGTACATTGCTCCCGATCTCTCCGGCAAACATACGTACTGTGCATAGCCAGTGTTTCCTACCTGAATCTGGGGAAGGAGACTCTATCCTATGCCATACCAGAATCAATTTTTCCATATGGTGTCACAGGACCCTTTCCTATTTGCAACAATCTAGTGAGTAATGCACATGAGACTTGCAGTTTTCTATGAAAGAAGTAAAAAATTTGCCTTGGAATCAGGGTCATGCTGTTTTGTTGCTGCCATGCAAATTATTGGGGAAGTTCCTGTTTCTACAAGGTCTCTCTTCATTTGCAGCAAACGTTTTGGATTAAGTGTATGTATTACTGTGGCAACAGGAAACAGAGTGATTATTAAAATGATCCCAGACTATTTCCCCTGCCTGTCCTTTGATTTGGAGAAAAGGGTTTTTTTTTAATTATTAATGTTTCTCATACTCATGTGCTTCTATGCTTTCCGGTATAATCTAGAAATGGAAGTGCCAAAATATCACAAGACTGGAAGTCCCTACATATTTTTTCATTAAAAGCAGGAAGTATTCAATAATTGTATGAGAATACTAATTTGTATTCACTCCATAGCCCTTGGCAACTGTTCATCCTAAAACAGATAAGCTTTCTCTACTTACCCCATTTATCAATTTATCACGCATTAGACAGGATCTAGATAATTTTTACATACTTTTGCCCAGCTAAAAAAAGGGGAGAACCTGTGTGTGCAGCTGTCTAATTTGACCAGATTGTGCCCACGGAATGAAAGCATGACATTATTCTGGCCAATAAGTATTCTTTTGCAAAGCTTACTGATTATTTATTTATTTATTTGATTTATATCTCTCCTTTTTCTTTTTTCAAGAACTCAAAGGAGTTTACATTATTCTGTTCTTCCTGCTCTAAATCGTCTCCCCACAACAACAGCCCTGCATGGTAGGCTGGCCTGAGAGTCTGTGACTGGCCCAAAGTCACCCAGTTGGCTCCCTGGCTGAGTAGGGACTAGAACCCAGATTGCCTGAGTCCCATTCCCATGCCCTTAATCACTGCATCACACTGGCTTCCATGATAAATCTGGACAAGGCAGGTCCCAGTGAAATGTTTATTGTTGTTGTTGAATTTGTCTTTGACTTAGTTTTTAATTTGTTCTGCTTAATTTTTCTCAGAAATGTTTGTTCATTTTTAATTCCTCATTGGAGACACCTTCAGCCTTATGTTCAGAAGGCTAATAGCTACAGCTCCCATGAAAATTCAACTTTGGATATTCAAGTAAGAACAGTTTGTGGCCATAAGCTTCTCTTGGGGTCCTGTGGATACAATACTATATTCTAATTGGCCGTCAGGCTGTAGACAGATATTGTAACAGTTTCTTTAGAATATTTTTCTACTTCTGGTAATTTGCATACCAATGAAATAAAAATGGCACTTCCTGCCAGTAATTAGTTGGACCCTGAATTCAGAGAAAGCAAAAGGCTGCAGCATTATGGCAGAGGGATGGTACCAAGGAAGCTGCAGAAAGGAATCACTCCTCTTGCACTCAGAAAGTGCTTTTGATTTAAAGTCTTAGGTTGGCAACATTTTACCACTGTGTGACAGGGATTAACTATTTTCCTGGTCTAATAAGTTTCCCTCTAATGAATGCTTTCAGTACTTTTTTCATAGCAAAGCACCGGATCTGTCCTACATCCAGCCCTGCTGCTCTGAGGTGGTATTCTTCTCTAAAAAGCAACGGTGAGGGGAAGTGAGACAGAGTGCAGTATCCAGTTTTCTTGACCTAACGCAACATATTGAGCATTTCAATCATAACAGGACACTTACTTAGCGAGTTAAGATCTGCCGTCCCTCGTGATGTTTCTGAGCAATCTCACTCGTGCAGTTGCTGAACATGGTTGCTGTTTCTTCATGTTCTTCTGTTTTCCTTGCCAGCTATTCCCAATATTATTGGTTGACCTGTTTTGATTTTTGTCAGCAAGGGACAAAAGCCAAGGGAATCGTGGTCCCTCCAATTGCAGTTGGCTTAGCTGCTCTGTTAGTACACTGGCTGGGCCCAGACAGAGAGCCAGTTCAGATTTAACACCAAGTCATGGTGTTTAACCCATGAATTAGCAGGGCTGTGCCAGATAAACAACCCAGTGTTTCAGCCCCACAACATAACATGGATGAATATTCTCTGGTTTTCCCCCCTAAACAACTCAGAGTTTGTGTTTCAGAGAGTTTGGACATTGTTTTTACAGCCAGTGACAACTCCTTCTGACTGCTGAACTAGCACATTGGAAAGGCTGGCAGTGGTTAGCAAAGTTTTAAAAAAATATTGTCCCCACAATGTGTGGAAATATTTTCAGATTTTTTAAAATTTAGCTCTGTGCAACTGTAGAAGTGCACAGTTCTGCAAATGCAAAAATGAGACTCTTCAGCTGGGCAACACCTTCTGTCAAAGGGCCAGCCCTAGACATTGACCCTAAAAGGCGCCAAATGCATGTTTTCTTTCTTTTCTCTTGCCAGCTGTCAAAATGTGAACTGCCAATGGATTTTTGCTTGCAAATAAGGGGTGGTGAGATCTACACCTCCTTTGCAGCAAGATCTTCATCCTTTTCTTTTTTGGTTTAAGTGTTGTCACAGTACTGCAGATTTTGTACATTTTTCCTTGACTCAAGCTGCTTGGGAAAGTGCAAAAGTGCATCTACCCCTTTTTCAGGTGAAATTCAGGGTCCCTTTTAAAGCAGACTTTTGACAGGGCCAAGAGTGTTTTATGACAGCCAAATGTACTCAGTCAATCTCACTACTATTCTTCTGAGTAATGAAGCTCTACGAAAGTAACTGTTCCTCTGAAAATTAGGAATATCCAACAAGGCTAAAAGAAAACAGCAGAGTTGTTCACCTCTAGATGTTAAAGCCATATTCAGAGAGTCTAGTTGGTCAGCTACCTTGTCACAATTATCACAGTACTGGATGGTTTGAGGGACATATCTACAAGATAAAAAGCAATTCTGGAATGCTTTTTATCTTTAAGTGCATGTGTATGTATCTTGACTCCCAGCTTCTGTCAGTAGGAGGTGTGTCCTGGAAACCCTGAGAACAGAGATGGATTTAAGGATAACCTTTATAATGCATTATGCTGTTGTGTGCTATAAGTCAGTGTGCATTCCATAAAATGTTTTTGTTGTTGCTTGAGGTATAATTCCAGTTCCTGTATTCTGGGGAAAATAAAATAACACTATTCAGTTTTCCATTTCCACACAATTTGTGCTATGATATATCTGTCAGTTATCTGCTTTCTGAACCGAAGAGTCTTGCAGAAGTTTTAAAAATATATTTTCATACCTTTTAATCACTTGTCTTGCCCTCCTTGTTAATGCTCTCAGGGCTAATTTAAGCATTATGCATAGAGACCACTGAGGGGGAAAATCTTGCCTTGTCACAGCACTTTAACCCTCACTTCTAATGTTTTAAAAATTAAAATCTTACACCATGCAGAAATATCTCTGGTAATGGTGGAACTGGGATGCAGACATTTATACGACTGTAAGAAGCTGCCTATTGTAAGAATGTAAGAATGAGACCATTGGCCATCTAGGTCATTATTATTGACCAGGGTGCAAGGCAGGATTTAGCCCGAACTGGAGTTGTCAGGAATTAAACATGGCACTTATTGATCCAATTTGCATGTATCACAGGAACAGATAAGTTAATTATGACAAGGACCTGCTGGGCACATTCCACAGACATTTGGTATTTTCAGCCATTGAGTGGGCTGACCAAGGATTTCTACATGACATCCGAACTCAGACACAGTAGGTCAATCATGGATAAACTACCTGCAGTTAGTCTGTATTTTTAATTAGGTTAATTATGAGTTGTTTAAACCACAGTGAACCTATTCTGACCTCGTTTGTACATCATGGAGCAGGAGTGACTGGACTTGCTCAATGGAAGAGCCACATACAGTAAATGTGCAATGTTTGAGAACCACAAGCAGGTTCCCGCAAGCCAAAACTCTCTGTCCAAAGTATGCCCTGGGCAGCCATGATCCTAGGAAAAGCTGGGAATTGCAAGAACTTGTGCTGTTTAGACATGCCTGGGAATGCTCCCTAAATCAACTACGAAAGCTTGTGCAGGAGTGGGGGAGGGCTGAGTGAGCATAAGGTGGGGCAGAAGTAAAGAGGGTGGCCCACCAATGGGACAGGATTTCTGCAGCTGTTGAGAACTCTGCAGTGGCCCTGCCCTGCCAGCAGTTGTCTCCCAGCCACCCGAGTTGAAACTGGGTGTGTAGGGGAGAGTGTGGATCCACAGGATCCTAAGCCTCCTTGTTCCCTATCAGGCCCTGAAACTATGCCAGGCCTGGAGCTGGTGTAGTTAATTCCTCCTCCTCGTGGTCAGTGGAAGAGAGAAAGAAGAAACAAGACATACAAATAGAAAGTCATCTTCCTTCCCCATCCTCCCCTGACCATGGGAAGCTGATGGGGATTTAGATGCAGCAAATGCTTTGCCATGGAAATTCACCACTAATAACAATATTCTCCCTTTTCTCACACCAAAGATAATGTCCTTCTAAGGTGGGACTTGCATTCTGCATTTTCAAATACTTTCATTAACTTAAAAAAATAAAATCTCTTGCCTAATCAATTGTCAGCAATCAAACTGATTAACTGGTACTCTAAACATTAATTATTTTTAACATTATATCATTCTTCATCCTCTTTTGGATGCCAAAGCAGGATACAAAGATAACAATAATGAAACTAAAGGAATTAATCAGGTCAGTAAAATTTCTAACAGCCTATAATGCTGGAGTAAACTAACTCCCACCCCCAACACTGAAAAGACTAAAGTTGGTGCCGCACAAACTTTTGTAGGAAAAATATTCAATAACTGGAAACAATGGAAAGACAGAGCATTTCTATCTGATGACAAAGCCATGAATTCATTAAGCTGGCCTCTGGAGGAGCCATTCCTGCAAGTGTTGCTGAGACCTTTATGCAAGGAGCACCATGACTCCCTACAACCAGAGAAGCAAAATCAGTGTTGGGGGTGGCCTAATGATGTCAAGGAGGAGAACAGTTCTGGGAGCAGAGCAGGACATCTGGCAAAACTGGAGAAGGTCAGAGCAGGGAGGGGATGTAGGAGCAAGGAGCCATCCCTTCACATTATGTAGCCCATCTGGAATCTTGGGTGTTCTGTCCTTCAGCCTTACACTCCTGTAGTTTAGAAAAGGTGGTAGTCATGTAACTTTTTAGTACATAAATGTAGGTCTACCAATCTCAAGGGCTATTATAATAGCTCTTTCAGTACAATCAGGAAAAAAATTAAAAATTAAAACATCGTCTCTTCCCATGATATTACTTGTAACAATTTTCTACTTGTTTTCAATTAGTGTTACCAATTCAAGATCGGACAACCAGAAATACCTGATCTCTGGTGACCTGACTTGTAAGCTCATGAGAATGGAAAATATAGTTATTAATGAACCACTGACATATTTACCTATTTAACTATCAGTAATTTAATTATCGATTGAGCCCGTCTCATGGATTTTGCCCCTCACTGAGGAATTGATACTTCAAAATCTTTAAGCACATTTCACTCTGGTACAGAAAAGCACAGGTGTTCGGTTACAATAATTCTTGAATTGACAGATAAATGCTGCATCAGTTGCATTTTTGTCTCTTTTCCAACTACCACTTCCATGGAATTTAGGAGGATAATAATAGTCAATGTGCAAATTTGAAACATTGTATAAGATACTGTCCTTATGCCAGGGAGCCAGGAACCCTTGATCCTCCAGGACTTTTAATCTCCATCAACACTAGCCAGTGTAACCTATGGTCAGGGATAGTAAGGGTTGTAGTAATCCAGTAATATCTAGAGGGCAACAGGATTCCCATCTCTGCCTTCCATTTCCCCTAAAAAGCTATTATAGAGCAGGAATAGGCAACCTTTTCAGATGGAGGCACATTTAGCAATTTGAGAAATTATCATGAGCCACAAAATGGCTGCCAAGAGAAGTGTGGCAAAAGACAAAATGTCCAAAAGACTGAGAATGAGGCCTGGTCTGAGCAATAAACCACAACAGAATTTGAAGCCCACAGTTTCACAGAGATTCCAGCTATCTGTAAGAAAATGTGTGTGTGTGTGTGTTGTTGTTTTAAGTGGGAAGAGTGAAAAGTACCTTGATGGCTGCCCAGAAAGGTATCAGAGGGTGCGGTGCTGACTGTGAGCACTGCATTGCCTACCTTTTCTCTGGAGGGCCAGAGGAACAGTGCAGAAGATCAAGGCAGATGGAAATGGGAGTACAGCCACAAGGAAGAATGGGTGTAAACTGCCCTTCCTCCTTCTTCCAGCCTCCACTAGAATTCAGTTGGAACCCATCAAAGGTTAAAGAAAAAAGCTTCAGAAAGAAACAGACCTGAATGCTGCTTAGAAGTCAAGCACTGGTGGACTGAACTACAGCTCTTGGTGGTGGTGGTGGTGGTGCTGAAATTGTCCTCACACTTCCATTAAAACGGAAATAGCTATAACGCTTTGTTCAGATTAGATCAAATGAATTACACCTTCATCATTGTCATGCAAATGTAGTGGTTTAATAAACCCATCAAACTTTAGTGGGGTTTGGCATTTTCTGCAGTAGGTTTTACACTCTGTATGAACAACTGTCAGAACTTGGGGAAGCACATGCACCTGTTGATTGAAAACATGTTAACAAGAGCAAATTTGTAAGAACATGTTCCTGATTTGTAAGGCAGTTTTTACACATGCCTAAATTGAAGGTTATTTGTATAATCAGTAGTCTTCCTGAAAAACAACAGGTGAAGAATGGCTGTGCCAAGAAAAAGAAGATGGTGATGGTGGTGTGAATCTGAGAAATAAATGGTTTGAATACCACTGCCTCCAATGTGTACACACACAAGTGCAAATGTCAAAGTGACTGGAATTTAGTGCAGCTGGGCTGGACAAGGGCAAGGGTGGGCAAGCGGAGGCACATGCCAAGCAAGGGGGGCAAAGCCAACTTTATTAGCAGCAGGGGACATTGAGGAAGGGGGGGGGGGAGGAGAACTTGCAGGACAGAGAAAGATTGTAAGGGACAAGATGGGCCACTGAGAGCCATAGAAAAGAATGGTTGGTTCTCTTGTAGAGGGGCCAGGCGTGCAGGATGTAGATTGTTTGGCACATGTTGTGCTAGTCCAAGTGGCATCCTAGATCCATGAGCAGAGAACTAGAACTGTCCTAGGCCCTGTCCTCTGCCATAAGCTCTGAGCAGCTGGAACCTGGCATAGAGCTCCATCATCCTCACCCTGGCTTAGCATTCAAATATCTTGAGCAGCACAGGTGACTTTTTGCCTGTTTTTGCTGTTCCCCAGTGTTGCTAACCCATGAGAGAAGGTCTGAAGGCAGGGGAATCATGTTTATGACAAAGATCTTTCAGTTTAGCAGTTTCAGGTCTGTTTGTCATCTAATTGTTAAATATTGTTTTTGTGGAATGAAACAATATCACCAAGTTAGTGGCAGGTAAATGTTTGCCTAGTTAGTGGCATTGTAAAGCATTGCTGTCACTGTGGATGTGCAGTTATATTAACTTGTGTTCCTTGACACCTGGCAGAGGACGGTTTTGTGATGAGCCTGCTGTTTCATGCACCATTTTTTGGGGTTTTTTTACAAAAATTGCTTAGTACCTCCATGTGTAGAAATCATCTTGCAACTCAGTGCAGAAATGAGGGAACAGCTGATTAAGCAGTACCAGCAAGGAAGCTGCATTTTGTTGAAAATCTTTGTAGGGATGTTCGCATGTTCTCATGGCATACCATTCAGATCCTGTGACCATAGGCCCTGTGGATACGGACTTGGTACCTGTACTGAAAAACTCTGTCTTTTGCAGAACATATTCAGAACAGACCAAAGGAAGTACTACACTTCAGAGAGAGAGAAAGGTGCAAGTGTTGTTCCAGATGTGCTAAGAAATGGCCATAACCATTCAAATGAAAATCAGAACAAAATACCAAACAATACTTTTGTTTACAGCAGCTTTCTTTAAGTCCTCATTTATTTTTTTTTTCATTCCAGGCCTATCATTTTGGGGCAAAAGTCTAATATAAATAGCAAGATGCAGAAAAGAAACTGGTTTTATATAATTAGGCTTTCCCCATGTGGGTGGACTGAGGTTCTTCTTTTGCTTAAGTGTTGCCAGATCATAGTATTGCGCAGTAGTTAGTGTATATGTTGCATGCATCTGTAGAGATAGCCTTGGTGGGGGTGGGGTATAAAGATGCAATCTGACAGTTTAAGGAGTTTTGGAGGGCTGTTGGCCTGCACGTGGCAAGAAGCAAAACCTGTGAGAAGTGCTGGAATTTTCTCAGGGGAGTTCTCTAGTCTATATGGGTCCCTATACCATCTCTCAGCTTCTTCCCCAAGACCTGCCATATCTCCCCAGGCAGAGAAAAGCTCTTATCTCCAATCAGTAGCAGATCAGAAATAAGATCTTTTCCCTGCTCGAAACTGAAAAATACTCCCCTTCGTCAGATTATCTATATATCTAAAAATATGTAAAAGTTGTCTTTAAGGATGTAACCCTGTCAAGGCAGCATGCAAGATAGAAACCCACACAAAGCAGATGCATTTTTAAAAATTTATTTAAATAGATTGTGGGTTAAAATAATTAAAAACTTAAAAAACAGCCCAAACTTATAAGAAGACCAGCAAAAGCAGATGGGTCTTCAGAGATTTCCAGAAGACTTGCAAAGCAGAGCATGCACCTGACCTGCATAGAGAAACTGAGAATGCTGGGAGGTGTAGTAGGAAGAGGGGTGAGGGTGGGGCTCAAATGGTGTGGCTGGAGTATGTGTGTCTGTAAATTGGCTGAGTGGGAAAATATGTGTGGGGGGCTTCATGGGGCTTTCCATCTAATTCTGGAATGAGGCCTCTGCTGTCCTGGCCCAGGGCCAATTAGGCCCTCAGGCCAAAAAGATGCCCCCCACCCCTGAATTAGAGAGCTCTAATGTTATAATGTGATCTAATATTTTATATTATACTATATTATATTATAATATTTATATTATTTTAATTGATTTATGTTGTGAGCCGCCCCGAGGCTTCGGCGAATGGGGCGGCATAGAAATTTTCTAAATAAATAAATAAATATTATGGAATCACTGCTGACAATGTTTGCAGTGTAGCTTAGAAAATGACCACGTCTCCAGCATCCCTGTGCCCCTCCCATGCCATCAGCTTTGTAACACCAGCGCCGGGGGGCGGGGTTATACTAGGGGTTTGTATCCCTCTTACGCTGCCTGACTCACTAGTGGACTTGTTACATGCTGTTTATCCCAAATCATTGTGCTTGCACTATTTCTGCCATTATATCCCAGACTTCTTCAGACCAGCCAGTCATACCATGTCTTCTTCATATGTTGTGCTTTTTTTCCCCAAGATGCCTATTCCAGTGTGTGTTAAACTTGCAGTGCTGCTCTGAGGAGCAGAGGATGATGGGTGCAGGAGTCTAACAGGCAGAAGGGAAGGGGTGCTCCAAGCGGAAGTGTCCTGTGGTGTTTTCCTTGAACAAAAGCGATTTTCTGGGGAGACAAGCCCGATCAAATTCAGTCATTTTCCCACTTCCTTTACTCTCCTTCCACAGCTTTTCTCTGTCTCTCTCCCCCCCCCCTGTGTGTGTGTGTGTGTGTGTGTGTGTGTGTGTGTGTGTGTGAGAGAGAGAGAGAGAGAGAGAGAGAGAGAGAGAGAGAGAGAGAGAGAGAACTGGATTTTGCACACAATGCTGCTTCTCCCCTTTCCTTCCCTGTAAAAGAGCAACAATAAATTGCATTTTATCCAATGGCACTTACTCAGAAGCAACTCACATTTCCTCAGGGGCACATACTGTTAGGAAAGTCAGCGCAGGAGAGGGAATGCACCCGCCTTCAGCATGGTGTTTGGGTGCGGGGACTGGCGCATGGCCCTGCTGCCTTGGCACCATGGAAGGTGAGAGGATGGCCCACCACAGCCTCCCCTTCTTCTCTCCCCATCCCTTTTCCATGATTTTTCTGTGAGAGGTAGAAGCAGCTGTCAATTTTTCCTACTTTTTAACAGCCTCTACATTTGCACATAGCTAATGGTTGGGGTGTGAGGTTCAAAAGAGCCATTTCCTACTTCTCCCTCAGTTGCATTATGTGTAATACAAGACCACGTTTTCATCATAGCGGAGACTGTGCTGCGTTCATTAGCAAGTGTCCCAACATGGATAAATGTGTTTTGCACAAATACCACAACAGCAGTCCCTGATAAATGGGAAGGACTCCAGAGCAGCAGCTCCACAGGTCTTACCTACCTCTTCTGAAATTCAGCACAGTAAAGTTGCAGGCATTCTCCTGGGGTGACCCAGAGAAACAGGTCGTGGCCTTCATAGACAAGTGTCACTTCCCATCTAGCAGATATAAGTAAATTAACATTCATATGGGTTGACTGACAAACTGTTCGCTGGTATGGCAGGGAGGGGACAGAGAGTGACAAAAAGAGATTAAAGAGGAGATCACAAAGAAATATCCCACACCTGGCACAAACATAGAAAAATGGTGCGATTAAGAACAGGCATTGTTCCTGTTGCATTCAGTTTTATTTAAAAACAAACACCCACATTTTTACTCTGTGACCTTTGGCCACAAAAGAGAGGAAGCAAAGTTGAAACAATCGGACCTGCAAACTTTAAAGCAGCTTTGGTTTAATTTACTTTGCTCTGTTTAAAACTATACCAGTGAATGCTTAGTTTGGGGCAGGGGGGGCGAGGTGAGTGAGGAGGGTCAATCTTTGGATCCTGGGCAATTGTTGTTGTTATTCTTTTCTGTTTTGTGTTTTGACTAATCTGCTGTAAACCATCCTGAGACTTTTAAGTATAGGACTGTATAGAAAAGTTTTCAACGAATACATATAGGCAGTCAGGATGCTGCAGAGCATTGTTGGAAGCATGCAGGGTACATTATCTTCTGCAGGACAAGTCTGTGTGCCTCTATGCAAGATCCAAGCTCAGATAATGACCATGACATAGTTTATTGACAAGCAAGCTCCACAATAGCAATAATGCCCACTTCTGCATTTGCTGTGCTATATTGGCTGTTAAAGCCACACCTATTTAAATGCAGGCTCTCTAGCAAGTCTATAGGGCTTCATATTCCAGAAGTTTCATTGTAAAGTTCCACTTCTGAAGATGCACATGATTTAGCCAGTGTCTTCCCTTCAATGTGTCTTTTAAAGTTTTCCTCCTGAGTATGTGTTTTCCTTTCCAAATTATGTGTGTATGTGTATCTTAGGGTTAGTTTGCCAGCATTCCTTGTAGTACTGCACTGCAGATTGCAATAGAGAGTGGAAGATCAAGAGCTGTGATCAGAAGCCATGCAAATTTTGGAGAGCCTAGACAGAGACAAAGGAAATGCCTATGTAGATTGTGTGAGGAAGCAAAATAGGGGCATAAAGGTGTAGGGTCCTAATCAAATTGAAAAAATTGGCCACAGCAAAATGTGGCTTATCCACAGCCCCCAGCAGGAGTGCTCTCGGTCAGAGTTCCAGCAAGCCTAATATTATTGTGAGGGGCATATCTGGGCTACTATTCAAATGATGGCTCCAGGGACAGGCCACCATTTTCTTCTAGAAAAACCTTCACAATGATGCTATGTCATGACACATGTTGCAGAGAAATGAATGCGGCAGCCATCAGCCTGGGAGAAATATGGGGAAAACAGTGATTCGCCTGCCCTTGAAATATCCCCACACCTCAATACCATCAAAATACTCCTGATACAGAGCCTGTGAATTGTGTTGGGGGAGCCAGTACTAATATGAGGACAATCCCGTGTATATTTACACTGAAGGAGGTCCTACATTCACCAGCATGCCCAGGAGTTCTGCTAAGAGCTTGCTAGAAGTTGTAGAACTCTTTTCCGTCTACACATGCATAAGATTGCACCCTAAACATCACAGCATGTTTGTTTAGAATAATCAGAAATCAGTCAACACATATATCACGCCAGCAGAAGAACATTTTTACCACTTGCTGTAACAAGCACACATGTGATTTTAATTATATATAACAATACAGATGAGGGAAAACTCTGGACAGTATTTGCAAATTTGCCTACCCTTTTGATGAAAATAACTTAAACACTTAGGGTTGCTTCTCACGATAATTTTGCAAGAGCACTGGTGTACTTTCCAAAGGTCATGCCTACACTTTAAGATGCATCAAATACAACATCAGAAATGTTGACTTCAAAGAGAGTATGCGTTTAGGATGAACATCCAGAACGGGTTCTGGGACTTTCCCCTCTGCACAGTGCTTGGAGCAAAGCTCACGGCAGAGAAGCACGTCTCTGCATGAAGTCAGGGTGGGGAGCACACGGCGGGTGCTTGGCCAAGCAAGGGCTGAGGGCTGCAAGGAAGAAGAATGGAAGGAGCAGCCAGTGGTGATGGCTGGGTCAACAGTAGGTAGAAACAGAAGCGAGGTGTGCCAGCCAAAAGGGTCGGCCAGAAGTACAACTTCCAGCAATCAGCTTCAGCTGCGATCACCAAGACAGCCATGCTAGAACTGTGTTGGCAAGGCCTTGCTGAAATATTTTGAAGGGGAGGGCTAATTCTTTCCTCTCTCATCTCTTTCACGCCTCCTCTATTTTCTCCCTTTTCCACTGTGTTAGTCCCTCCTCATTGGCCCTGAAGTTCCTCCTGCTTGTTTGTGGACTGCCCCTTTCCTCCCATCTTACCTTTCTACATCCAGAGAGAGGAAATCGGCAAGGCTAGGAATACAAGGCTCCCCGATTGCTCTTTTTCTGACATCTCCTCCATGGCAAACCCCTGGAACAAATGTCCCGATCTTCCAGTGGCTGGATTGTTCCCACTTCTGGTATACAGTTATGAAATAACAACCTAGTTTTGACACTCTCTGGAGCCAATCTACTCTTCTTCCAGAACAGTGTCAGCTTCACTGTCAATACTGTCAGCTATGATTCTATGAATCATTTATAGTGCAGCAATCTATACAGAGAATCATCAGTGTATCCATGCCTGCCTATGGCAAAGGAAACTGAAGATGGGGCAGATCTGTCAGTGTCCAGAACGAGGATGTGCACGTTGACTGTATTCAGACAACAAACTGAAACAGTGCACTGTCTTGACAGAAAATAGAATGGCTGAAACACTCTTGCATTCTTTCTCGCTCTCACACAGACAGACACACATATTGGCATCACTGACTCAGAATGGTACTCAGAGGTCACTGTAAGTGAAATACCTGGAACACAGGAAATTCAGCTATACAGTTCAACAATATCATTTGTAGATCTCCTTTCAACGTTCTCACATTGCTACAAAAAGGTCAATGCAAATGTGAATGTGAGGCAGCAAAGCAATGGGTCTGCAGTTGCCATTCCAGATAATTTGAAACAACTGAACAGAGCGGGAAGGTGGGCAAAGGGGAGAAAAAAACAGAAAACATTCTTTTTTAATGTGAGCTCTCAGGAGCTAATTTTCATATAAGTCATTTAAGTCATCTCTCAATCTAAAACTCTGAATTTTAGTCTCGGTCCTGAACTAGATTATGTGGCTAAGCACCCTTTGGATTCCTTTTTGAAACAGCTTCTTTCCCTGTCACATTCATTAACTTTAGACAATGATTTCTGTCTGATTTCCCACAGCAAAACAAGAAACCTCTCACCTTATATTGTGGGTTGATATTTATTTATCTATTTACTTGATTTCTAAAACTGCATCTAATATTCCCAAACAGGACTCTTTCAGCAGTAATATGCAGGTCACTGATAGCAGGAAATAGGTCAGTAGTTGGAACACTAGAAGTAAGAGAGTGTAGTGTGTGGTAGGAAGAAAACCTCTCCTGTCCAAAGTTACAGATGCACAGGAACACAGCCAAAGACTGTGCTCAATCTAGACGTCTGTCAAAATGCCAGATCATGGCCTTGCATGGCCTCCTGTTTGCACATTTGCCATGTGACATGCATGGGAACATCTTTCCAATAGTCACATCTGCCCATTCAATACCATTTGCCTATAAGCTAGGATTAAAATTTTGAGCAGAAGCTATAGATGGACCTCATAACAGCATAGCATGTTCTTTACACCTTCTATTTTCTGTTCAAATAATAGCCTGACAGTGAAAATAATCAACAACATAATAAGCATGTCCTGCCTCCTGACCAGGGGTCCAAGAGGAAGTTATGCCACCGGATGGAACAGGCCAAGGCCCAAAGAGTCAGGGTGTCCATCAGGAATCAGGGCAGGGCAAGAATTCATGGTATGCAAAAGAAGCTGAAATCAAACATAGTGTGGCAGTCCAGAAGTACCCCAGTACAACAGCAAGATCATTTGGTGAAACCATGGGAAGGAAACCAAGTGCAGTCCGAAAGTAGCAGCTGCTTCAGGGATGAGGCAGGAGCAGGGATCTAGTGGTTTGGTGGTTCAGAAAGAGAAGAACCAGAAGCTGTGCTGCGAAGAGGTCAGACCCAGCAGAACTGTGGCAACAAAGAGACCTCAGCTGGGAGCTTGTGTAGCCTGGTCTTCCAGACCCCACTCAGGTGCTTCATTGCTCCCTGTTCTTGAGGAACCCGTTGCTCCGGAGGTTGACAGGGATCTGCCTGTGCCTGCAGATGTTGACACCTGCCTGCAGTTTAACCTCCAATTCTGCCCGCAAGACGGCAGCCACAGATGAGCCATGGATCCTGTCCTTTGGCTTCCTCCAGGGCTTTGCTGTCAAAGAGCCTGGCACAGCCTCTTGGAGATATCAGAGTTGTCCAGAGCTGGAATCATGGGGCCCCACAGGTTGGTTGGACATTGTGATATTCATCTGAGGATCTGAGCATAGGTCTTCCTGGACTGGTTCTAGATCCAGTATGACCAAGGGGGAGAGGGGGGGAGACAGTACATCATTAAAGGGTTAAAAGCAGGGAAACTCATCAGCAGTAAAACATCAAAGGCAGCAGCACTGCACAACCAGTGCTGACCTCTTGTGATATCAAGAGGTGCATCAGTAGTTTAAATTAATAACAAAAAAAGCTAAGAGAGCTTCAGGTGGAGGAATGCTAGCACTGCCAGAAATGGTTGTGCTGCTATTCCATCTCTTCCTTCTTAACAGATTCACCATAGTAAAAGATGGCAGAAATAGTGCGGAAACGCAGGAGGATTACAAGTTGTGGTGAAATCTGGACCACAATTGTACATTCAAAGCTTCATTGAGAAGCACCCTAAAAGCTCATTAAGAATGGTATTAAAAGTATAATCTGAAAACTGGAATCAGTATTTCCAGAAGAACAACATGGACTACTAACATGCAGAAAACAGCTGAAGAGTCCAGCAACTACTCCTTCTTGCTCCTTCCTCATTAAATTTGATTTACTTTATAGGATGGATATGTGTCTAGCCAAGTGGCAATCATTAGAATCATCTCCACCTTGAAGAAAGTCACATGTCCACCAGCTGGTCCCAAATATGCATCTGATACTGAGCTTCATCTGCCAGTCATAAATGGCCAATAGTCTCAAAACAAAACTCTGGATCCAAAAGAAAGCCATTTTTTTCTTTTGGAGCATCAGAAATTAACATGGTGGGAGGGATTCTGTTTATGACATTTCATAGTCAATGTAAGTGTGTGGAGTTTTTGCGTTTCTTAAGAGTTTCTCGTGTTTTCAGCAACACTCCCATAAATACAGAACTAGAGTTGAGACATTAGAATTAAGCTCATTGGATCACAGGACTGGGGGAAGCTGGAATGAACCCTCCCATAAGGAGGAAGAATGGAAAATTTGCGGCCTTTCTAAGCTTTCTCTCCAGAGGTGGCCTATTCTTTATCCCATAGGGGTCTGATGGAGGCAAACCTACTTTGTCATGAACTGAAGAGGAGAAAATTTTAGTGAGAAGTTTCAGGAGCCTGTGTAAAGAGACAGGTTCCTCACCTAACCCAGGATCAGTTGTTGTACCGGAAAAGGAGGCATAAGCTCTCCTTGAGCGCTCTCAGCTGCAATCATTATGCAGGTCAGTGTCCCTCAGCCTCCATCTCCCACTTGTAAAACGTTATTGACTGACCTTACATGGGCCTCAATCGTAACGATTTTAGGCAGTATATAGCTATAAGAAGATGGGGGTGCATTAAGTGGCTTAGTACACATTATTGTTTGTTGTGGTTTAAGCTTTTGTGTGCAACAGCATAGGTCATCAGATATAATGGATTGAGGATGTGGGTGGTATATGCATATATGAACTGAGGTACAGCAGATGAGAAAACAAGGTAAGAGCAAAAGCATGCAAGAATGCCTCAGTCCTCAAGCTTATAGCTAGATCACCAAACATGGATATCCTGCAGAATCAAAACATATCCTACTTTGCAATGCTGCTTTGCGGATTAATGATAAGATGCGCCTAAAGAGGCTTTTATACACAGAGGGGGCTCTCTGACAGCACTTGTCATATTACTTCAGTATATCCAGCTCAGGAACAGAGCAGGAACTGGTTGCTCAAGCTTGGTTTTGGGATGCAATATTTAGACAGAAAAAATGTCCCCAGCTCCAAGGAGCTTCCCCAGGGTGGCTGGCCTGGGAATGCTGGGAGCTGCAGGGGTCTGTTCTGCCTAAACATGTGTAGGACTGACCTCTTAAGCACAGTGCTGCACCCCACCCACCCTGCAGTGGGTCATCTCTGTGGGGCAGCCAGAGCCAAGTAAACAGTGTGGAGGCACTCCGGACAGTAAACACACTGTCAGAGCTGAAGTGGTGGGGGCAGCAGCAAAACCTCAGGCCATTCTCCTGAGCTGCTAGGCAGTATCATCCTCCCGGGCTGGCAGTGCTGTTGCGCTCCTTTGCTGATCTCTTGCACTGTCTCCCTTGGTCTCCTCCCATCAGGTTATGGGAAGACTGAGAAAGGCACCTGGCCAAGGGAGCAGGCAGAGGGGCACCATTTCCTCTCTTGAGCAGCTGTTGCAATCAGCTTTCTTATTCCCTCAGGGCTTCCAGGAAAAGCTTTCCTTGTGCCATCACCCTGCCTTGAACATGGAATTTTACACCCAGTGCAAGAACTTTAGGGGATGTGGGGTACCCCAACCTTTTGTGCTGGCCTCCTTAGCAACTGTCTTAAAAGGCCATATTGGGGTTGCCACTGAGTGAAACCAGGGGGTTTCTTTTTATTCTTAAGCCCCAGCCCATCTTCCTAAACCTAATTGGAATATTGCTAATAGCTACAGGAAATCTGCTTGTTCCACTCAGAGTACTCCCCTTTCCTAGAGACAGATGACTGCAGGGGTAGCAAGAGGCTACCTCTGAAATACCATTGCGTGCATTCCCCTCATGCAAAGGGAAAAATCCCCAAACTATGCCTAGCCAAAGGCTCGATTGACCTGCTCCAGGCCCTTCGCAGGAACTCCCACTTCTTGCAAGCGAGCTGGGAGCTTAGAGCAAGTCTCCATGCCCTCTGTGACGTCATAAAGACATGAAGCGTCATCGCCTTCCGGCTGCCATTGGCTAAGCCGCTCTGTGTTGGCAGCCCCAGCCGCTCTCTGCACTCCTGGAGGGTCGGGCGCGCACGGGGAAGCCGCGGATCGGGACCGGGGAGCCCCCGAGCGGAGCGCTCTGCATAAAATGGAGCTCTCTTGTTGAGGGCGGCATGCCAGGCGCATTTGAATGACACCTTGTGGGTGTAGATCAGCCGAGCAGCTTGGGAGCCTCTTTTGCTGGAAGAGGACCGACAGCTCTCGCTGTTTATACTGCTGGGTATGCGGCAGCCAGGCCAAGGAGCCTAGAAATCCAGTTCGGCATTCGCTTATCTCATTCCAGTGAGCTGAAAGGAAGCCAGACAGAGCTAACTGCCTTTCTTGTTGTCCTTTCTCAAGAGGACTCCAGCCAACTTGATCATTCACAACTGCCCCCTTTAATAGGACCTGTGCAGCCGAGGGGGATTTCCTGGCCGAGTCATCAGGCTGCAGGCGAATGCTTTTGGTCTGCATCCAAGTTGCTTTGTACCCCTGCTTTTGTTGAAGGGAAAAAGGCATATTCAGTGACAGCACTGTGTAATTTGTTTTGGTGGCAGCTCTCTGCATTCACCTAGCTGAATAGGCTCTGTACCTAGTTTTTTTTCAATTAAATTGCTCTCCTACTTTCTGCTGTTTCTTTTGTTTGTTGATTGTTCTTCCTCTCCACCTCCCCCCCCCCCACCCTTAAGTCTGCCTGCCAATGGAGCTCGCATCAAAGTCACACAAAACATACCGGTGGAGAACTCACACATTCCCAGTACTGTTATTGTTAGAGAGCCAGAAAATAATACAAATACCAGCCTTCTTAAAATGGCGTTTTCCTTTCTCTCTTGAGACATGCTCTCAACATATTTATTTTGGAGGGGGAAGATGGAGAAAAGAACATGAAAATAAGTTGTTACAGTCACTTTTCTCTGCAAGGCAAAGGTGGCCCTTTTCCTCCAGAGGCTGGAGGAAGAAAGTCTGATGTTTAGTATGCTTTCAAAAGATGTTCAGATCCAAGTAGCAAGCAGCATCAAATCGGTTTTCACAGTACTGTGGTAGCCACCAGAAACAACTATGGACCCAACTATGCATATATCTTTTGAATATCCTCTTCGAAGCCTTGAATGGCTTTGGGCCCAAATAACTGAAGGAATGTCTCCTCTCATAATCCTGCTATACATTAAGGTTTTCCATGGAGCATCTTCTCCCAACCCAACAGAGGAAAGATACATTTACAAAGGAGAAAGACCTTCTCTGTGGTGGTCCTCCAACTTTAGAACTCCCTTCAAAAGGAGATTGCTGACCACTTTGTTTTCTTTTTGGGGCCAAATTAAAACATTTCCTTTTACCCATATTTTAAAAAATAATGTCAATTATTTATTATTGAATTTCTGCACGACCCATTAGCCAAGATGGCTCTGTGGGTAGCTTACAAAAAACATAATATCAACATATACAATAAAACAGTAATATTAAATCTACATACATACTAAACAATAACAGTAACACACAATGAAATCCCAGAGCAGCCACTATTCAGATTGCTTCAAGGGTACAGTAGCATTAAAATATAATAAATACCATATAAAAGTTCTCTTAAAAATTACTTTAACTATTAAACTATTGGACAGATAAAAAGTTTTTTTCCAGGCATCAAAGGGAGTAGAGAGAGGTCACCAGACAACCCTCTTTGGGGAGCTGACTCCAAAGTCAGGGTGCCACCACTGAGAAGCCCATTCTCCCCACAGCCACCCTCTTAGTTTCCTTTGGAGGCGGCTCTCTGAGAAGGACCTCAGATGACGATCTTAGGTTAGTGCATATGGAAAGAGGCAGTCCTTTGCATATCTGGCCCCAAGTAATTTAGGGCCTCAACTATTATCACTTTGAATCAGGCCCAGACTCAGTTGATAACCAATGTAGTTGATGGAGGACTGGCGTTATACATTCATATTGGCCAGTCCTTGTCAGCAGCCTCACTGCCCTATTCTAGACCAATTGGAGTGTCCAGACTGTTTTCAAAGGCAGCCCCATGTACAGTGCATTACAAGCATGGATTCCTGCTGGTAGGTTCTACGGATCTGGACCAGCTGTCCAGATAGCTGGTGAATCAGCTTAAGCTGAGAGAAGGTGCTCTGGGCCACTGAACCCACCTGGAATTCCAGCAACAATTCAGGTTTCAGGAGCACCCTCCAACTACGAACCTTGTCCATTAGGGGAGTGCAACCCCATCCTGGACAGGTGTAATATCACACATCTGGACAGAAGATGCCCCCACCAACAGCACCTCTGTCTTATCTGGATTAAGTTAAAGTTTATTGGCCCTCATGCAATCCATTATCAAGCCCAGGCACTGATTCAGAATGGCCACTGCCTAATCTGGGCGAGATGAAAGGGGGAGGTACAGGTGCTAATGTGATTAGAAGCTTGATCATTTGTATTTTTGTTTGGCTTGATGCTTGAAGAGCTGCTGCTGCTGGGTTTGCTTTTTAATGCATTTTTATATTGGATTTGCTGTGTGTTTTCAATGTTGTGTGAATAACTCTGGAATCTGGTGGAGGAAGGGTAGTTTATAACTGTTAGGATAAATAAATAAGCTGCCATGTGTTCTGGGCAGAATATGCTTGTTACCATGTCAAACTTTTCCTCAGCACAGGGACAAAGTGGCTCGTTTAAGTGAATGGAGCAGTTCCCTCCAGGCCTGCATGCCGTCTCCAATGTGGGTCCAACAGTGACAAGCCACAGTAGGGTCCTTCATGCAAGCCGCCTCATACTGAAGTAGCCATTCCAGCTGAAAGTGGTTGCCCAAAGGCTTTCTGCAGAGATTGGACCTTGACCTTCTGCGAAGAAAGCATGGGCTCTCCTCCTGAGCGGTTATTGGTCTCTGTTCTCCTTCAGCCAGGAGGTCTTCAGGATTCAAACCCACAATTTCACGTGTGCAAATGTGCTAACCACTTAGCCACTCTTCCTGAGGCAATTCGGGAAAGGATGCAGGTTGCCCATGAGCAAGGACTAAGCCCTGGCCCAAGAACACAACTCAAAAGTGAAATCTAATTACATCTGGCCTCCATGGAAGTTTTGTTTTGTGGATAGTTGAGGGACGCAGGTGCCTCATTCAAAGAAACCAAGAAGGGGAAGCCTAGGGAAAGCAGGTGGGGCAGCAAGCTCCAGGGTAATTGTGAGGGTTTCTTTAAGAGTGACTCAGTCCCTTTGGCCCCTGCTGAGCCTCTGGAGATATTCTTGATCGATAAACTTTTGATTTTTATACGTCTCCCTTGACTGAAGTATAATGCTAGCAGCCTGGTTCCAGTACTTGGCCAGGAAACCACATTTGACCTTTCCTGTTCCACACCTAATTTTGGTGCCTTTTACTAGCATGGATCAGAGAATCCTGAATTGGGCTGTCACTCCCATTGTCCAAATATCCTTCTGCCTTATCAGGCTGAATGAAGCCTGCTCTGCCAAAATAAAGTCTATATTAAGCTCAGCTAAAGTGTATGTCTTGCTTCTCAGTGCCCCACCAAATCAAAGATACCTCATGCTAAACTTCTCTGAAACTATTGCTGTCTTTATGTAACACCTTAAGATAAATGCAAATTGATCTTTAAATGCCCCCCCCCCTTCAGTGTGTGAGTGTGCGCGTGCGCACGCGCTTCAGTACAATTTCTAGCATTGCTTTGGAGAACCATATGATGATACATTATTTTCCTCAGGGAAAAGGTAGAAGGAAAACAAGTTGGTATCGAGTTGCTTTTACCAAAAATAACATAAAATAAGTTAAAACTTCAAAGCACAGCATGTAATGTACTATAGACAAGCAGCCTTATGTGATGGCTTCTTAGGAGATCTGATTTCCTTTTTGGGTCTTCTGACAGTAGGAGGACAAAAGTGGACACTTCCCATGTGTCATGTTTTCCTTAATTTCCCAAAAAAGAAAAATACAGTTTCAACCAGTGAAAACGAGTCAGAAAACGGCCTTTCCTCAGACCATCGTCTGCATTTTTGAATGTGCGGGAACCTTTCCTCAGCCAAAATTACATTTAACTTTACCTTGGTGTGTGTGGGTGGGGTGGGGGGAGTGCTGATTCAGATAAATACACTTCCTTGCAATTTGTGCTGTGCTTTCATGTTTTATGCAGAAGGTGGGGTTAGAAAGGTGGGATTTGGTTGTGAACTTTGTAGTTGACCACCCAATAATAAAAAGACATTCTAGAAAGGGAAGGTGATAAGCTAAGCACATGAATGTCTCTCTCTCTCTCTCTCTCTCTCTCTCTCTCTCTCTCTCTCTCTCTCTCTCTCTCTCAGCATGATGTCAAAGAAAAGATGCTACAAGTTTGGACTTCCGTCTGGGGATCGCAACACAGTCATTTGCAGCTGGCAGCAAAGGTCCTCTTTTGGATACGTTCAAGACTGCCAGCCCACCCCTCCCGAAGAGCAGTGTATTTTAAGAGCATTTGATTGGGTTACTTATTATATCTCATAACTTGTAATAACTATAGCAAGGTCACCCACACAGGAGGGTCTCTCTACACACAAGCTATTTTTAATTGAGTGCCTTTGGCATGTAGACCTAGTACAGTGCCTCACTTAATAGGCACTGTGTCTGGAACTGGTGTGTTGACCACAGATATAGATCTTTCCAATGAATTATGGTGATGGGGCCAGAAATATGGGGGCAGGGATTGCTCCACCCCCAGTCTTCCCTGAGCAATATCCCTGAACACCACATGATCCAGTTCAGAGACAGGTCTTTGCCTTGACATGGCGTCCTTAGAGAACCTCTGTGGCACAGCAGTGTTTCATATTCCTGACCATAGGTTGGATCCGGACTTTGCCATATACAGAGTATACCCAATGGAATCAGTGGAACTTAACCATGGCAATCTGTAGATCCATCAAAATTAATGGGTCTGCCCTAAGTATGACCAAAATGGAATCCACCCCAATGGTTATGCTGAACCGAAGGGATAGGGCAGTATCTAACTCTGGCAATCTGTCAGTGCCAGTTACCTTGCACCACCCAAAATGACCTCCAGTGCATTGGGAAGTGAGATCAAACGAGTGCTTCCAGAATAGGACAAGCCAGCAGAGTTCCCTTCTGCAAGCTGTCCTTTTCCAGAGGTACCAATCCTCAGTAACAATCACCAGCTACCCATTGCATGAGAGGTAATTTCTGAGTGCAAGAGCAGGGCCAGATGCATCCCTTAGTGCTCTCTCCCTCTTCTGGTTCAGCTACTCTTTCATCTTTGCTGCAAGGCATCTGTGCACCGTAACACAGGAGAATCCAACGCTTTCATTTTTAGCAGTGTTTAGAGGACAAAATTAAAATAAGCTTGCTGCATCCTGACGGCTCTGGAATTTCTGTCAGGCAGTTGGATGACGTTTCCTGCCAGCATTGTGGTCAAGCTCTATCTAAACCCTTCAGCAGGTTTAGCTGAGATGATACGGCGCCCTGCCACACCTATCTCTTCACTGCAGCTTTCCAGCGACTATTAATGGTCCAAAGCCAGCCCCCGGATCCCCCTTTCAAGGAAAAGCATTGTCAGCATGCCACTTTGCAGCTCCAACTTCTGCTCGGGTCTATAGTTTACCACTGTAAGAGAAGGCAGCCTGAGGACATTCACTAAGAATGCATTTCTTTTCAGATGGCTTATTGTCCACAGAAAGACACTCAAGTGCATTCATCCTTCATCTTGGAAAGACATGGGCTCCCAACCAGAGCCACACACAATGCTAGCTCTGTAAGCTCCAAGTCTGCATTGTTTACAGCACAAAGACCTGCCTTGTGTCTCTCCATCCAGTTTGCTATTTTTGAGATCATCCCATCCTTCCTCCAGGGAGCTCAGGACCATATACATGGATCCTCCCGTCTTTTATCCCCCCTGGCAAGCAGTGGAGGCTGACGGTTAGTGGCTGGCTCAAGGTCACTCAGAAAGCACCAGGCACCCAAGTGGAGTCTGTCCACTGCACAGGCAGGGAAGGGGCAGACACGTGTCCCTAGGTAGGCACAGGCAAGAGAAACCACAGCCGCCTTCCCTGTGGCAGCCTTCCCAACCTGGCCCCTCCAGATGTTTTAAACAACAACTCCCAGAATTCCTGGCCAGTAGTCATGCTATCTGGGTGATCAGTGCTAAAGTCTAAAACATCTGGAAGAGATCTCTTCCTGGAAGCTCCACCAAGGCAGTTTGAATGTTATTGCATTTTTCCCTTCCAAGGCTCTTAAGACTGTGGTAGAGCATTACCTTGCTACCCCGGGGGAGATGATGACCCCAGTGCCTGTGGGGTTCCTTATCCATTGCAGCTTTTATCCTCAGACGTATAGGAATTATCCATGGTGCTGAAATCCATCCCCCCAAAAGGTTCACCACCATGGAGCACCACCTTCCCTGGGTAGCAAGGCATCTCTCTACCATATTTAATACTTATTTTATTTATACTCTTGCTCTCTAGCAAAAATGGCATTCAAAGTATCATATAAAACAATTCAAAACATTAAAACAATAAAATACATTATCACATAATAAAAACCCAGTGCAGACCCAGTCACAGGCCAAAAGCTGCCTTGAATAAAGCAGGATTTGCCTGCCCATCTGAAGGATAGCAGAGAGGGAGTTAACTTAGCCTCCCTTGGGAGGGACTTCCACAGCCTTAGAGCAGCCACCAACAAGGCCCTCTCCCACATTGCCATCAAAATATTAGGGACTTGGCAAAGTGGGAGAAGGCCTTTTTGGTGGCTGAACAAATGGTTTCCTATTGTGTGTGCAAGCTGATTTCTCCTTAAACACCTTTGTCCAGGCCCTGAAGCAGCTCCCTATGGCTTCTGGCTAACACTTTTTCTAATTTGCAGAACTAAAGGCTGCTGCCCCTTTGTGAGAGCTAACTCTTGAGACACCCTGAGTGTTGGGAAGATTTTGCCACTGGAGGTTGGAAAGGGCTGATATAACAAAGGGGCATGTATGAAGAAGTAGTACTTGCACTTCAGAAGCGATCCAAAGAGACCTCGCATCATTTGAAGCCTGGGGCCACCTTGTAGGGGCAGAACCTCTTTCTGGGATGCTGATGTGAGGTAACAAGTCCTCCCTCTTGCCAGAGTGCCGTGACATTTGCCAATGCAGCAAATATTACAAGGCACACACCCCAAAAACATCCAATGCCTTTTATTCTAAAGGTGACCAAATGCAGATGATGCTGTTCCTGGATCCCCTCCCTGTTCAGGGAAGTGATGCACATGCAAAAGTCAAGTTATGGCAGACAAGGATGATACCGTGATGCAAAGGTACATAATTCACACTCCCTGAGTCAAAGCAGGAAGCGGAATGCAGCTGCACTCTGAAAGCCACACCGACCAAAATGCTGAGCTCGGGATTGGGGTGACTGTTCTGCACAGAAAATGTGTATATTGAGGGCAAGGGTGCACAAAATCACTTTAGCCTATAGGGGGAAGAGATTGTTCATTTTTAAATGTACATAAAATGCACAAATTCCATTGCCTATAAACTGCACATAAATGCATCTATTTGAATAAATTAACATAAGAACATGAACAAATTATATGGTGGGTTTTTTAAAAGGCAGTTGGCAAATCAATGTGAAAACAGGAAAGAATGGACTTCCCAAAAATGCACTTGGCAGATATGCCTACTCCTATCCAGACACCATCTTGGGGTGCAAAATAATCCTGCTAAAAGCTTGCATGTTACTTTAAAAAAAATGGAATTGTGCAATGTGAACTGTGATCCTTCCTTTTAGTTTTAATGAAATGGTTCTCCTGTTACTCAGGGACACCTGACATTAACTCAGGTTATTGAAGGCCTGGGTTATTTCTTCAGGGCTTGGTCCTAAACAACTGACATTGTTTAGCACCAAGATGAAAGACTCTGAACCTGAAACTATCCAGGATCCTGGCAGGACAGTGAGAACTTGAACAGTAGCTCCATCCTCCGTTGCAGCCTCTTCAGGCCTCTGAGCTGATCCAGCCAGCTTCCCTGGCACTGATCAGGAAAGAACTGAAGAGGGTGGTGGATCCAGCAGATTGACACCTTCTCCTCTCCCCTCTCCGCCTGTGAAACAGCACACCCATTTCCTTCCTCATCATCCTCTGCAAAAGCCTAGAACTTGGATAAGGAAGTCAGCAATAATTTTCCTGTGACAGCTATGAGGGGTGGGGAGATTCCCACTCAAACTTCCTCCCCTCTCTAAGACCATAGATCTGTTTAAGGCCATGGGGCACAGGGAATCCTCAGTATCCCATGAAGCTCCTCAGACAGTGACCGAGGAGCCAAAGAATTGCTCTCTAGAGCTCAGGAGTGCTATGAAGTATGAATGGTTGCCCAGGCAATCTCCTTGCCCAAAAGCTTCATCTCCTTACTGGATGGTTGGGCAGCACAGGAGATCTCAACAGAAGTACTACAGTTACCACAGTGGAAACTTCCTTCTGGCCTTCCTGAATTCTCAGGCCCAGGAGGCAGGACTGCAACCCCTTGGCCTTCCTAGCAAATATTTTCCTCTTGCATGTTCCTCATCCATTCCTGTCTCCCTCGGCATATCCTGTAAGTCTGCAGACCTCGTCAGGGGGTCATGGGAGACTGCTGTGGATCTGCCAACCACTTTGCCTGGGCCAGCAGTTCCTGCTGTAGGGCAGCCACCCGCAGGACTCAATCACAGTCGCCTTGAAAGAGTCACCCCAAAATGCTTGCGGCGCTTCAGTTATGACCGGGGTCAGGTGTGGGTCAGTTTGGACAGAGCATCAGGTGGTATGGCAGGAGCACGTGATACACCTGAGAACGGCTGCCTGGCATGCAAATAGGAGAGAGTACAGATGGGTGCATTGCTTCTCTTACCCTTTGATGCTTCTTTCATTTGAACTCAAGTTTGCTTCCATTCCCATGTTCAAAGGGTGTTATTTCATTCTGTCACTGTAAATTACTGGTGCTGAAAATGCTGACTCAGAAAATGGGTTATAGCGCTTGAAGAAATGAATCCCACATTATGTCAAAGTGCTTCTGCTGCAGTTTATGTTGTGTCCCTCAGTGTGAGTCATTGTCACACATTTTGAAGGCCAGCGTTACACATCAGAGTCTTCAGGGTGTCAGCTTTTCTTGTTCTTGCCATCTTTGTGGGCAGATAATGATGTTAGGTGACTTTTGCTTAATTCCAAGAGTGTAGGGTTGTGATTCGAGGGCTTATGATCCGGCTCTAGAGATGGAATGGCTTGTTTAGCGGCGGGGCCCTAATTAGTTCACTAGGACTGCCTATATATTGGCAAGAGTGGAGCATGACAGGATGTCATTTTTGATTTTAAAAGCCTCTTGAAGGGTAGAAGATTATTAAAGTCAGGAATCAAGTGTGGAACATTAAGCAGGCCCAGAAGCTCAGAAAATAATGTTATTAATAACATTTTTGCAGGGAAATCCCCAGCCATTTCTGGAAACCAGGTAAAATTATCTGGGTACCTAAGGAGTTGTTCAAAAGAGCTTTGCCTCTGCAGTCACATTTACTCATTTAAATAGTTGCATGTCTCCATTGAGCATGACTGCAGATACTGTATTGCCCTGTTTGTTGTTCACAGTTCCCTGAAAACTAGAACCTCTGGCTTTCCTTCAGGGCAGCCATCCCAACTTGGTGCCCACCAGACATTTTGGGCTTCAGCACTCATCAGCCCCAGCCAGCATGGCCAGAGCTGAGAAAGACTGGGAGTTGCTGGGTACGTTCACATGTCATAGTAATGCATCCTGGCAATAAACAGGTGACCGGGCTCACCATGGGTGGTTGGTCCCCTCCCTTCACCCCTCCCTCCTTGCTCCTTCTGCAGATATCCAAGGAGACACCACGGGAGAGCTGAGGTGTCTCCCTCATCTCTGCTGCCATCATTCGCTCTTTTGCACTCACCTTCCTTTAAAACTCTTTTTTTTTTCTTTTGCAACCCTTCCCTCACCTTTGGCAGTTACAGGTTATCCCTCCAAGCACCTTGGTGTGGTTGCCCATGACTGGCTACCTGTGTTGTTGTTCTTAAAACAATCATCCCCTCAGCGTGTACCGATCAGTATGGCCAAGATTGGGCAGGATGGAAGTTCTCTGAAAAATCTGGAGGGTACCAAGTTGGAAAGGTGGCTTTATGGTAGCAAATTCTTTCAGGGGAGAATCTAGATAAAGTTAATTTATTGCAGCCTTCCCAGTGTTACACCCCTGAAATGCATTGGGCTGCTGCTCCCATCGAAGATCTTCTACTGGAATGCAGATGATGGGAGGTGTAGTCCAACACATCTGGAAAGTTGAAGACAGCTGTCTTTAGAGCTGTCTTTACAGTGTCTTTAGAGAACAATCAACTCTTTGTTTGCGCAGTACAAGGTATCACTGCATTGCCAGGACAGTTTCAACGCACACAGGAAGGCAGTGCTAAGTTTGCAGCATTGCCTTTCTAGCCCTCCAAAGTTCCCGAACTGTTTTGTACTTCTGAAGCCTCATAGAAAAGTTACCAGCCAGCAAGAGACCAGACAGACACAGCTTTCCACAAGGACATTAATTGTGCCATTTTAATAAGGCAAAGCCTCCTTTCTGTTCCTGGCTCCTCTGCACATAGCCTGACCATTCTTCAGGGCCATTTGGAAAGTTCCAGCAGCCCCTTGGCAGCCCTGGACTGTCTACTTTCCTTGGCTGCACCTTTCAAGAATGCTCTTTCCCAGCTCCACCCGGAGGTGCAGGCATTAAGACTGCATGCAGAGCCAGTGCTTTGCCAATAAGATGGAGCCCTTCTCTCAACCTGTGTCCCCCGCTTCATATAAAAAGAGGCCAGCATCCTCTGACTGCCTGCATGGGAGGTGGCACTTGTGAATGACGTGGCCATAGCTGCTGCGTCACATCTGGTTTGGTCCTTCACTACACACACCCACAAATCACAAGACACAGGTCTACTCAGAAAAAGCCCCATTCCTTTCCAGGGCTTACTCTCAGGACAAAGTGGGTGTAGGATTGCTGCCTAGCTAACACTAGTTCTTCATTACGCCAGTAGCCTAAAAGCACATCAGAACCTGGATGTTGCTGAAAATGAGAGGGGAACAGTGAACAGCTGAGCTGCAAAGACGGCACACGCACGCACAAGCACCCCAAAGCGGCTGCACGTAGAGCGCCTCCCCACCTCTTTGCCAGCACACATCCCCGTCTCTATAGAATAACAACACATGCATTGAATGTGCACTTGCCAGCCAGCTAGACTTTGTAGACATTCTCCCACACTGAGAGAAAGCAAAACAATTCACTGGCACCGAACTTGCCTTCCACATGTATAGAGACCAGGAATCTCTCTCCTTGCTTCACTCCACCCACTCTCCTGACTTTGTCCCTCTCAGATCTTCTTTGTTTCACGCTGGGAACACAAGGGAGCAGATTGTTTTGGCTAGAATGAGATGGACACAGATGTTACCACCTGTTGCAGCCTCCTTCCTTTCCATGGGCCCTTGTGACGCTTCTAAGGACTCACTGGAGGAGCAAAGCGATGACCCTGGCATGGCTTCGCATAGCACTGCGCTCCCAGGAATGGTTTCTGGCCTAATGCACAGGTTGGCATCGCGATTCCTGCTCCGCTGCTCTGCTCGCAGAGCAGGCGGGCTGCGTAGAAGTGCCAACACCAAATCTGGATTTGCCACGGCATCTTCTCTGATTTCAAAGAGAGGAAATATCCTTGGACAAATCTGCTTTGTCAAGGTTGAAACGTTACCCACCACAGATGGTGACCATAAGGTGCAAGTGAGTGTTCCGATGAACTGGAGGTGGCCTGCCCATTTGCTTCACTTCTGAAGGCTTTTTTGGAGGGGGGTGGCAAGGAGGGAAAACTCGCCTTTTCCGTTTATGAAGTGAGACAATTTGCTCCGGACAATTCTTCACTTTAACTCCTTGACGGTTCCTTGCTACTGCCAACTCGGCCACGTGTCCCTCCATCGGAGAGCCATCCCCTCCAGAGCACACTTGTAGCACATCTTTCTTTATAAAAGAAGAACAAAAATGTGGAGGTGGTGAAGGGCGTGTGTGTGAGAGAGAGATCCTGCAATGGTTCAGACTTTCTGTTCTGGGAGGCTTGCATGGTATTCAAAGTGATGACTCACCGGTATTGTTGCAAAATGAGTCGTAAGCTGTGCCACTCTTCTGTATCTGAATGCTGAAGTGCCCACCTAGCTTTAAACATAACTGATGCTTTTAGGTCAAACGCTGCTTTGCTTTCAGGATATTGATTGGAGGGGAAGGGAGGGGAATTTCCCAGCAAGCAGCAAGGAGGGGATTTTCATCCCCTCGCCTGTACATTGCACAAACTAGCAGTAGTGAGAGCTGCAAAAGGCAATGCATACAATCACCTTCCTGTTCCTCTGAGGCAATGCCTTGGCATAAAGTATTGGCACAGTCACTCGGTTCTGCTTGTGCACAGAGAAGAGCAGGCGGATCGCTCTCTTTAAGGTGGCTGCATAGCCTGATAACAAAAGGGGCAGATTTTAAGGACCATTTTACCTCAACATATTTTAGAATGTAACCACACTCACCAGTGCTCAAAGACAAGTACTGCTAGGCTGGTCAGCAAATGGGGATTGCATGTGACCTGCAGAGCAAGGAGGAATTCCATGCCCATCATTAGGAAAAAAACTGAATTGCCAGCACGTTAGTACAGAGAGATACTGCCTCTGATACCCAGACAGGATGCTTCCCAGCTCCTGTCAGTTTCCCCCCATGGTTTAGTTGCAAAGCTGACCTGCCATATTTCAGTGCTTAACACCAGCAGTCTGATTTCACTTTAGTTCAAACTGAGATGTCCCTCTTGCACGGGCTGGACTTTCCAGAATGTTCTCCACTATCTACCAAATTTGAACCCAGCTACAACAATCAGGGAGCTGCAGTCACTCTCCCAGGAGAAAAGTTACAACATGTGGAACTTTTTAGTTTAGAGAAAAAAATGAGAATGGAAGGCTGTAGTAGAGGTTTATAGAATTATGCATTTGGGGTGTGGAACATGGATAGTGAGAATGTTTTCCTCCCTCAGTCATAACATTGGAACCCAGTGGGGTCACCCCCTAAAGCTAAATGATAACACAGATAAAATGAGGTACTTTTTCACAAGGTACATAAACTATGGAATTCATGACCACACAGTATAGTGATGGCTACCAGTTTAGATAGCTTTGTAAAGGATGAGGCAAGTTCATGGAGGATAGGACTATCAGTGGCCACTAGTCGCAATGGCTGAAAATCATCTCCTGCCCCAGAGGTGGAAGGTGTCTGTCCATCAGTTGCTGGGAAGACAAAAGGGAGGGTGCTGCTGTTGCCCCCATGATCTGCTTGTGGGCTTCCCATAGGCATCTGCTTGGCTGGTCACTGTATGAAGCATACACTGCTCTGGCTTGGTCTTTGGCCCGATCCAGCAGGGCTATTCTTATGCTCTTAAGAAGATTTGGCAGGTGAGCTGTTTTTGTTTGTTTGTGATTCAAGGGTGCCACTTATTGTTGTGATTCCAGAATCCGAGTCTCTCTCTCTGTGCCTGTATAATGCCTGCCTAATTTGCACAGTTAGAAAGAAATTTACAAAGGCACCTTAAGTCTTTGAAGTTCTTTCCTCCAACTGAGAGCAAAGCTGCCCTGAATTTCCCACCACTCAATGAAGGGGAAGCGGGAAATAATATTCTGAGTACACCTCTGGTTGAAAGACCCTCTTGCTCTGATTTTCCCCTTCTGCGATTTCCTTCATTTCATTGTGGGAACTCAGCTTCTGATTTTCAGTGTTGTCAGATTTATAGGACTCCACTTCCTGGCTAAACAGGGGCATTAAACAAAATGAATGCATATAAACTGACCGAGTGTCCCAAGTATTCTCCCTCTTACGGGCTTGCATCTGAGGCATTCTAACAATAGCATGCTGCACAGGAATTACTTGCATTTTTGTGATAACTTCATGTATCCCACAATCTTTCTAGGCACTGTTGGGAAAATTTGGATAAATCCTGTCTGAAAGGCATTACTTCTGTGTGCTTTTTGCATTGTGGGATCAAATCCTGCCTTCCTTCTCGAAACCAAGCTGTCACTGTTTAAAATGGCATTCCCCCGCTCCTTTCTCTCACCTTTAGCTGTGGGCTACAGTAGACAGGCCATTCAGTCCAAATATATATTGTAAATAGTCATTGTTGGAATTCAGTTTACAAGGAAGTATCTTTTGATAGCCCAGAGGCTCCATGTGCCCTGGCCAATTCAGAATGTCTAGAGTAGATAAGAGTCTTTGAGTTCATGTGTAGTTTCTCAGTAGCTTGAATTTACATGTCTAAGCAGACCTGGAGATGGGTTCAAGCTACTGAACTAAAATGTCAATACACTGCAATTAGAAATATTGTAATCTGATTGTTACAGTGTGATTGACTGACATTTCTTTATCTGTTCTGTATGTGCTGACCTCAGAATCTTATTGTAATCTCTGCATTCTGTCATCAATTGCCCTGTACCTGGGTACCTATAAATGCCCTGTAATGGTATTGAAGCTTTGCAGCAGAGTTCACCTCTGCCTGCCCAGTAATGCATGCTTTATCGTGAGAGTCTACCGTGGGAACCTTGGGTTAATACAATAAAGCCTAGATGGTCTGGATGCTTGATCTTTCCCACGAACCCGAGTTTTGTTCCCTCTTCTCAAATTGAGATTCCGGGATTCTGACAATTTGGCAATGAAGGTGGGATTGTGGGTTTTTGGCCCTTTATCCTGGGTGGGAGAGATGGTAGGTTCGGCCAAAATTCTCTCCACTGGGGGAGCACAGATACTGGCCATCTCTTCCGTTTCGCAGGCGGGTCAATGTAATTAGATCTGGTTTTGAACCTCATTGCACGTTGGCTTTGATTGTGGACACCCAGGAAGCATGGGGGTTTCAGAATCTCGGCTTAGCCCATCGACACCTCTGCATCAAATTGCAGGGTGGTGTGGATGGCGATGGGTGGCACCTGCGGGGTTGTCGCAGAAGCAAGTGCTTGGTATTTTGATTTAAAACATCATGGTCAAACCTAACTAATTTGGCCTCAGAGGGCTCATTTGATTAGAATTGGTTACACCTCTTGCAAAAGCATCTGGTGGAAATACATCCTAAGGAGATGGAATCAGGGTTGTTTGGTCCAAGCTGGTGGAGGAGAAAAAGCTAGCTAATATGGTATTGGTGCACCAGGAAAGATCTACACGTGTGAGTATATGTTTGCACTGGGGTTTGTGTAGAGTTTTATGTTCACTGTTTGTGAAAGTCTTGTGTTCATTGTTGCTGTCTGTGTTTTTCTGTCTTGTCTGTTTGTATTTTAAAGTGTTCCCCTTTCTGGGAGGTAAGCATAGGCCAGAGTGGGTTTTGGGGTTCCTCAGGAAATAGAGCTCCCCACGCAGCCGCACCAATCTGTTCTCTTCAGGGCACAGTTGAAAGCAAGGGTGTGGATGGGTGTTCTTGCCCCTGAGATGAGAATGTGTGAACCTGGCTTTGATTGAGAAATAGGTTAATGAGGTCATTTGCCTGAGCCCAAGCATGGCTGAGTCTGGCTGGGAAAAAGGTGATGATCAGGGAAATGTGTGTGTGAGCTTTTTTCCTTCCCCCATTCCTTCTATATGAGCTAGAACTGGGAAGTAAGGAAATGTGTGACTTGCAAACATAGGTCCTACCCAGTTTTCTGGACATCCTCAATAAGCTTATCCTGTGTGAAAGCCCTGTATGAAAGAGGGGTTATATAGAAACATTTTTATGCAGGTCCTTTCCTTGTCAGAAACCGGGAACACTGTTTTAATGTCTTGTTGCAAGTTTTCTAGCCTCTTCCATCTGCCTTACAGCCCTCCTAGGTAGGAAAAAAAATT